>NC_137048.1:4500551-4628051 GCF_032717465.1 Coenobita brevimanus | reverse complement strand
GTTCCCATTCCTCCTTTTGAGGCGCCTTTCACCCGTGTGTTGGTGGATATTGTGGGCCCTCTTCCTAAGACTTCTTCAGGATTTTCTTATGTGTTGACCCTGATTGATATGGCTACTCGTTATCCTGAAGCCATTCCACTTAGAAATATCTCAGCAAAGAACGTGGTTAAGGAAATGCTAGGGTTCTTCATAAAGTTTGGTCTGCCCAAGGAGGTACAGTCAGACCGGGGAAGTAATTTCATGTCAAACGTTTTCAAGCAGTCTCTGAAAGAGTTGGGCATCACCCAGATCACGTCTTCAGCTTACCATCCCCAGACCAAAGGAGCGTTGGAGAGATATCATCAAACACTCAAATCGATGCTCAAGAAATACTGTTTGGAACATCAGAAAGACTGGGATTAAAGGTCTTCTCCATTCGTCGTATTTGCCGCAAGAGAATCTCCAAATGAATCACTGGGCTTCTCACCTTTTGAACTACTGTTTGGCCATGAAGTAAGAGGACCCCTTAAGCTACTCAAGGAATGCTGGCTGTCGGAGGAAGATGACGTCAACCTGCTGGAGTATGTGATGAAGTTCAAAGAACGGCTGTCCACTGCTTTACAGTTGGCGAGAGAGAATTTAGGAGCTGCTCAGGAGAAGATGAAGACTTGGTATGATAAGAAGTCCAGGTTACGCCACTTTCAGCCAGGAGATCAGGTTTTGATTCAGCTACCAGTTCATGGGCACTCTCTTCAAGCCAAGTTTAGTGGTCCTTATTTCGTGGAGAAGAAACTCAGTGATGTCAACTATGTCATCGCCACACCAGATCGTAGAAAGAGCAAGCAACTATGTCATCAACATGCTAAAGTTATATCACAGGCGGGACGAAAATAATCCAGTCTGCACTGTAGCTGTTCCACCCGAGTCTGCAAGTGAAGCTCTCCCATGCAGTATGTGCCTGAGTGATAGTTTGGGGAAGAATCCTGATATCATGAATGATCTCCAGACTAAGCTTTCTCATCTACCTCCCGAGGAAAGGCAGGAGTTTTCGGCATTACTGCAGGAGTACCCGCAAGTGTTCCGTGCCACTCCAGGAAGAACCACTGTGTTGATGCATGATGTCGATGTTGGAGACGCAAAGCCAATTAAACTGCCTCCTTACCGTGTGAACCCAGTGAAAGTTCCTCTCATCGAGAAGGAGCTTGGCTACCTGTTGGACCACAAGATGATTGAGCCCTGTCAGAGTGAGTGGAGTTCTCCTGTCACTCTAGTCCTTAAGCCAGGTGGGTCACAGCAGCTTTGCATTGACTACAGACGTGTTAATCAGATGACCAAAACAGACACTTACCCTCTCCCTCGCGTGGAAGATTGCATAAACAAGATCGGAAAGGCTAGGTACATAAGTAAGTTTGATTTGTTAAAGGGATACTGGCAAGTACCTATGACTGAACGTGCTAGATAGATCTCATGTTTTGTAACACTAGGAAAGACTTTTGCATGTTCTGTAATGCCATATACAGATTGTTTTAGAGTAATAAGAAATTTCCTTTGTAAATTTCTTTTTTCTTTGTGGGGAGGTGTTACATAGCCTATGATTTCATCATCCTTTGTGTAATTCTAACGCACAGTTGCTGCATGTTTGATCACGAGCGTGTTCTGCCTCAGTCCCCCCCTTCTACCGTTATAGTAAAGTCGTCCTTTCTGTTGTTCAGAGCGGGATTGTCAACTCTTTGTCCCCATGGCTTCATTTGCGCGTCCTTCTTACAAGTTGTATCAAGCTCTGCTGGCCCCTATATAATGAGCTCAGTCTCTGCATCATTGCCACTTAGATCTGCTCCTCATTTTGTTCACATCTCTGTCCTCCCCTGTACCGTTGTTATTGAGTGCTCAGGAAGTCTCCAACCATATAGCAGCTGTGTAATTTGAGTATAAGTGTTGTTGCATTTTTTCTTGTGCTGTGTAGCATAGGGTTAATTCTTAGGCCTAGTGGGGTTTTTTGTAATTTATGTAAAGGTTCTTTCTGTCAGTCATTTTTGATAATAGTTTGTACCTGTAATAATTTATCTTGCATTAACTGAGCATTACCCAGTGTATTTTCATTTTATCAGGGCTGACTTAGATATATTTACTCTTGTTAATTTCGTGTTAATAGAGGCTATTGCAGTTAACCATATATTTAACCTGTTTTTTGCCATCACATTATCCTTATGAGTCCTGAATGTTTTGTTGTTAGTTTGAGCATTAAACTTTAAATTGTAATTTTACCTAACTCTTTGTTTTGAACCTGGAACTTTACGGGACAGTTAGTGATTTTTAGTATTTTCACTTAAAGTGTACATTATCTTTCTCTGTTCACACACACATATACACACACACACACACACACACAGATTGGGAGTAGAGTGAGTATGAAAGCGTGAGAGTGCTAGCGATACAGAATGAGGGAGAGGGAGAAAGCTGCATAAACAAGAAGACAGAAGAAGGACCGATGAGATTCGCTAGGAAGATATTGAGCAGATCAATTAACTCGCTCTATATTATCCAGTAACCCGCCACCATTCCCACAGCAGTGTAGCTTCAGTAAAATATATACTTCATATGATTATCATCTCTTGCGTTTCATTGTCTTATCTAAGTTTGGTTCCCATTCATCCTCCTTCACTTCTCTCCCAACCCACATCCCACCACACCATCTGTTTGCGTTACTATGCACCCGTGTCCATTGCTTCGCATTCACGAATTTGAATCTCAGATGATAGAGCGGCAGGGGAGGCGAGTGAACTTTAGCCGTTGACTGTACATGCCAAGCTTTATCCTCTGTGCCGTATTATATTATTATGTGGTCATTGTATTGTGCTGTGATATTGGCTAATAAATATTGTGTGATTGTTTGGGATAATGAGCTGTGCACTATGCTATTTGTAAAGTCTGATTAACATAAAATAATTCTTCTCTTATCTTGTAGCGTGAACCACTATACAGGTTGAGTTGTAGTTCAGAAGCAGTGAGCAAGTTCATCCACAAATGGTGCGATGTAGTGGGAAGGGGAAAGTATGGGAATGAGCGGGAGCTTGGCAGGTGAAGGAAAGGGGGATGAAATGGGGTCACGTCCTTTACTCCAACAGTTATACATTCTTTGCCAATGCAGTATATTTAGTAAGGTGTCAATGATATCCTGTATCCTAAATAATAATATACCTATTTGTTTTTTATTATTATTACAGACAACTGATTACACACTTAAATTACACCAAACATAGGATACCCAGTCTCTTGTTAACAAACAACATGCAGCCTACTTCACCATCTCGACTCTGTCTCTGTCTGTCTGTCTGTCTGTCTCTCTCTCTCTCTCTCTCTCTCTCTCTCTCTCTCTCTCTCTCTCTCAACGTCAGCTGCCTATCAGTAGACACACACACATTATGAGTTTGTGCTAATGAGCAATGATTTTGCATATGTTTACATACAATTTAATACTGTATCAAAATACACGTGTAATACATTATCAGCTCACCTTACGGGTTACGCTAGCCAATACACAATACTTATGTGCATAGCCTACATTTCGAGAATAGTCATGGGGTAGCCATACTCACAATGATGTTTTCGTAAATGTTTTAGGTAATCATGTGTTCAGTGGCGGATACCAGTTAGAGGGGAGGTGGCCACTGAAACCCCCAATCCCGATAGCTACTCTGGTGCGTTATAGTGTCACTGTACAGGTTCCTGTTCCTCCAGTTATGTTAACTGTTAAAATTAACAAACTGATGGACAGCCATTTCTTTTGAAAAATATAGACAGCCTATTATGAACTCTCAAAATATATTATGGAGCATTTTGTGGAAACGGTGCAGCTCTCACGCACCAGTCCTAGTCCTGGTCCGTTTGTTTCAGTATTGCCAGCCTGACAGTGTGGTGCTAATAAACATGATATTAATGTTACAACTGTTTATGCTTATTTTCATTTGGAACAAGAGAATTCACAAAAGGATTTCATTCAATACATAGAATGTCAAATACAGTACAGTGTGTGTGTGGGGAGGGGGGACAATACGGGTGGTTGGGGTACGGGGAGTGTAGTAAGTATGTGCTGTGCGTGTCATAATGGTAATGTGGCTGTGTGCATACGTGGCTAAGGACGTCCACGACTGATATACGTTATCTGTGACTTTCACACTTGATGACACACACCTCAGTAGTACTTAGGTTCTATTTATAAGTTTGTAGCATATTATATAATTCTGTTATGTATGATTATGTTTTCGAGGTGGAACCTGAAACATCGTATAAAGACAAACTCTAAAATATTAGAAAAATGCATTACGAGTGGCATAATACATGAGTAACAACATTTCTGGAAGAAATATTACTCAATTATAACATCCATTTTACAAATAACGGTGTAGGTGCAGAGTTTCTTAAGCTTTAGCTTATCGGAGTTCCTTTGATCAGTATATTACGTTATACTATACCTTTGAGTTCAGTGATACGTATGTATTGTATAATAAGTGATGTCACGGTTGCTCACCCAGTGGATGTTCACTTAAAGCTACATCGAACAGACAGCAAGTGCAGTTGTTAGTAGTTTACCAGTAGGCCTGTTTGTTATTGATCACACACTGACCAACTTATTCCTTAGCAGTTTTATTAAATCTTTATCATGATTGGGAAATAGCACCTTAGGCATGTCAGAAGATGGCAAGATGTCTAGCGAGTTGGCGAGACATCTTAAGTTGTCATTGTGCCAGTCAAGGAAGCATCATATTTTAGTGGAAGAAAAAAAAAAAGGGCCATTGTAACTGGAAAGTTGCGTTAAGATATGCACATGAACGTGCCTAATTCCTGTATAAGTGCCCTCAATACAAATCATGTCAGTGAGCAAAATATATAAAATAGTGTTGTATGAGTTATATTCTCAGATACGTTATACAGTGCTATTAAAGTCACTGTTGGGTTGTTATACTGTATGGAGTAATATTCATTATAATCAGAGGATAATCAAAACACACATAAGATTTGTATGCAACCCATTTATTAGTAGGAAGTCCACCCACCTTCCTTGTCGATCACCTTCCGCAGTCTCTTTGGCACAGAGGCGACTGGGGTTCCGTATGAGTTGCTGCTGGTTTGTGATATGAGCAGGGATGTGGGGCAGTAGTTCATCTGGTGTTCGTTCACTCTCAGGCTCCCATCGGTTAACCATATTCCCCCCTACATTTTCGATGGGGTTCATGTCTGCTCCCTTACTGGGCCCGTCGAGCAGCTGTAGGTCCTGTCGACCTCTAAACCATTCCGAGACTCTTCTCGCCGTGTGGATGGGGCAGCGGTCTTGAACAAAAATTATAGGGCCGAGAGGAAACGGATAGTTCTACTGAACTGAGGGGAGGAAAAAATCCTGCAAAATTTCAATGAATTTTCAGCAGTGAACCTCCCCTCTATCCTGGTGACGTCACCCATGCCGTGGATGCACACCCATCCCCAGACTTTGACAGTGACGTGTCAATTTTTATCCTCCTCGTAGATGTTCCTACGGTCATATCTGCACGTGAATAGAATATTAGAACATCGTTCAGATAGTTTCGTTTCTAATATCTTTGACGTTTCGGGAAAAGCCGCCGTCTTTCATGTTATGGTTCATTATGCATTATTTCTATGGTATATTTTATGGAGATTATAAGGCATAATAAACAGTGGCGCAAGTGTTGGTAATATGCGTTCATCTACACGTACTATTACTATGAATATTAATCATCATCATCATTATCATCATTATAATCATCATCCTGACCTTTCCCACCCTAGGGTAGGGTGAGGAGTAGCAAAGTCCAGACAGCCCAAATTTGCCCAGTCCAATGGGCCACGAATCCGTTCACTCATTATTCAAGCCCCCGGAATCCTGGCTCAATCAGATGCGCCAAAAACATTCACCACATTTTGCAGCTTCACATAAACGTATCAGATAGAGTCAATCCGGACGCTGCCACGTTAAAAAGGGGTGCGAAATCCCTGATCATGCACTTCTCACAACATTCATCCAGCCAGCTGGATCTCTTGTTAATTCCCTAGCGTCACCAACTTCCAAGCCTCTCTTACTCACACACACTCATCCACCATATCTCTCCACCTTCTCCTTGGCCTACCTCGCCTCCTCCCTCCTTCAGATTCGCTCAGATATACCCTTTTCACCACTCTATTGTTATCCATTATCTCCACGTGACCATACCATTTCAGTACACTCTCTTCGATTCTGGTGTCCACAGACTTCCTCACTCCACATCTTTCACGAATAACATTATTTCGTATCCTATCCACCATCTGTACTCCACATACACTCCTCAGCAGTCCCGTCTCCACTGCTCTTACTCTTGACTTTTCATTTTCATGCCACACCATAGTCTCACATCCATATGTAAAAGTTGGCACTAACACTCCTTCATGTAAGCCTCGTGCAGCTGCAACATTCCAGCCTCTGTTTCTTATCAAGGCCTTCATTGCACCAGTTATTTTTCTTCCTTGTGTGATTGGTGATGAGCAGTGTGGCTTTAGGAGAGGGAGAGGATGCGTGGATCAGGTGTTTGCTGCGAGACAAGTGTGTGAAAAGTATGTAGCGAAAGGCAAGGATGTGTTTTGGGCATTCATGGATTTAGAGAAAGAGTATGATAGAACTGATAGGTAGGCTTTGTGGACTGTTTTAAGATTGTATGGACTTGATGGTAGGTTACTAAAAGGGGTGAAGAGTTTTTATGTAAATAGTTGAGCGTGCGTAAGAGTGGGAAATGCTGAGTGATTGATTTCCTGTGAGAGTGGGGCTGCGACAGGGATGAGTGATGTCGCCTTGGTTGCTTAATATTTTTATGGATGGTGTTGTAAGGGAGGGGAATGCAAGACTTTTAGATGGAGGTCTGAGTCTGGTGTCTGTTGATGGTGGAGAGTGGAATCTGAAGCAGCTGCTGTTTGCAGATGATACTGCACTGGTGGCTGATTCAGAGGAGAGATTGAGACCGTTTGTAGAGGAGTTTGGAAGGGTGTGTGAAAGGAGGAAATTGAAAGTAAATGAGAATAAGAGTAAAGTGATGAAGTATACGAGGTTGGTTGATGGTAGGGGGATGAATATAGTTTTGAATGGTGAGTTGCTTGAGGAGGTAGAGTGTTTTAATTATTTAGGGTCACATGTTGCTGTGAATGGAAGAAGAGATGCAGAAGTGAAGTTTAGAATGAATTAAGAAGGAAAGGTGCTGGGAGGAATGAAAAAGGTGTTTAGATGTTTGCTTAGAATGGATGTAAAGAGAAGGCTGTATGAGGTTGTTGTGGTACCTACTGCGTTATATGGGGCTGAAACATGGAATATGTGTGTAGCAGAGGGGAAAGGTTTGAATGTAATGGAGATGAGGTGTCTGAGGAGTATGTGTGGAGTGACGCATATGGATCGAGTGCGAAATGATGAAGTGTGAAGGAGAACTGGAGTTGTTAGGGAGATGGCTGATAGAGTTGAGCAGAGGGTGTTGCGATGGTTTGGGCATATGGAGAGAATGGATAATGAGCGATTGGTGAAAAAGATAACTAGATCTGATGTGAGAGGTGTAAGGCTGAGAGGGAGACCAGGAATAGGATGGATGGACAGTGTGAAGAGATCGCAGATGTGAGAGGGATGTCTGTTGAGCAAGGAAGAGTGGCTGTGCGTGACAAAAATAAATGGAGAGAAATTGTGAATGAATAAAGGATGACGCATCCCTGAGGGGATATTCTCCCGCATTTGGTCTGATCAGCTAGTCAGGTCAGGTGTGGGTAAGGGGATGAGTCTATTATGATGTGGCGGGGGTAAACCAGCTCTGCTGTCGGGCCCTGCTGCGGATGTCACTGATTTCACTGCGCAGTTTACCCTTGTGAGGTGTGGTGCGGTGAGGATCTGTCCCTTCTCCCCTTTGGGGTAAAGATGCAAATGAATGTGTTTGAATGGATGAGTAAATGGGGAGTGTGTCGTCCTGTCTCGGCTACCTTCCTTTCCTTGGGGGAAGCAGCCTAGGTATATAGGTAGATAGATAGTCACTCTACTTTCCACTTCTTTTGCACATTGTCGTCTCTTTTCTATCACTGTACCCAGGTATTTGAACTCTCTCACCAATTCCAGTCTCTCTTCCTTCACTGTAACATCGCACTGGGAGTAACCTTCTTTCTCAATAACCATCACTTTACTCTTTCCTACATTTATTCTCAAGGCTCGACGCTCACAGACATCAGCATAACTCTGCACTAGCCTACCAAGTTCTTGTCCGGCATTTGCAAGCGGTACTGCATCATCAGCATACAACAAACTTGAGATATTCCATTCATCACCATTCATTACCAACGCCATCCCTTTCTCCATTATTCGTGTTTTTACTTCTCTCATCACTCCATTGATATTACCTTTACCTTTACCCAAGTGTCGGTCATGTGACGTTAGCGACCATGGAGCGCCATCTTCCTATATCCTCAGCTATTCTGAGTAACTCCACACTGCTGATTCTTTCTTGTAAGTCGCTTCTTATACAGTCCATATAATCGTTGTCTTCCTCTTTCTCTTCTTCCCTCTATTCTTTCAAGTAAACAGTCATATTCAAGTTCTTTTACTCTTATAACATGTCCCAAAAATTCCATGTCTTTTCCTTATAGTCTTCATCATTTCTCTTTCCACTCCTGCCCTTCTCAAAACTTCTTCATTTGTTACTTTTTCTATCCATGATACTCGCATCATTCTCCTCAAGAACCATGCCTCAGCTGCTTGTAATCTCTCTCTCATTTTCTTCTTTACTGTCCACGTTTCGCATCCGTATAATAGCGTTGATCAGACAAAAAAATTCAACACTCTCATTCGTGTCCTTATATCCATAGTTATGTTAAAATTGTTCTCATTCGCCCGAAAGCTCTTTTAGCAATACCAGTTCTTCTTATAATTTCCTTCTCACTCCCTCCGTCATCTGATATAACAGCACCCAAGTATTCGAAACTTCTCTCCTGCTCTATATAGCTTCCGCGGATATGATGTTGGATAGTTATCGCTTCTTTCCATTTTGTTAGCACCATTGCCTTTGTTTTCCCGATGTTAATCATCATCCCCTTCAGATGAAATGCATCCACAAATCTATCCACCAGTTCTTGAGTTTCTCTTCCGAATCCGCTTCCAGTACCGTGTCATCAGCATACTTCAGATTATTGATGTTTTTACCACCAGCCTTGACCCCTACCAGTTCCTTCAGATCGGCCATTACAACTTGTCCGTATAAAGAAAACAAGTCTGACGAAAGAGCACATCCCTGTCTTACTCCTCTTTTTATAGTCACCCACCCCGTCTTCTCCTCTCAGACTCTAACAGCAGCTTTTTTATTCCAGTACAAGTTTACAATGATTCTTATATCCTTATTATCTACCCCAACCTTTCGCAACATTCTCACCATCTCTTTATGCCTCACGGTGTCAAAGGCCTTTTCAAAATCCACAAAACACAAGTATAAATCCTTCTGTACTTCCACAGATCTTTCTATCTACATTCGCAATGAAAAAATACCATTTCCAGTGCCTTTGCTCCTTCGAAATGCATTCTGTTCCTTTGCCACATAGCTATTTATATTTCGTCTTATTCTTTCCCCTATCAATCTTAACAATACTTTCCTCATTTGACTCATCACACTAATTGGTCTATGTCTATCACATACAGGTAGGCGTGGCTCAAGCGGTAAAGAGGTGGCCTACAGTCTTCCTGGACCCAAGCTCAAATCCCCGCTGGGTCAGGGAACAGTTTGAGGATTTGAGATTCATTAAACCAGACATTTACTGATCTATCAGAAGACCCGCCGACATGTCGTAAAAATACTTCCGCTAATACCAATACACCAGTCCTGTATGAGACAGCCCTAGCATGTATTCAATATGGACGGTGGGTGTTAGCGCCGAAGTGGTGGCATGTAGAGGTGTATGGAATGCAGGAGGACTACTGGGATATATATATATATATATATATATATATATATATATATATATATATATATATATATATATAGACAAATAAGGATGGAGATGACACCCGTCAGCATTTTCTTTCAATATATTTCTCCGAATTTTCGGACACTTCACGTGGCCATCATCAGGGTACATATGTGGGATCCTACCAAAGAGCAATACTCGTTGTACTACAACATATATGGATCTAAAGTTAATCATTTTCTATATACTGTATATGTGTTATTAAAATGAAGAACATGAAAAAAAATATATATATATAACTAATATAAACCAAACTTATCAAATCTATAGTCTTCGTATAGTATAAATAAAGACAAGAAAAGGAAACTAGAGCAAAAATGCACATATAAAATCAATACACAAAAGGAATGCACAAAAAATATAAAGCTCACCAATCGGAAGTAAAGCCCCCAAGACACTAAGTTGAATAGAGCTCGTAAGGAACTGGTACAACTATGTCAAATGACAGGTCAGACATCGGCAACGTAACAAAGAGTAGTGAACACTGAAGCAGAAACAGAAACCTCATCAAACCACTAAGTATTGTTTACAATATTTAGTTCCGGAACAAGCTTTTTAATTAACAGTTTTTCTCCCAATAATGCATCCCCGTGAGTCCCAAACCTACCAATAATTTGAAAATCATTCAGCGTGAAAGGGTGATCATTGTTCAGTGAATGATCCCTAACAGCAGAGAAGGACATCTTATGCAAAAACTTTCCAGACCTGTAACTTTTCCCAGTGTGCTCGAATACTCGTATTCGGAATGCCCTACTACAGCACCCCACATACCTAGCCTGACAACTAGGACAAGTGAACTTGTAAACAATATTCGAGCACAGAGGGTCCGGCACACGATCCTTGAAGTTGAAAAAAGATCCTATTCTGAAATCGTTGGTAAAGATAATCCTAAAATTTACGGCAGGGAAACTATTTCTTAAAATGTTCATGACTAACTTACGATACTCATAACTAATTTTACCATAAAATGGCATCTTAACATATTTCACCAACTTAGGTACATCACATTTCTTTCTATAGTCCTGTGACAGCCTGTTGCTAAGAAATTTCTTAAGAATACAGTCAAACAATTCTTGCTTATAGTTGTTACTTACAAAATAGCTTCTTAATTTACATATTTCCTCATGAAAAGTCATATAGCTGGAGCAGATATCATAGGCCCTATTTAGCAAGGTTTTGACTGAATTAATCTTGTAGATCCGAGGACAAAAACTAAACCAACTTAATCCAAGACCTGTGTATGTAGGTTTTCTGTAGACCCTAGTAACTAACCCACTACCAGACTTTGTAATAAGAATGTCCAAAAATGACAGTGAACCATTATTTTCCTTTTCACACGTAAACCTTATGTTTTTATGTCTACTATTCAAATACTTGAAAAATCTACGGTTATCCTCCTCACATTTGAAAATTAGGAACGTGTCATCCACATATCTCCTATAATAAATAGGCCTAAAATCAATCGGACAATCCCTTAACCATTTAACCTCCTTATTACATAAAAAAGCATTAGCAAAAATTGGACCATGGTGACACCGTCAACCTGATTATATAATTTACTGTTAAAAAGAAAGCAAGATTCAGAAGTGGCAAATTTAAACAATCTCCTGATTAGCTCCTTACTTATATCGAAAAAGTCTGACGGCTTATAATTCTCCAAAATTATATCCAAAGTCTCATCAAGGGGTACATTTGTAAACAAAGATTCTACATCATAGCTAGTTAATATATACTCTTTCGGTAACTTTAGTGCTAAAATTTCTCTAACAAAACTACTAGAATTCGAAACAGTGAACTCATTAGTCGTGAGTGGTATCACCAAAGGTTGTAGAAATTTAGCCAAGTTATACCCCGCTGTCTTAATAGAGGAAACTATTGGTCTAAGAGGAACTCCTGACTTGTGCACCTTGGGTAAACCATACATAACTCCAGGGACTGAACCTGACGCATATAAATTATTAAAAGTTACAGATCCTATCTTATCCTTAATAGATCTAAGCATTCTGTTCAATCTATCCTCAAGTTTCACAGTAGTGTCAAATATATCACCTTTAATCTCTTTAAATTTACAGTAGTTTCGTCATTAAGTATCCCTCCCATCTTACTCAGATAGTCCAGTTTATCCATGACAACAACTCCCTTCCCTTTGTCCGGTCTATCACAATGGAGTCATCAGCACCAAGTTCTTCAAGCACTTTTATGTCCTCCTTCTTGAACACCATGGAATGAATTTTATCCCAATGCCTTCTAGCTAAACTATAGTTGTAATTTGCAATTTCCTTAATTCTGTTTCCTAGGTTATCGCCTATTATTACATTTCTAAGTAGCCCGAGTTTAACTACATCCTGAATCGTACTGCAAATTTTCTCTACCGCGAGATGATGTTTTAACCAGGAACATTTATAAAATGGTATGGAAAAATCCAGTCCTAGCATCAGCAGCTTCTTTTCTCTTGTGGATAAGTGTTTGCTGGATATATTGAATATGCATCTTTCATTATAATTAACCCGATCAATGCCAAGATTATTTAACTTCCTTTTATATCTACATCTTACTTTCTCTGAGATTACCTTAGAATGTTCATAAATCCTGTGAAGAAATGTCCAGTAATCAAGGAAAGTCACAAGATTCCTAAAAGAATCCCTACATATTTCTGGGGTAGACTCAAGTTTTCTCTGTTGTTGTCTAATCTCACGTTCTAGTAACACATACTGCCAGTCCCTACATGTTCCACTTTTGTTGAAATCCTTAGTGTATACCTTGAAATACAGAAACTTAGGTATGGTGTCGTAGTCATAACATGTTTGTAAGAATTTGATATATTGAAAGAAAATGCTGGCGGGTGTCATCTCCATCCTTATTTGTCTGTATGGAACTTACTGTGCCATGGGTCCATTGCTGATGTGCTATATATATATATATATATATATATATATATATATATATATATATATATATATATATATATATATATATATATATTGTTACATAACCTATGATGTCATCATCCTTTGTATAATTCTAACGTACAGTATGCTGCATGTTTGATCAAGAGCGTGTTCTACCTCACTCCCCCCTTCTCCCCTTATAGTAGAGTAAGTCGTTCTTTCTGTTATTCAGAGCAGGATTGTCAACTCTTTGTCCCCTATGGCTTCATTTGCGCGTCCTTCTGACAAGTTGTATCAAGCTCTGCCGGCCCCTATATAATGAGCTCAGCCTCTGCATTAATTGCCACTTAGATCTACTCCTCATTTTGTTCATATCTCTGTCCTCCCCTGTTATTATTGTGAGTGCTCAGGAAGTCTCCAACCATCTAGCTGCTGTGTAATTTGAATATAAGTGTTATTACATTTTTTCTTGTACTGTATACCACAAGGTGTTAATTCGTGGGCCTGGTGAGTTTTTTTTGTGATTCATGTGTTTTAGATGTCAGCCATTCTTAATATTTTGTATCTGTAATAATATATTTTGCATTCACTGAGCATTATCCGGTTTTCTCATTTTATCAGGGCTGACTTAGATAAATTTACTCTAGCTAATTTCGTGTTAATAGAGGTTATTGCAGTTAACCATATATTTAACCTGTTTTTTGCCATTACATTATCCTTATGAGTCCTGAATGTTTAGTTGTTAGTTTGAGCATTAGACTTTAACATGTAATTTTACCTAACTCTTTTGTTTGGAACTTGGAACTTTGCGGGACAGTTTTCTCTGTTTCGTAACATAAATTTGGCGACCTCTCATCAGGATATTCAGGATATCATAAGGATATTGCTTGATATTTTGTGACTGTGATTTATTCATGATGTCTACTATTACTACGCTTGATTAAGCCAAAGATTTTTTGTCAAATGTGCAAACAGTGTGTGATGTAGAAAACAGAACAAAGAATGAACTTAAGCTTGTTGCTCAACAATTGGGAATTGTTGTTCGCTCTCATCATTCTAAAGATCAAATTGTTGACATGATTAATGAAAGCTTGTTTAATGTAACTCCTCCAAATGAGCAAACGCAGATTGAATTAGCTAAGTTACAGCTAGCCCTGCAGGAGGCCCGTGCTAAGGAGGCTGAGGCACAAGTTGAACTTGCTAGGATTCAGGCAGACCATGAGTATCGCATGAAATAAGGTGGAACTGGATCATCTAGCTCTGATGATTTTGATGTGGCTATTTTTTTTTTTTTTTTTTCATAATAATCATGGCGGCGCAACTGCCAGGGTCATATGCCGCCGTATAACAAAGAAGTAAAAAGCAAAAAACTAAAAATAGAGGATAAGCCACACAATAAAAAAAGGAGAAATTCTAAATATCTTTAAGAAGTCCTGCCTCCTTCACAAAGGAGAGGGTTGCCCCTCCCAAGACACAGGCATCCTCCCCAAGCATGGAGGAAAGATGATACACACCTCCATCCGTTTGGTGGTCAGAGAGGAACCGACGCAGCAAATCCTCAAGACTAGGACACTCCACCAACAGGTGCCGAACAGTCAAGGGAACCAGACAGTCATCACAGAATGGAGGAGGAGCCCTCTCCATTAAAAAACCGTGAGAGAAACGGGTGTGGCCAATGCGGAGGCGGCACAAAGCAGTCTCCCATTGACGAGGGAAGCCCTGGTAACTGAATGAGCCCACCTTCTGGCAAATCGAGAGCAACTTATTGGCACCCACAGCATCCCAATGCTCCTGCCAACAGCACCAAACCCTGAAGGCAATAAAGGAGCGCATATCTGCAGCAGGCAGATGATACAGAGGGGACTGTGCAAGAGGGGGACGAGCCGCTGCCGCCTTGGCCAGCTGATCAGCTCGTTCATTCCCTGCCACTCCTACATGTGCTGGAACCCAACAGAAATCTACACGACGTCCACGACGCCCTAAAAGGAAAAGCCACTCTAAAATGGATAAAACCAAAGGATGAGAGGGATTAAAAGACTCCATTGCAGAAAGAGCACTTCGTGAGTCACTAAAAACTGTAAAAGCAGTGTGGGGGAGAGTGAAGAGAATCTGAAGGGCAAATAAAATAGCAGTCAGCTCAGCCGTAAAAACAGAAGCAGTCACAGGGAGGCTCCCACCTCGACAGAAGGTGGGAAACACCACACCAAAGCCCACACCAGCATCAGACTTAGATCCATCAGTATAAACTGGTATGGAGTCCCCATGAGAAGAGGCATGCTCTAAAAACAGAGAAAATAAAACCTGAGAAGGAAGGGAGGCCTTACTGGATGAGAAGAAACAACAAAATGTCACCCTGGGGAGAAGCCAGTAGCCCACCCTCGGGACACGGTGGGGAGTGATCGGCACAGAAGGAACAGAGAAGCTAGACATAATCGACTGCACCCTGAAACCAAAGGGCTTTGGAAAGGATGGCCGAGTGGCAAAAATAGGTGACCGAGAATCTTGAGAGGCCTTGAGAAAGGGCACGGAGTCTGGGAGACGAGATAAGCGATACCAACATCTCATCAAAAGGGAAGAGCGGAGCAAGTCTAGAGGAAGGACACCAGCATCAGCCAACAAACTCGAAATCGGGGAAGATCGGAATGCCCCAGTGGCGAGACGAACACCAGCATGATGTATGGAATCTAAAATACGAAGCCGGGCTTCTGAGGCAGAGGAATAAACTTCACATCCATAATGAAGTTTGGATAAAATCAGAGACTGATGCAAGAGGAGGAGGGTCTTGCGATCAGCTCCCCAGTATGTGTGCGCTAAAACTTTCAAGAGACCCAATGCTCTGAGACACTCAGCTTTTACGTACCTCAAGTGAGGGACCCAAGTCAACCGGCTGTCAAAAATCAGCCCTAAACACCGGATTTCCTTTAAACACGAAATACGACGCCCATCTAAAAAAAGGTTTGGGTCAGGGTGGACTCCACGAATGCGACAAAAATGCATGGCAACGGTCTTCTTGAAGGAAAATCGAAAACCTCGTTCATCAGCCCATCTAGAGACACGGTTGAGAGCCATCTGCATCCTCCTTTCTGCCATTGACATCCGTGAGGCAGTGACAGAGATTGATAAATCGTCAACATAGAGAGAGCCACGAACACCATCAGGGAGCACAGAAATAACGCTGTTAATTGCCACTGCGAAAAGGGTAACACTTAGTATGCTCCCTTGTGGCACACCATCCTCAAGGGGACGTGCAGTAGACAGCTCACTCCCGACTCGGACCCGAATAAAACGATTAGATAAAAACTCCCGGATAAAAGTGGGGAGTTGCCCACGGAGACCAAACTCATAAAGAGATTGCAATATTCCATGACGCCAGGAAGTGTCGTACGCCTTCTCCAAATCAAAGAACACTGTGATATGATGCTGGTTAGTTGCAAAAGCCTGGCAGATGGAAGATTCTAAAGAAAGGAGAGCATCTGTGGTCGACCGCATCTTCCGAAACCCACACTGGACTGGAGACAAGTAACCACCCTTCTCTAAGTACCACATGAGCCGACTATTCACCATCTTTTCGAGGACCTTACAAAGGCAAGATGTCAGCGAGATAGGGCGATAATTAGTGGCCTGCAAGTGATCCTTACCCGGCTTAGGGATGGGGAGAACCACAGCAACACCCCATGAGGTCGGAAACCCACCATTGCACCAAATTCTGTTATACAGTGATAACAGAAAATGAAGGGCTGCATCAGGCAAGTGGTGTAAGAAGGCATATGGGACATCATCCAAGCCTGGAGACGAGTCACGACACTGCGACAATGCCATCTGAAGTTCAGAAGCAGAAAAAGCAACATTATACGACTCCTCCGCAGTAGATGGAAAACTAATGCCCAAAGATTCCAGGTGCCGTCGGCGGCGTGCCGACGGGGATGAGGTGTCCTTCCTAGAGACATTAGCAAAATGAGCTGCAAATATCTCGGCAACAGACGAAGAATGAGCCACCACCACACCTGCACGAGATAAAACAGGAGGAGAGGGAACAGGAAATTTCCCTGAAATCTTCCTCACCCGTTTCCACACTTTTGTGAGAGGAGTCTGTGAAGAAATTGAAGAAACAAATGATGCCCAAGACTTCCTCCTAGCCTCCTTCATAACCCGCCGGGCATGAACTCGGGCTCTCCTATATGCCGCTAAGTAACCAGGGTCACCTCGGTGACGACGAAGTCGGGAGAAAGCAGCACGTTTAGCCCTAACAGCAGAAGCACACTCATCAGTCCACCAGGGAACTGGACGGCAAGGAAAGTGACCAGCTGTTCTTGGAATACTCTGCAGTGCCGCCAAGTGTAGTAAGTCTGTGAAATACTCAACAGCAGCATCAGTGCTGACAAAATCCTCCACACATCAGTTCGGGGAACACAGCTCCTCAAAAACCGGCCAGACCGCCCTATCCAAGCGCCAGCGGGGAAGACGACGCCGAGGCGCACTCTGTGTCGATCTTAATAAAATAGGGAAGTGGTCACTGCCATGTAAGTCTGGTAACACAGCCCATGTAAAATTCAGGGCTACCCCTGCAGAGCACAGAGACAAATCAATAGAAGTAAAAATACCCGTTTGACTATGGAAGTAAGTAACTTCACCAGAATTTAAAATGTACAGGTCCACATCCTCCACAATGGAGGCTAACATAGTACCTCTAGCATCAGCTGTGGAGCCACCCCACAGGGGATGATGACTGTTCATGTCAACCAGCAAGAAATAGGGTGAGGGAAGTGCACGAATAAGATTTTCAAGATCAACCCTCTCAATAGTGGCACTAGGAGGGAGGTACAAGGAGCACACAGTATAACGACGGGGAAGGAAAATCTGGAGAGCTACAGCCTGCAGTGGAGTGTTAAGATTCACAGCAGTGAAAGGTATGTCACTGCGTACTAGAATAGCCACACCCCCACCATGACCTTGTCCAGGAAGAGGCTCTGAATAAAAAACCTGGTAACCAGGTGGACTGTGAGGCGCAGCATCACCAACCATTGTCTCTTGTAGGCAAACACACACAGGTGAATACTCAGCCAGAAGCCAACGGAGTTCCTCCCAGTTGGCTCGTAAACCACGGCAATTCCATTGAATAATATTAGCCATTAAAACTACTGAAATAAAAAGGGGCAGGGGAGAGGGACAAACAGAAGACCATAAAAAGAAATACTAAAAATATTAAAATGGAGGAACTATATACACAAAAGAAAGGGTCATTTAGTGGAAACCACTGAGTGACCCTGGGAGACAATCTTCTTGGGAATGCGGATACGCCCAGTAAGGGGCTTGCCACGGGCAGCAGCATGGCTAGAACGAGGGCCTGGGGTCTGCGAAGTGTTGGGAGACTTCACAGACACCCGTCGCTGCCCAGCAGGAGAGGAAGAGCTACTCCGAACCCTGCCCGGGGCCCCCAGTGAACCAAGAGGTCGAGCAGGAGGGATTGGGGTCCTGGCCTCCAAACGTGGAGGGGGCAGGACAGGATCCTCAGAGGTAACCGGAGGAGGAACATCCGATTCCCCGGAGGAAGAGGTGCCAGACTGACCTGACACCCCAGAAGCCCCCGAAGACCCAGAAGTAGGGTCTGAGGGCTGTTGCACAGATGGACTAACTACAGAGGATGTGGACTCCACGACCGACACCTTGCTTGGAGGATCTTCAAGACTCAAAGACTCTGAGGAACCACGATGACGTTTAGCAAATGAAGAATGTGCACCATGACTACCAGGGATACCACTGATGTAGAGGTCGAGTCTTGAACTGTAGTGGCAACCTGTCTCAAGTGCGGGAGATTGTTGCACTGACATGGAATCAGCAGATGAAGGCATAGGAGCTGACACAACAGGAGGAACTCGGGTCTGCTGCTGGACAGGACGACGAGGACGGCTATGACCGGACAAAACTGATGCATAAGACACTCCGTTACGGAAAACAGATGACATGGCTCTACTCCTGGCCTCAGGAAAGCTTATTTTATCCCGATTATGGATGAGGAGGATCTCCTTCTCCAAGCAAAACCGGGCACAGTCTTTAGATGAAGCAGGATGTGCCTCACCACAGTGCAAACAACAAACAGGTCCAGGACAGTCCTGTCCTGCATGAGTAGATGCTCCACAACTGACACACACCACTGGGAGGCCCTGTTGCAAATGACGACAGACTCGCCCAACATGCCCGTACATCTGACAGTGGTAGCAGCGTCGTGGATTTGGGACAAAGGGTTTGACCCTAAGGGACAACCAAGCCACCTTGATAGATGAAGGCAGAACAGTACAGTCGAACGTCAGCAACAAGGATGGAGTTGGGGTAAGAATACCATCAACCTTCTTCTGAAATCTCTCCACTTTAACGACCCTGTGGACCTGGAGTTCTTCAAGTAGCTTCTCTTCACTGTAGCGAAGTAAGTCTTTGGAGAAAACAACACCTCGACACTGATTGAAAAAAGCATGAGGGACACAAGAGAACAGCGCATCCGGGTCCTTACACTGGGCAGCCAGCCGGGAACCCTCTTCAGGGGATGTAACCTCCACTAGTAGGCTACCATCCCCCTGAGGTGAAATCTTCGGCTCCCTCCCACAGATAGACATAATTCGCCGATGAACAGTAAAAATATCCAAATTCCCAATAGGTTGACCATCCAAAGTACGAATGGTGTAGTACCTTGCAAAATCAACCCTCTCAAAGACACCCGGCAGGACCTCACGGGCATGTCCACTATATGTTGTTGTCTGTGTCCGGCTCTTCTTTGTAGTGGCCGCTGACTGTAAACCACTGGAACCAGGTAGGTATGGATCCAGGGTGGCAATATGGGCCTCACCAGACGGAGGCACAAGAGGCGCACAGGAGGGAGATTGTAAAGGGTGGTCAGGGACAGAACCAGGGTCGTCAGCAGATGAAAATGTATTCGTGGCCATATTATAAAAAAAACTACCTTCATTCCCCCACCCCTCCACCCAACATGGAGCCCAACAAGGGGAGGCCATATGCCAGGGAAAGCACCACTGGCGACCCCAGAGGTAGTGGGAAAGTATACGCAGGTAACCACCAAGGGACCCTGACAAGGGTGACTCCAGGACGATAGGAGCCACCAGGTCCCCCAGTGCCCGCTTGACCCTAAAGCCACTAGGTGACTAGCCTGGATGGCTAGCCAGTGACCAGCCGATTGACCTGGTCGGGCCCAACCAGGCCACCCGTCTAGCCAGAATAAGGGACCAAAGAGGTGTATTGCTAGCTGCAGGGCACACCATGCAGCATCACTCAACCTCCAGGACTCCCGTCTCCCAGCAATACGGGACGCCACGCACGGCAAACACGTGGGGAGGCAACAGTCCCGCCCTAGATGGCAAATGGGCAGGGACTGACATCACCAGTAGGCCTCCTCTACCAGTGATGTAGGGGGTGCTTGGTCCACGACACTGACAAATGCCGAACCCTACAAAGGTAGGCATGCCTCCAAAGTAGGTGGCACTGCCAGCCACGCTTCAAGCCCCGCCACCACGTCAAGGTGACCCCCCTCAGCGGGGTTGATGTGGCTAAAAATGTTAAAGTTGTCCCTCCTTTTAATGAATCTGATTTAACAAAGTATTTTCAGTTGTTTGAGAGGGCAGCTACAGGTTTTAATTGGCCCAAAAAGTATTGGCCAATACTCCTTCAAACTGTTCTCACCGGTAAAGCTCAAGTAACTTATGCATCTTTGCCTCAGGATCAGTCTGATAATTATGATGTAGTTAAGAGCTTGATTCTTAAGGCCTATGAGCTTGTTCCTGAAGCCTATAGAGTAAAATTTAGGACAACTTATAAGCAAGATAAGCAATCCCATGTTGAGTATGCAAAATTCAAAGAAGATCTGTTAGAGCAGTGGTTAAATTCTAAAAATGTGGATTCTGATTTTGATAAATTTAAGCAGATGATTTTGCTGCAGGACTTCAAAAGGTGTATTAATAATGATGTAAGCCTATATCTTGATGAGAAAAGAATAGATAATTTGTCTGATGCCGCAGTTTTAGCTGATGAATATGTTCTCACTCACAAGAGATATTCTAAAGAAAAAAGGAAAGCTGAGAGTAAGTACGTTGCCTCTACTCAGAGTACAGGTAACAGGAAAGAGAATAAAGATGATGTTTCTCAGGAAGTAAATACCAGCTTCACCTCTAGATTTAAAAAAAGTAAATGTACTTATTGTAGTAAGCTTCGTCATACTACGGAGAAATGTTTCAGGAGACAGCGTGATGTGAACTCTGGTAAATTACCAATATGCTGGGAATCGAACCTGGGACTCTCAGATGAGAGCCAGGCAACATACCACTACACCACGACCAGGTAAAAGTTAACTCACGTTGTCACAATCTTGTAACCAACGTCCCTCCGCCCCCACTGTGGGCATCAAGAGGATGAGTTAACCCCCTGGCACTCGGGCAAGTAGATGCTTTTAATCTATCCCAAGCACTTACGGCAAGTCTAAATGAAGAGAGAAACCTGTACTGTACATCCTCTTGATGCCCACAGTGTGGGCGGAGGGACGTTGGTTACAAGATTGTGACAACGTGAGTAAACTTTTACCTGGTCGTGGTGTAGTGGTATGCTGCCTGGCTCTGATCTGAGAGTCCCTGGTTCGATTCCCAGCATATTGGTAATTTACCAGATGATTTTTCCTGTGTACAGTACAGGTTTCTCTCTTCATTCTGACTTGCCGTAAGTGCTTGGGATAGATTAAAAGCATCTACTTGCCCGAGTGCCAAGGGGTTAACTCATCCTCTTGATGCCCACAGTGGGGGCGGAGGAACGTAGGTTACAAGATTGTGACAACGTGAGTTAACTTTTACCTGGTCGTGGTGTAGTGGTATGCTGCCTGGCTCTGATCTGAGAGTCCCTGGTTCGATTCCCAGCATATTGGTAATTTACCAGATGATTTTTCCTGTGTACAGTACAGGTTTCTCCCTTCATTCTGACTTGCCGTAAGTGCTTGGGATAGATTAAAAGCATCTACTTGCCCGAGTGCCAGGGGGTTAACTCATCCTCTTGATGCCCACAGTGGGGGCGGAGGGACCGTTGGTTACAAGACTGTGACAACGTGAGTTAACTTTTACCTGGTCGTGATGTAGTGGTATGCTGCCTGGCTCTCATCTGAGAGTCCCTGGTTCGATTCCGAGCATATTGGTAATTTACCAGATGATTTTTCCTGTGTACAGTACAGGTTTCTCCCTTCGTGATGTGAACAAAAAGGAGTCTTTAAATATTCAGTCAATTGGTCTAGTGTCCACCCTTGAGAGTTCCCAGAATTCTTTAACTGAGTTAACTGAACCTGCTTTGAGGGGTTAATTAAATTTTCATGATGAAGCTCCTCTTTTGAGCAGTAACGTGGGTGACACTCTCAAGAGTTCATGTGCTAATTTCCTGTCTGATGGTTTTGTCAGTCCTCTGGACAGTAATGACAGGAAATCAGTTAAAATATATCGTGATACAGGTGCTTGCCAATCCCTTATGCTGACCAGTGTTCTAGGCTCTAATGTTAATTCCTCTGATGAAACTGTAATCTTACAAGGTGTAGGGAATAATTACTTCTCTGTCCCACTGTGCAGAGTGAATTTAGAGTCTGGTGTTGTTAATGGTTCCGTTATGGTTGGGTTGGTTGAGACACTCCCAATGTCAGGTGTAACTTTCTTACTTGGAAATGATATTGGTGGAAGTCAAGTGTGTCCAGCTCCTCAGTTGTCTAGTGAGCCAGTGGCTGCGGCCCAGGATTGTGATGTCCCTGATGTGTTCCCTGCATGTGCTGTCACTAGCGCTAAGTCTAAAGTTACTGATGACTTAGAGGATAATGATGATGATGATGTTATCCTTGCTGACACTTTTCTTGCTAATTTGGACCACTCACCAGATGAGGCAGTACCCCGTAGTGTTGATAATTTGTCTCGTCAAGAGTTGGTTGAGTCTCAGGTTGCTGACCCTGAGTTGAAAGGTCTAGCTAACTCTGCTTTCAGTGAGGAAGAGTCAGCTGGCGCTTCTACTTGTTATTATATAAAGTCAGGAGTACTTATGAGAAAGTGGAGACCCCCAACAGCATCAGCCGACTGTGAATGGGAGGTTGTACATCAAGTTGTCATCCCTCGTGTTTGTAGGCAGGATATCGTTAGAGTGGCTCATGATTCCAGTTTGGCAGGACACCTTGGAGTGAGGAAGACTGTGGCACGCATTTTGAAACACTTCTACTGGCCAGGAATCTTCAGGGATGTTTCCTGGTATTGTAAGTCTTGTCACACCTGTCAAGTTGTGGGGAAGTGTAATCAGACCGAAAAGGTTTCACCTCTAGTTCTCATTCCTCCTTTTGAGGCGCCATTCACCCGTGTGTTGGTGGATATTGTGGGCCCTCTTCCTAAGACTTCTTCAGAATTTTCTTATGTGTTGACCCTGATTGATATGGCTACTCGTTATCCTGAAGCCATTCCACTTAGAAATATCTCAGCAAAGAACGTGGTTAAGGAAATGCTAGGGTTCTTCACAAAGTTTGGTTTGCCCAAGGAGGTACAGTCAGACCGGGGAAGTAATTTCATGTCAAATGTTTTCAAGCAGTCTCTGAAAGAGTTGGGCATCACCCAGATCACGTCTTCAGCTTACCATCCCCAGACCCAAGGAGCGTTGGAGAGATATCATCAAACACTCAAATCGATGCTCAAGAAATACTGTTTGGAACATCAGAAAGACTGGGATAAAGGTCTTCCATTCGTTGTATTTGCTGCAAGAGAATCTCCAAATGAATCACTGGGCTTCTCACCCTTTGAACTACTGTTTGGCCATGAAGTAAGAGGACCCCTTAAGCTACTCAAGGAATACTGGCTGTCGGAGGAAGATGACGTCAACCTGATGGAGTATGTGATGAAGTTCGAAGAACGGCTGTCCACTGCTTTACAGTTGGCGAGAGAGAATTTAGGAGCTGCTCAGGAGAAGATGAAGACTTGGTATGATAAGAAGTCCAGGTTATGCCACTTTCAGCCAGGAGATCAGGTTTTGATTCTGGTACCGGTGCATGGGCAACCTCTTCAAGCCAAGTTTAGTGGTCCTTATTTCGTGGAGAAGAAACTCAGTGATGTCAACTATGTCATCGCCACACCAGATGGTAGAAAGAACAAGCAACTTTGTCACATCAACATGCTAAAGTTATATCACAGGCGGGACGAAAATAACCCAGTCTGCACTCTAGCTGTTCCACCCGAGTCTGCAATTGAAGTTCTCCAATGCAGCATGAGCCTGAGTGATAGTTTGGGGAAGAATCCTGATATCATGAATGATCTCCAAACTAAGCTTTCTCATCTACCTTCCGAGGAAAGGCAGGAGTTTTCGGCATTACTGCAGGAGTACCCGCAAGTGTTCCGTGCCACTCCAGGAAGAACCACTGTGTTGATGCATGATGTAGATGTTGGAGACGCAAAGCCAATTAAACTGCCTCCTTACCGTGTGAACCCAGTGAAAGTTCCTCTCATCCAGAAGGAGCTTGGCTACCTGTTGGACCACAAGATGATTGAGCCCTGTCAGAGCGAGTGGAGTTCTCCTGTCACTCTAGTCCCTAAGCCAGGTGGGTCACAGCGGCTTTGCATCGACTACAGACGTGTTAATCAGATAAACAAAACAGACACCTACCCTCTCCCTCGCGTGGAAGATTGCATAGACAAGATCGGAAAGGCTAGGTACATAAGTAAGTTTGATTTGTTAAAGGGATACTGGCAAGTACCTATGCCTGAACGTGCTAGGGAGATCTCATGTTTTGTAACATTAGGAAAGACTTTTGCATGTTCTGTAATGCCATATGGTATGAAGAATGCACCAGCCACATTTCAGAAGCTCATGAATGTTGTAATAGAGGGTTTGGCAGGGTGTGTTGTTTATATTGATGATATATTAATCTTCAGTGACAACTGGAAAGCTCACCTATGCCATGTCAGTAAATTTCTTGAGCGTTTGGTTCAGGCTAATCTTGTAGCTAATTTATCAAAGTGTGAGTTTGGTCAAGCTAAAGTTCAGTACCTTGGGTACGTAATTGGTGATGGACATGTTGCACCACCAGGAGCTAAGGTTCAGGTTAAAAGTGATCTTCCCATACCTAAAAGTAGGAAAGAGCTACAAAGATTTTTGGGAATGGTAGGTTATTACAGGAGATTTGTTCTTAACTTTTCAATTCTTGTATCACCACTTACAGACCTACTGAAAAAGGGAGTTAAATTTGTCTGGACCGATGACTGTTAATCCTATTTCAGCAAACTTAAAGCTATCCTATTAAGTCAGCCAGTGCTCGCTACTCCAAATTTTGCTAAGCCTTTTAAGATGGCTGTTGACGCAAGTGATACAGGAGTTGGGGCCGTTTTGCTGCAAGAGGATGATCAGGGTATAGAACACCCTGTATCTTATTACAGTAAGAAGTTCACTCCACCTCAAAAGAACTACTCAACTATTGAGAAAGAGCTTTTGGCCTTGATTTTGGATTTAGAGCATTTTTCATTTTATTTGTGTTCTGGTTTTGGCCCCATAGTCATTTATACCGATCATAACCCACTGAAATTCCTTAGTAAGTTTAAAGATAAAAATCAGAGATTGACAAGATGGAGTCTACTTCTTCAGGAGTATTCATTAGACATACAACATATCAAGGGGAAAGAAAATGTTAATGCAGATTGCTTATCTAGACTTTAGACAGATTGTTTTAGAGTAATAAGAAATTTCCTTTGTAAATTTCTTTTTCTTTGTGGGGAGGTGTTACATAGCCTATGATTTCATCATCCTTTGTATAATTCTAACGTACAGTATGCTGCATGTTTGATCACGAGCGTGTTCTACCTCACTCTCCCCTTCTCCCCTTATAGTAGAGTAAGTCGTTCTTTCTGTTGTTCAGAGCAGGATTGTCAACTCTTTGCCCCCTATGGCTTCATTTGCGCGTCCTTCTTACAAGTTGTATCAAGCTCTGCCTGCCCCTATATAATGAGCTCAGTCTCTGCATTAATTGCCACTTAGATCTACTCCTCATTTTGTTCACATCTCTGTCCTCCCCTGTTATTATTGTGAGTGCTCAGGAAGTCTCCAACCATCTAGCTGCTGTGTAATTTGAGTATAAGTGTTATTACATTTTTTCTTGTACTGTATAGCACAAGGTGTTAATTCGTGGGCCTGGTGAGGCTTTTTGTGATTCATGTGTTTTAGGTATCAGCCATTTTTAATAATATTTTGTATCTGTAATAATATATTACAGTTTGGAAGGAATGAGAGAGTGTTTTTGATTGGTGATATGAATGGTAAAGTTGGTAATGTGAAGGTGGATGGAATAGTTGGTGAGTGGGGTGTGCCTGCTGAGATAGATGAGAATGGGAGTGCGTTAGTGGACATTTGTGCTGGGAGGGGGTTGGTGATAGCCAATACCCTCTTCAGGCATAAAATGATCCACAGGTATACATGGCGAGTGATGAGAAGGGTGGGTGGTGAACTGAATGAAAGGAAGGCAACGATTGATTATGTGTGTGTGGATGAAAGGATGCGAAGATGTGTAAAGGATGCAAGAGTGTATAGAGGTTGGGGGAGTGGACTTTATGACCACTACTTGGTGGTGGCCAGAATTAGGATTCAAGTAAGATGGAGGAATAGAAGAAGGGAAAGACGAGAGGAAGGAGTAGTTGCAAGGAGAGTGGAAATGTTACAAGAGGATGAGAAAAAGGCAGAGTATAAGAGAGAAGTGGAGGAACGATTGGGCAAATATGAATTGGAGCAGATGGGAGACGTGGAAGGTGTGTGTAAGATATTTACAGAAGAAATATGTGCAGCATGTGATGTGGTGTGTGGAAGGAAGAGAAGACGGAGGGGGGTGCAAGGAACAGCGTGGTGGACTGAAGAGGTGAAACAGGCTGTGGCACAAAAGAAGAAAGCATACAATGAATGGATGAGAAATAGGGGCGTGGAAGAAGTTGAGAGGCGGAAGAGAGACTTATATGTGGAAAGGAAGAGAGAGGTGAAAAGATTAGTAAGAGAGAGTAAGAAGAGAGTGGATGAGGAATTTGGAAGGAATTTGAGTGTAAAGTGGAGGGACTGTAAGAAAATGTTCTGGAGAGAAGTGAAAAGAGTAAGACAGGGTGGAAGTGAAGTTAGGAGGGGAGTGAAAGATAAAAATGGTAGATTACTAGTGGAGAAGGGAGAAAAAGTGAGCAGATGGAGAGAACACTTTAAGGAATTGTTGAACATAGAGGATGGAAGTAATGCGAGTATAAGTGGCTGGGGAATGGCTGGGAGAAGGAGGGAGGTGAGAAGACAGGAGGAAATCAGTAGGATGGAAGTTGTGGAAGCAATGAAGAAAGTTAAATCAGGGAAAGCCCCAGGAATTGATGGAGTGTGTGGTGAAATGCTGAAGCATGGGGGAGAGATAGTAGTAGAATGGATGTGGATGATGTGCAGATTGGCCTGGGAGGAAGGTAGAGTCCCGGAGGATTGGAAGTCAGGTATAATTATTCTCTTGTACAAAGGAAAAGGGGAAAAAGAAGTGTGTGGTAATCATAGGGGCATTTGTCTTCTTAGTATAATAGGAAAAGTGTATGGTAGGATACTTACAGACAGAGTTAGAGAAAGAACAGAGAAATTAGTTGGAGAAGAACAGGGAGGCTTTAGGAAGGGAAGAGGTTGTGTAGATCAGATATTCATTCTTAGATCTTTAGTGGAAAAGTTTCTAGAGAAGGGAAAGAAGTTGTATGCGGCTTTCATGGATTTGGAGAAAGCATATGACAGGGTGGATAGACAAGGATTGTGGAAAGTGTTAAGAATATATGGAGTAGATGGGAAGTTGTTGAATGCTGTGAAGAGTATGTACGATGGTGCGAAGGCTGTAGTGCGTGTGGATGGTGAACTAAGTGAATTTTTCTCTTTGAAAGTTGGTTTGAAACAGGGATGTGTCATGTCTCCATGGTTGTTCAATCTGTACATGGATGGGGTAATAAAAGAGGTACAAGGTAGGGTAGTGGATGTTGGAGTGGCCCTGGTGAGAGAGGATAGTGTTTGGAAACTCCCTGTACTGTTGTTTGCAGATGATACTGTGTTGTTGAGTGAAGACGAAGGGGAGCTGCAAGGCTTGGTGGATGAGTTTGGGAGAGTGTGTAAGAAACGGAATCTAAAGGTGAATGTAGGGAAGAGTAAAGTGATGGTCTTTGAGAGAGGTGAAGTTAGTGAATGTACAGTGAGGTTGGATGGTGAGGAATTGGAAAATGTGAGTACGTTTAAGTATTTGGGTAGTGTGATGAGTAAGGATGGAGGTTTGGAGGGTGAAGTGCTTGAAAGGGTACAGCAGGGAAGAAAGGTTGCTGGTTCCTTGAAAGCAGTGATAAGAAACAGGGAAGTGAGCATGGAAGTGAAAAAGTTACTACATGACAGTATTGTGATACCAACTCTAACGTACGGAAGTGAAGCTTGGACATTGTTGGAAGGACACAAGTCAATAGTGAGAGCAGTGGAAATGAGTTATTTAAGAGGAGCCTGTGGATTCACGTGGAGAGACAGGCTGACGAATGAGGATATAAAGGAGCGTTGTGGTGTGGATGTGGATGTGATAGGAAGCGTTATGAGGAACACACTGAGGTGGTTTGGCCATGTGGAGAGGATGGAGGGTGAGAGACTGACGAAGAGAGTGTATGTGAGTGAGGTGGAGGGGGGAAGAGGGAGGGGGAGGCCGAGGATGAGATGGAGGGATGGGGTGGAGAGGTATATGAGAGAGGGGGGTGTGAGTTGGGAGCAGGGTAGTGAAATGGCGGGGGACAGGGCGACTTGGAGGCGATTTGTTTGTGGCCACCCCAAACGGGATTGAGGCGTCTGGCAATAGATAGATAGAATAATATATCTTGCATTCACTGAGCATTATCCGGTTTTCTCATTTTATCAGGGCTGACTTAGATAAATTTCTATCTATCTATCTATAGCCCGACGCCCTAATCCCGCAAAGGGTGGCCGCAGACAAAACGCCTTCAAGTCACTCTGTCACCCACCATTTGACTCCTCTCCCTCCAACTCACCCCCCCCTCCCTCATATACCTCTCAACTCCATCCCTCCACCTCATCCTCGGTCTACCCCTCCCTCTCCCTCCCTCCACCTCACCTACATACACCCTCTTAGTCAGTCTTTCATTCTCCATTCTCTCCACATGTCCAAACCACCTCAGTGTATTTCTCCTAATCTTTTCAACCACATCCACATCTACCCAACAACGTTCCTTTACTTCTTCATTCGTCAACCTGTCCCTCCACGTCACTCCACATGCTCCTCTCAAGTAACTCATTTCCACTGCTCTCACTCTTGACTTGTTCCCCTCTTGCAAGGTCCACGCCTCGCTTCCATACGTCAGGGTAGGGATCACAATACTATCATGCAGCGACTTCTTAACTTCCATACTCACCTCCCTATTTCTCATCACTGCTTTCAGTGTACCAACAACCTTTCTTCCCTGCTGTACCCTTTCACGTACTTCATCCCCCAAAGTTCCATCCTTACTCATCACACTACCCAAGTACTTGAATGCACTCACATTCTCCATATCCTCACCATCCAACCTCACTGCACACTCTGTGACTTCATTCCTCTCAAACACCATAACTTTACTTTTGTTTACATTAACTTTCAGCTTCCTCCTCCTACACACTGTCCCAAATTCATTCACGAAACCTTGCAACTCCCATTCATCTTCACTCAACAATACTGTATCATCAGCAAACAGCAACACCGGAAGCTTCCCAATCTCACCCTCATTCATTAGATAAATTTACTCTTGCTAATTTCGTGTTAATAGAGGCTATTGCAGTTAACCATATATTTAACCTGTTTTTTGCCATTACATTATCCTTATGAGTCCTGAATGTTTAGTTGTTAGTTTGAGCATTAGACTTTAACTTGTAATTTTACCTAACTCTTTTGTTTTGAACCTAACTTTGCTGGACAGTTTTCTCTGTTCCGTAATAATATATATATATATATATATATATATATATATATATATATATATATATATATATATATATCATCAGCCATTATAAGTCCACTGCTGAACAAAGACCTCCCCCAACCTTCTCCACGAATTCCTTGGCTGAGCCAATCTTTGCCACGTTTTCCCTGCAAATTTCTCTATCTCATCTCTCCACCTCCTATCTGGCCCTTTTCTGCTACGCTTACCATCTCTTGGTGTCCAGTCAGTCAACCTCTTGCTCCATCGATTATCCCTTGTTCTTGTTACATGACCTGCCCACCTCCATTTCTGTTGTTTTATAACTTCTATAATATCTTTGACTTTAGTCTGCTCTCTCACCCAAGTTGATCTTTTCCTGTCTCTTAAAGATATTCCCAACATTGACCTTTCCATTACTCTCTGAGAACGAATTAGTTTATTTTCCATCGATTTTGTCAGTATCCAAGTCTCGCAACCATACGTCATAGCTGGAATTATACATTCGTTATATACTTTTCGTTTCATACAAACTGGCAAGCTACTTTTCATAATGTCTCTATGTTTACCGAAAGCTTTCCATCCAATTGTAATGCGTTTTTTTTATTTCGCTTTCATTATCTTTCGTTAATTTTAGTATTTGTTCCAGGTAATTGTACTCCTCAACTTCAAGAATTTCTCCACTTATCCTTATGACGCTCTTTGGTGTTTGAGGATTAAACATTACTTTAGTTTTACTCCGGTTCATCTTTAGCCCTACTTTGAGACTTTCTCTGTTCAGGTCATTTAACATTTCTTGCAACATCTCTGTTTTTTCTGAGATTAGGACAATGGCATCTGCAAATCTTAAATGGTTTAGTTTTTCTCCATCTATGTTTACTCCTTTGTTTTCCCAGTCTAGCTTTCTGAAAATACTTTCTAGGCATGCTGTAAATAACTTTGGTGAAATTGTATCTCCCTGACGCACGCCCTTCTCAATCTTAATTTTCTCTGAGTCCTTATGTAATTTAACTATGGCAGTTCCCTCTTTATATATGTTTTCGAGCAGTTTTACAATGTTCTCATTCACTCCTCGTTCTCGCAATGAATTTATAATTGCTATGTGCTCCACTGAGTCGAAAGCCTTTTCGTAATCAACAAAACCTAAGCAGTGGTTTGTTATATTCTGTAGTTTTCTCAATTAGCTGATTCATTGTGTGCAGATGATCAGTGGCCTGTTCACGAGGTTGGTTTTCCTTCAAATTTGTAGCTATCCTGTTTGTAAGGACTTTAGTGAAAAGTTTGTAAATGACTGATAGCAAGGTAATGGGTCGATAGATACTAAGGTCATTTGAGTCGCCTTTTTTTATAAAGTAGAATAACAATTGCATTACACAATGTTTTGGGAATTTTCTTCTGTTATACATTGGGTAAATAAGTGAGGAAGCCTATTTTGTACTTCTGCTCCTGCATCCAACAGTAAATCTGCTACTATTCCATCTTCTCCCGGAGCCTTCCCCCTTTTCATATTTTTAAGAGAAATATTTACGTCGTCCGGTGTTACCTCATGTATTTCACTTGTGTCAGCAAAAAAGTTAGCTATTTATACTACTGTCTTTGATGCATACAGTTCTTTGTAAAATTCTTTAACTCACTTCAGCATCATATCTCTGCATTTAATGGCTTCACCGTTTTTGTCTTTTAGTGATGTAATTTGTTGCTTTCCAATTGCCATTTTATTTCGGACCTGTTTCAGACTTTTTCCCTTTTTGATGGTTTCTTTGATTTGATCCATGTTTCTCTTTCTTTTTTCTTCTTTTTGTGTTTTGTTGATAAGCTTATTTAATTCCGCTCGTTCTATTTCATCTATGTTTTTACTTTCATTACCTTTCTTTATTTCATAAACTCTAGAATCTTCTCTGAATACTTCCCGGCTTGGTTGTATTACGTTTTCCTACTACATCCGCTGATTCTTTTAGCACTTTTGTCAGTTTGTCATTCAGCTCATCAATGTCACATTCAGCATTACTGAGAGCCTGAAATCTGTTCCTTATTTCCAACTGAAAAGCTGCTTTGTTTTCGCTGACTTTTATTGGGCATATCTTTTTGTCTTTAATCATCTTCTTTCTTTCGCTTTTGAAATTCAATCTTGCTGTGCAACCCACCATTCTTTGGTCACTTCCAATATTTACTTTGTTGATAACTGTGACATTTATGATTGTGTTATTCTTAGTTGCTATAATAGTCGATTTCATTCTTTGTTTCTCCATTTGGGCTTCTCCAGGTCCACTTTCTCCCTGTTCTTTTGTGAAAGAATGTGTTCATTATTCTCATGTTAAACATTTCTGCAAAGTTTACCATCATTTCTCCTCTTTCGTTCCTTTCTCCCACTCCAAATTTTCCCATACATGCTTCTCCATTTTTTGACTTTCCAACTTTTGCATTGAAGTCTCCTATGAGTATAGTATAGGTGGTCTTTTCTTCTTCCATAATCTGGGAGATGTCATCATAGAATGTTTCAATTTCTTCATCTGAGCTCTGAGAAGTTGGTGCATATACTTGTATCACTTTCAGGGTATATTTTTTGCACAGTCTAATTACAACCACTGCTGCCCTGTCAGATGCACTGCTGAATTTAACAATGTTGTCTGCAAGATATATATATATATATATATATATATATATATATATATATATATATATATATATATATATATATATATGAATTGTGTGTGTGTGTGTATGTTTCATATCAAACATTTGCAGATTAATATATATGGATATATATATTGTCCTGCATATGTTTAACAGTAATAATGCTTAGTGATGCAGTATAAATCTATGTTTATGTTATACATATCATCAGTATATTTTTACATATGCATTTGAGTATTGTCGCCTGCAGAAATCTTTTCTCGATCATTAAATTTTATGAATACAAAATACCTGGTAACGGTCATTAAGAGAAGTGGCATGCATATTATCAACGCAGCTCTATTCTCTGGCCTTTATCTAGCTACTGTACTTCCACACTCTCCAATAGTCTCTCTCTCTCTCTCTCTCTCTCTCTCTCTCTCTCTAAAGACACACTCCCACCCTAGACTGCCATGAAAACATATAATATTTAAAATCCATTTTGGGGGCAATGATCAAGTACCATCGAGGAATTATTTACCCAGAAAGACATATACGCACCAAAAAAAAAAAAAAATCTTTATTGTATTATAACCTAGACCTTCATAGTTTGGTGGGTTTTATGAAGGATTAATGTCTTTTAAAAGTTCACCTTAATAACAGTGATGAACAGTCGACTACAGAAAGTTCTCCCCTGTCCACCTGTGTATAACTAGCCGATATATTTAGTGATACTGAATTCCATCGAGTGAATGCATGAATGATCGCGGACTATATTACTGTTCCATTTCTAACCTAGCATATACGATACGCTTGGAAAATATTATAAAAACTTTGCTGGTCACCAAGTACTGAACAGCTAGGTTTGAAATTCATTGCAAAACTTTTCGTTATTTGATATAATAATGTGTCTCAGTTTTATGTCCACAATTGTACATGATCAACAGATGTTGCCACACATGTTCTCATGCAACCATCTGAATACTGAATACTCCTCCTAGGAATAGGCTGTGTATATCACAGTAAGAATTGGTGTGAGGGAAATAGCATATTGTACGTGGTAACTTTGAAGAGACGAGAGTGAACATTTTTATTTTTCAGTATCTTCAAAGTAGTCCATCCTTTAACTAATTGAAACGGAAATTTTCCTCCATTTGCTTTCATTTATTAATTCATTTATAAATTTCTGATCAAGTTAGGGAGAAATAAGCGAGACATGTCGGATCGAGAGATGACAAGATATTAAACATAAAAGGGAAAGGCACAACTTGGATGGTTGTAGTGGATAAACTGAATAGGAATCATAGCTGAAAATTTAAAAGAGGAGGAAAAGTTGTTGACTTGTAAGATCACTGTCACTTCATGAAACTGAGATATCCGGGCTTCACAATGGGTTTTTACATTTCTAATTATCCTTATTCAACAAATAAGGATAGTATAAAATGAAAGAAAAATGATCAACAGATACCAGAATGATGTAATTAAGTGCTAATCTAAGATGTTGGTTGTAACAGGTGGGTAGATGTGCTCTGAATTTCACACCCCTGCCAACCACAGTTCATCCCGTAATCCACTCCACCACCACTCGTTTGGCAACTCCTCTCTCTCTCTCTCTCTCTCTCTCCTCAACCCTGTGCACTCATTTCTTCTAAACTTCAGACTCACTCACCGCTTATATTTAAAGTAAACGGTACCCCTTCCACTCAACTCCATTGTTCACCTACCGTCCGGTTTTATTCCAGCAGTTCTGGATTTTTCTACATTGTCTTGAGCTCACCCAGATTAATAGAAACGTAGTTTGTGTCGCTATAGTTTCTAATATACTATAGCACTAGCCGTGTGTGTGTGTGTGTGTGTGTGTGTGTGTGTGTGTGTATTTCGGGATGCCGTGTGTGTGTGTGTGTGTGTGTGTGTGTGTGTGTGTGTATTTCGGGATGCCGAAACTACACATTCAAATCGCACCAAAATTGGCACAAAAATCGCAAAAAATTTACTGATGTGAAAAAACTTGGTCCCATCACGATTGAAAAACTTTTCCTGTAATTAACGAGCGATCACATTTTGACCAAAAAAAGCCGCTCCCGGCGCCCGGCATAGGATCTCCGTAGAATTTTTTGCCCATAGCTACAACTAAAATATACTATAGCAGTAGCCGTGTGTCTGCGTGTGTATATCGGACTTGCGTACAGACAAAGCTGCAAATAACATGATCAATTGGTTGGCTGCAAAAAATCCAAGTGACAACACTAGATTAGAACAGAACATAAACCGACCATCGTGGGCCCTCGATGTCACCTTGACGGCCGATGGTGACAACGTTTGACTAGAACAGCACATAAACGTGATTCGGATTACCTGAAATGATCGGAACGCGTGCGCGAAGCGCGAGGAAACGAGTGAGATGCACGAAGAAACGAGTGCGCGAGAAAGCGAGCGCGCAGCGCGAGAGCCCTCCGCAGGAGCAAGTGCGAGGGGCCCGAATGGCCCACGAGCACTTGTGTGTTGCTAAGGCCGAAAGAGAGAGAGAGAGAGAGAGAGAGAGGTGAGATATGTCATTAACACTTTCGGTCAGTGTATGTCATATATATCGAGCCTTATTCTACCTGTCTCCAAATAATCCTATTCAGCTGAGGAAACGCCTCATACCTTTGCCGATTATATTCCAGCTTTTTCAAACTCCTCCGCTATACAGGTGTCTCCAAAGCTGATTATAACTGTATAGATATGTGAAGAATAAAATAATAAAATACTGTCTCTCAGTAAAGATGTAAATGAGAGGGAGAAAAATAAAAAGGGATAAAAATGAGCCCCAGTCTCTGAGCGAACTATGCTTTTAGCGTCTGGTGTTCCATTTTGTCTTTATCCTGACTGTAGTTCCCTTGTTATTGTGTCACCACGAATGTTTGTGTGATATGGAAAGAAAACACTGGTGCATGTGACGGAAGCGAAAATATTGTTGAAACGAGCCACAAAAGGGATGGACGTGAAAGCGGTAGAGGATAGAGGAGTGAAGAAAAGGGGGGAAATTGCGTAACGAAGTGAGGGAGGGAGAGAAATGGACGGGAAGTAAAGGAGAGAGGAAGGAGCGTGAGGAAGAGAGGAAGGACAATGAGGGAGAAAAGAATGGGAGTTGAGGAGACAGACAGAAGAAGGTGGGGAACTGTAGGAGGAAGAGGGTGTTGTCGATGAATCAGTATCAGAAACAGCAAGGTTATAGAATTAATGGGGTTGTGAGGAGTCAAGAGGATGAGGGACAATGAATGGGGAACAGGGCACAGAAAGACGAAAAGTAGTAATGAAGGTGTTAGAAAAATGGTCAGTGGTCTGAGAGTATATGATTTTGATCATCTGTAGATATGAATTCCGTTTAACAAATTTAATGATCTTCCACAAAACCCTCAGTTTTTTCTAAAACACACCACTAATACCATCACACCAATCTTGAGTGAAGCAGTCCTAGCAGGTAATTAGTCCGTACAATGGGTTTTAGTGCTCACACGGTAATAATCTAGGGTGTGTGACATGTAAGACGACTGTTGGGCCTTCGGGGTCCCGGTGTTAAGTCTGTAGATTACATCAAACATATAAAACATATGTAGTCGTTGTTACCCAGCCCCGGTCTGTCTGGCTGGGAAGACCCGTCAACTGAATATGTGGGCAGTAGAGTTACACAGGTTACACCATGTACGGATCTGACGCTCCACTGGAGAAGACAGCGCCAAATAAAGGTAGGATAGGGTCCCTCCTTCGGCGAGATGTGGGTGAAAATGAAGAGGTTTGGCTTCCGGGTGGAGACCGCAAATGTTCCACCCAAGATGCAGAGTGCCACCACATGTAGGCCCCTTGCCAGCAAAAAAAATTAAAATCAAGTGATTTTCTCTCGTTAACGTGGCCTGCAGCATGGTGAGAACCATTTCATTCCACCAGGGTGAATTCAGGTGATGGTGCCTTCAACCGTGAGCCTGGTGAATACCCTAACATTTAATTATCCACACACACACACACACACACACACACACACACACACACTGTATTTGACATTCTATGTATTGAATGAAATCCTTTCATGAATTCTCTTGTTCCAAATGAAAATAAGCATAAACAGTTGTAACATTAATATCATGTTTATTAGCACCACACTGTCAGGCTGGCAATACTGAAACAAACGGACCAGGACTAGGACTGGTGCGTGAGAGCTGCACCGTTTCCACAAAATGCTCCATAATATATTTTGAGAGTTCATAATAGGCTGTCTATATTTTTCAAAAGAAATGGCTGTCCATCAGTTTGTTAATTTTAACAGTTAACATAACTGGAGGAACAGGAACCTGTACAGTGACACTATAACGCACCAGAGTAGCTATCGGGATTGGGGGTTTCAGTGGCCACCTCCCCTCTAACTGGTATCCGCCACTGAACACATGATTACCTAAAACATTTACGAAAACATCATTGTGAGTATGGCTACCCCATGACTATTCTCGAAATGTAGGCTATGCATATAAGTATTGTGTATTGGCTACCGTAACCCTTAAGGTGAGCTGATAATGTATTACACGTGTATTTTGATACAGTATTAAAATGTATGTAAACATATTATATGCAACATCATTGCTCATTAGCACAAACTCATAATGTGTGTGTGTCTACTGACAGGCAGCTGACGAGAGAGAGAGAGAGAGAGAGAGTTAAGATGATGAAGTAGGCTGCATGTTGTCCGTTAACGAGAAACGTGGTATCCTATGTTTGGTGTAATTTAAAGTGTGTAATCAGTTGTCTATAATAATGAATAACAATAATAATAATAAAAAATAGGTATATTATTATTTAGGATACAGGATATCATTGACACCTTAATAAATATACTGCATTGGCAAAGAATGTATAACTGTTGGAGTACAAGACTTGACCCCACTTCATCCCCCTTTCCTTCACCTGCCAAGCTCCCGCTCATTCCCATACTTTCCCCTTCCCACTACATCGCACCATTTGTGGATGAACTTGCTCACTGCTTCTGAACTACAACTCAACCTGTATCGTGGTTCACGCTACAAGATAAGAGAAGAATCATTTTTTATTAATCAGACTTTACAAATAGCACAGTGAACAGCTCATTATCCCAAACAATCACACAATATTAATTAGCCAATATCACAGCATAATACAATGACCACATAATAATATAATACGGCACAGAGGATAAAGCTTGGCGATTGGAAAAATTCTCGGGCATGTACACACGAACACACACACACACGTGCGCTGTTGCCACGTTAACCATATCCCGCGACAAGGTGGTCCAGGTGGAACTCCTGCTGACTGTACATTTTAGTTTTCAACCATACATTTCCATATTGCTCTCCACCCAAAGAGGCAATAATTTTTCTTTGCACCTTTTCTTTGTCTGCTAGTGAACGCAATTGGTTGATTTTTTCCATGCTTATCTTCTTGCATTATTACGGCCCTGGCCCCTAATCCTTTAAGAGATGCATCTGTGCAAATTATAAATGGTTTTGTGAAATTAGGATAGGTCAAGCAAGGTGCATATGTAAGCTTATCTTTTAACTCATTAAATGCTAGTTTTTGTTCCTCTGCCCACTGGAATACAGTTCTGCTATATGAGAGGAACTGATTTATGAAAGGTTTGTAACAGCCCGTGAGACCTAAAAATTTTCCTGCGTTATCTACATTTGTGGGTTCAGGGAAATCCCATACTCTTGTATTTTGTCCTCAAATGTGTGGATCCCATCTGCATCTAGTCTGTGGCCTAAGAATTTTATTTCTTTAAAGCAGAATTTGCATTTGGACAGCTTAATTGTCAACCAGCATTGACTGACTTCTGTAGGAGCTGGTCTAATTTCTGTAGATGTTCATCCATTGTGTGTGTAGCAACTATGATGTCGTCCAAGTAGACAAATATTCCATTTCTTTGCATTTCAGACAGTACACAATTTATTAATCAATGGAGTGTGCCTGGCGTTGTCCTTAATCCCATTGGCATTCATTTATGTTGGTAATGCCTTTTATTTGTGGAGGAAGCTGTGTTTTTGCTTGATTCTTGATCATGGGCTATTTGGTAATAGCCATTAAGCAAATCGATTGTGGAAAATGCATTATTTTCTGGTCCAATATTTTGCAAGACGTCACTTAACAATGGCATAGAAAACCGGTATGGGATTGTGTGTTGGTTTAATCTACTACCGCATGCATTTCTCCATTTCGTTTGGGCACGAAAAATAATGGGGCATTCCTCGGGCAGACTGACGGCTTAATAATACCTAGTTTTAGCATTTCATCAACATACTGATTTGCAAGGGAATGTTGTCAGTGACCTAGTCTATTGCCTGGTACATATTTTGGTTGTGTGTCCTGGTGTACGTTAATCGTGTGTTTAATCAGGTTAGTACAGCCCTATTGTTCTCCAGTTAATGGTACAGCTTGTCAGTGTTTTTGTAATAAATCTAGTAGATTCTTTTCCACATCAAAATTTCTTGAGTGAATCAAATTCTCTTTTATGCATTCTCTGTCTGTTGATTTTATCTTACTTGAAGTTATAGCTATAGTTATTTCCCGTATAGGAGCAGAACATGTCTCTAAATTGCATAGACACGTCCCCTTTTTTATTTGCACTTCTCTATTCATCTGATTAATTAGGAACACATGAGTTTCCCCATCGTTATTCACCTGACATAAGGCATTTTCCACGGAGAGTCCTTTCACTTTACATAATTTTTCTAAGACAAGAACAGTACCATTCTTCAATTTGCTTTTTATGGTGACTTTCATAGTTATATGAGTTAGGTGGAATAACTACATCATTGGTGAGATGTGCGGGGAATAATGATGGAGGTTTACTGACACCTAGGTCCGTGGGCAAAGGGGATGGGGGGGATGGGAGGGATGGTGTGAATGCTTGTGTACCTTAATCAGACTGAGTAGTTCTGTTTAGTTGTTTGATACTTCCAACTCCCTTCGATTTTCTGCCATTCTTGAGTGACAGTTCTGAAAATTCCTCTATGAATTCATTATTGTGTTGTATCCTATTCATGTGTGGGAGTAAAACTGTATATATTCTCTTTCCTCATAGTTCTCAAATCCAATAACATGTTAGCTCTTATTGCTAAGTTATCTAATATATAGAAAATTGCAGAGATTGGTCTCACAGTCTCTGTAAAACATGATGTCTGACTGTGCCAAGCCCTTTTCGGTTATTTGCCATCTACAGCATATGTCTAAATAAAATTCCTCCACGATGGTTACTTTCTTATTTCTAAAAATCCTCTCTAATTCCTCTTGTGTTATTAAATTCACTGGAGAGCCTGAATCCAAGAATAATGAAATTTTTTGATCTTCACAGGAAGCAGGCACCAAGACACACTCGTTTCCGAGTATGCTTCCTATGTGCACTTTAGACTTGGCTTCCTTTATCTATGGTCATTTTTTGTCCTGGCATGCCCTTCCCTCAATTTAAAAACAGATACTATCTTTTCAACTGTTTTACAATGTGACACGTAGTGTCCTGTGTATTTATGTTTTCTGCAACATGGCTACATCCCGTTTTCTTTGTCTCGATCCTTCCTAAACTTAATATAACATTCAGATTTCGTGTGACCAGGATTCACACAATAATAACATAGAGTGGGCTTGTCTCCCGAATGTGACCCTCGAGATGGCTTTCCATATTTGGGTTTTTCTGTGGCACGGTTTCTGCTTGCACTGCACGCATGCTTTGGAGACTGCCTATGGCCTGGTGTTTGAGATAGTTGCCTTGATGTCAGCTGTTGTTTGGTTTGTCTGTTTTGGGGTCGCGATCGTTTTTGTTCGGTGCTTGGGCTAGACGTATTCATGGCTGCCACTGTGTCTGTAATTCTCATTCTGGTTGTATTGGGCTGTGATATTTCACTCACCCCTGCTTTGCTACAGTTCATCTCTACCATGTTCATAAAATCTAAAAAACACATTTCTTGGGTATATGCTGCAGTTTTAGCAATTTTTAATACCTGTTCTATATCAGGTAATTTACACTGTGCAGCTACACAACAAAGGATGTCTACAAAATGCGTTGGTGACATCTACCCATCAGCTTTTACCCAATTTGAGTTCTCTGTAGTGACTAACAGTGTTCTCTTAATTGTGGACACATCTGCTGCTATTTCACCTAAGACAGGGTTTGTGGTATGTTGTCTCATAAGATCCACGGTCTTTAAATCTGGAATTATACTGTACCTGGCAAGAAAATTATACCTCCAGAAAATTTCTTTAGGAATTCAGTCTTAAATTCATCATATGTCTGAGCTAGTAAGAGCTTATCAGATCTAAGCAGATCACCAGCTGGGTATATTTCTTGGTTAATCCATAATGAATAAAACAGCTATCTTTTCACTCTCATCTGTTATATGTCTTTTAACAAAGAGTTGCTCACACTGATTAGCAAGGGACATCACATCAATGTCATCCTATTCTGTGCCTGAGAATTTTGTGAGATTTTTATCCTCATGGTACGCAAACACCTGCTGTGGGGAAGTTGGAGCTGTGTTGTTACATCCGCTACCCACGGTATTTGGTTGTTTGGTAAAATTCACATTAAATCCCTTGTCGTTATGGGAAGGAATTGTTGAGTGTGTGTTTCCTGACCTGTGAACCCTATTGAGTAAGTTTTCATAGGTTTGTATGCCAGATCATTAATCTTCGCTTTCTACATCGGAGAAAACTGTCCAAGAAGAGTCATTATCCTCAAATTCTCTCATGTTTGTTTCTTAATCTTTTTCATGGGAAACTATGTGTGTTCATGTTTTCCTGTTGTTCTCCTAACTGTGAACCGTCACTGGGTAAGTCAGTTGCTGTCTCCTCTGGCAATAAAATTGGTGGTGTTGCAAACATCCCGTAATAGAAATAATCATTAATTAAGAAACACATTTTGCTAAAGAATGTTGTCATGAAACACTTATTTTATGTATGTCTTAACAGTATAAATAATGACAAAGATTACGAATGAATGAATGAATGAATGATATATATATATATATATATATATATATATATATATATATATATATATATATATATATATATATATATATATAATTGTTACTATGGGTACTAGTAATCAGTTAAGTGAAGAAGGTGTATACTGTATACGTAAGTTTGTATAGAGATGAAAGGGGTGTTTGTTATTAAAAGTAGTAAAATGTGTTGATAAAAAATAAGGAATAAAAAAAAGACTCATCTTTATCTTTCTCCTGCCATATACGACAAGTACAATGAACATTCTTTCCTTCGTAAAATTCCTATAAATCATCACACTGTTACAATAGCTTGGCTATGGCTAGGATGTAATATATTTACAACTACGATATATTTTGTATCCTACCGCTGCTACCAGATATAATATATCGTAGTTTTAAATATATTGTAATTCTCGCCAAGCTATTGTAACAGTGTGTTGATTTGTTGGATTTTATGAAGGAGAGATTGTTCATCGTCCTTGTCGTAGATGGCAGGAGAAAGAAAAGATGAGTCTGGGGTTTGATTGCAGTTTATTTTCTTCAAACGGGAGTATCTCACAAGAGTAGTATTAAAGGGAGTTTCTAGAGAGTATCTCACATGAGCAGTACTGAGGTGAGAGCGGTTTTATGCTGGCTAACCCTGCGGGCTCCTTCCTGCCTCTTCTCGCCGTGCCTCTATTCTCTCCTAACCCCTTCTGCCCTGTCTCTCCAATTTCCCGCTTATATGACAGGTTATGTCACATATAAGGGCACGGGTGTGTGGAACTTTCCCAAGCCTGAGGAGTGTCTGCCATTGTGCTGTGTGTAAATTTCCTAACTAAGAATGTGCGTTGCTGTTTCCTGTAGCCCTCTTGCTTTGGTACGACTTTCATTTATCCTCTGTATTACATTTTTTTTTTTTTATGTGTGACCGACTCTGGGCATAGGCTTCAAAGCCTGCTCTCAACGCCCAGTAGTCCTCCTACATACCATACACCTCTACATGTCACCACTTCGGTGCTAACACCCACCGTCCATACTGAACACATGCTAGGGCTGTCTCATACAGGACTGGTGTAGTGGTATTAGCAGGGGTATTTTTACGTGTCGGCGGGTCTTCTGGTAGATCAGTGAAGTCTGCTTTAATGAAATTCAAATCCTTAAACTGTTCCCTGCCCCAGCTGGGATTTGAACTTGGATCCGGAGGACCGCAGGCCACCTCTCTACCGACTGAGCCACCGCTATTCGTTACTAGCTATTATGTAGTGTCTAATTATATTTTAGTGTCCTGACATGTGTGCGGTGGGGTGAGGGAAGTTGTGGGCCAATAAATGGAAGTCTGTTCAGTTTGAGAAAACACATTTATATTCCTGAACTTGGGAGATGTATTTGTCTTTCATATAGGCAGTTAATTATATATATATATATATATATATATATATATATATATATATATATATATATATATATATATATATATATATATATATATATATATATATATATATATACAGTATATAATCACATTATTTAATGCGTCCATATCTTTAACTATATATATCAAGAGCAATTACTGCCAAGCAGGGTCAGAAAGGATTCTGATACCTTTATTTATTTATTTAAATATTTGTTTTATCTGTAGGAAATGCCATAAGAACATTGTTAGCGGCACATAAATTTATTATGACTATTGACTGATTGTAACAGGGAAATGGTGCAAGGTGAAAGTTTGGCATTTTTGATTGACTCCGAGTGTTATGGGGAGGTGACAGAGCGGCAGTGTGGTGCGCCGTGTTATGTAGATGTTATATCTATGTTTATGGATTGCACAAGCAGATAACCACCGCAGATTTAAGCAAGGCTTAACTACTGTGTTCATGCTGGTGTTGCACCAACAAATGAGGGCACAGCCTTGACACTTTCAGGCTGGAAAACAGAAGCAATAGGTGATTTTGAGAAATGGGAAGATGATCATCCAGATCCAGCGTGTTAGTCATAATTACGTTCGTTAAATGCGTATGCGTCATGTCCGATAAAATGTCAGACCAGTCAGTCTGCCCTTATCAGGAACAAATTGGTCCAGTGTTGCGGTAAGACCACTGCATGACAATTCTAGGTAGGCCAGATTAAATACCAATATTTCCCATTTTGGCCACTTTACTTCATTTTTCTTCTAGCCAGGTTCAGTTGGGGAGTATTTTGGTCCATTCAGGCTACATAGGTATAGGTAAACCTATATTTTGGGAATATTTACTGAACAGTCCACGTGATCGGTAAAATTCTAATTCTCAACTCAGATACCTGGTTTAAACCATCATTTAACATACCTTATTTCACATTATGAATCTTGCTTTACTGGTAATGTCGACAAAATTCAGTACAAACTAGAACTGAACATCAAATTCTGGCGACATCCATAAAGCCTCCCCATGAAAACTGTTGCCATCTACTACAACGCCGACATTCTTTAATTCCTCAATTCGCCTGTCCCTACCCTAGTCTTACCCCACTGCAAATCTTATCAAAGTTTTTAAGTTGATGTTTCATACAGTTCCACATACACTCCTCATTAAACAGTTCCACACAAGTGTAGGCTACATCGTGTAAAGAAAGATTAAGAAAGGCATTATTTGCCATGACTCTCCAAGTGGGAGGTATCAGCACTATAATCAGGACACAACTCCTTGTCCTTCCTCTTCTCCACATACCGTTTTTCTTTTCTCCCGAGGAACTCTATCTAATTGCTTTCAAGACTGCTGATCAATCTTTGTCCATTTATTTTTCTCAATCGCAGACTGGGGCCATATATAGGCAACAAACCCCATCATTATCTAGTCGAAGATTGTATGTCTAGCACATTTGGCACCGTATTATACAGTAAATATCATCATCATCAGCTGCACCAGCAGCCATTAAGAGTCAATTGCTGAATAAAGACCTCTCCCAAACAATTCCACGAATTCGTTGACTAAACCAATCTCTGCCACGTTTTGCATGCAAGCTTCTCTATCGTATCTCACTACGAAGAGTCTGGCCTTTTTCTGCTACACTTACAATCTCTTGAAGTCCATTCAGTCAGTCTCTTGCTGCACAGGTTATCCCTTATTCTTGCCTCATGACCTGCCCACCTCTATTTTAGTTCTTTTATAACTTCTATTATGGCTTTGACTTTGCTATCCCACCCAAGTTGATCTTTTCCTGCCTCTTAAAGGTATTTCCAACATTAACCTGTTCATTGCTCTTTGAGAACGGATTAGTTGATTTTCCATCGATTTTGTCAGTTTCCAGGCCTTACAAACGTACGTAATAGCTTGGAATATACATTAGCTATATACTTTTTGTTTCATACATATTGGCAAACTACTTTTCATGATGTCCCTATGTTTATCGAAAGCTCTCCATCCAATTGCAATGCGTCATTATATTTCGTTATCATATTCTTCCGTTAGTTTTATTATTTGCCTCAAGTAACTGTGCTCCTCGACTTCTTCAAGAATTTCTTTGCTTATTCTGATAAGACATTACTTTTACCCCGGTTCATCTTTAGGCCTAAGTTGAGACACTCTCTGTTTAGGGCATTTAACATTTCTTTCAATGTCTCAGCTGTTTCTGAGACTAAGACAGTGTCATCTGCAAATCTTAAATGGTTTAGATTTTCTCCATCTGCTGTATGTTTACTCCTTTGTTCTCACAGTCTAAATTCTGAAAATACTCTCTATGCATGCTGTAAATAATGTTGGTGAAATTATATCTCCTTGATGCACGCCCTATCCAACCATAATTTTTTCGAGTTTTCATGTAATTTATCTGCAGCATAATCAACAAAACCTAAGCACGGCCGTTTATTATATTCCGTAGTTTTCTCACAGCTGATTCATTTTATGTTGATGGTCAGTAGTCTAATACCCGCTTCGGAATCCTTCCTGCTCACGAGATTGGTTTTCCTCCATTTTTTTTTTTTTTTCCTGTTCATAAAGACTTTAGTGAAGAGTTTGTAAATACCTGACAGTATGCTAATGTGTCGATAAGATCTTTTGAGTCGCATTTTTTTGTAGAGCAAAATACTTACTGCATTACACCATGTTTTGAGGTACTTTTTTTTTAATACACTGAGCTAATAAGTGGGTGAGCCTGTTTTGTATTTCTGTTCCTGCATTCGACAGTATATCTGCTACTATTCCATCTTTTCAGGGGCCTTCCCTCTTTTCATACGGTTCTTTTAAGACAAATGTTTATTTCATCTGGTGTTTCCCCAGGTATTTCACTTGTCAACTGAAAAGTTAGCAATTGGTACTATTGTCTCTGATGCATAATTTATAGTTCTTTGTAAAACTCTTCATCTCACTTCATCATCATATTTCTGCATTTAATGACTTCACCGTGTTTGCCTTTCAGTTGTTCTTTTTCTAGTGCCTCTGCGGACCTGTTTCAGACTTTTCCATTTGTTATGGTTTCTTCGAGCTGATCCATGTTTCTCTTCCTTTTTTTTCTTTTCTCTGCCTCTTGTTGATAAGTTTACTTAACTCCGCTCTTTCTGTTTCATCTTTCTTTGTTTTTACCTTCATCTCCTTTTTTCTTTTTCATGAGCTCAAAGATCATTTTTGAATTCTTCTTGGTTCTGATTATATTAGTTTGTCGTACTACCTCCACTGATTCTCTTAACACTTTTGTCAGTCTGTCATTCAACGCATCAACATCGCACAGAGCATAACTTACAGCCTGAACTCTGTTATTTCTGATGTAAGAGCAGCTTCGTTTTCGCTTACTTTTTTAGGTATATCTTTTTTTATCAGATTCACTGTTTTACTTCTGAAATTGAGTTTGGCTGAGCACCCCACCATTCTATGGTCACTTACTATATATACTTTGCTGATAACTGTGACATTGATGATCGTGTTACTCTTTTCTGCTATAGAAAACTCAATTTCATTCTTTGTTTCACCATTTGGACTTCTCCAAGTCAGTTTTCCCCTGTTCTGTTGTAAATGTATGTGTTCATTATATTCCTGTTACACATTTCAGCAAAGTTTTTCATCATTTCACCTCTAAATTTTTCTCTCACATCGAATTTTCTCATACATGCTTCTCCATTTTTCGACTTGCCAACTTTTGCACTGAAGTCTCCTGTTCATCATCATCATCAGTCATTACATGTCCACTGCTGAACAAAGGCCTCCCCCAATCTTCTCCACGAATTTCTTGACTGAGCCAATCTTTCCCACGTTTTCCCTGCAATTTTCTCTATCTCATCTCTCCATCTCCTGTCTGGCCTTTCTCTGCTACGCTTACAATCTCTTGGTGTCCAGTCAGTCAACCTCTTGCTCCATCGATTATCCCTTATTCTTGCTACATGGCCTGCCCACCTCCATTTCTGTTCTTTTATAACTCCTGTAATATCTTTGCCTTTAATCTGCTCTCTCACCCAAGTTGATCTTTTCCTGTCTCTTAAAGATATTCCCAGCATTGACCTTTCCATTGCTCTCTGAGAACGAATTAGTTTATTTTCCATCGATTTTGTCAGTATCCAAGTCACACAACCATACGTCATAGCTGGAATTATACATTCGTTATATACTTTTCGTTTCATACAAACTGGCAAGCTACTCTTCATAATGTCTCTATGTTTACCGAAAGCTTTCCATCCAACTGTAATGCGTCTTTTTATTTCGTTATTATTATCTTTCGTTAATTTTAGTGTTTGTCCCAGGTAATTGTATTCCTCGACTTCTTCAAGAAATTCTCCACTTATTCTGATGATGCTCTTTGGCGTTTGAGGATTAAACATTAGTTTTACTCCGATTCATCTTTAGCCCAACTTTGCGACTTTCTCTGTTCAGGTCATTTAACATTTCTTGCAATGTCTTTGCTGTTTCTGAGATCAGGACAATGGCATCTGCAAATCTTAAATGGTTTACTTTTTCTCCATCTATGTTTACTCCTTTGTTTTCCCAGTCTAGCTTTCTGAAAATACTTTCTAGGCATGCTGTAAATAACTTTGGTGAAATTGTATCTCCCTGACGCACGCCCTTCTCGATCTTAATTTTCTCTGAGTCCTTATGTAATTTAATTGTAGCAGTGCCCTCTTTATATATGTTTTCCAGCAGTTTTACAATGTTCTCATTCACTCCTTGTTCTTGTAATGAATTTATAATTGCTATGTGTTCCACTGAATCGAAAGCCTTTTCGTAATCAACAAAACCTAAGCACAGTGGTTTATTATAGTCTGTAGTTTTCTCAATTAGTTGATTCATTGTGTGTAGAAGATCAGTAGTCGAATACCCGCATCGGAATCCTGCCTGTTCACGAGGTTGGTTTTCCTCCAGATTTGCAGTTATTCTGTTTGTAAGGACTTTACTGAAGACTGTAAATGACTAATAGCAAGCTAATGAGTCGATAGTTACCAAGGTCTTTTGAGTCACCTTTTTGTTAAGTAAAATAACTATTGCATTACAGTATGTTTTGGGAATTGCCCTCCTTTTTATACATTGAGTAAATAGGTGAGCATGCTTAGTTTGTACGTCTACTCCTGCATCCAACAGTAAATCTGCTACTATTCCATCATCTCCCGGAGCTTTCCTCTTTTCATATTTTTGAGAGAATTTTTTACCTCATCTGGTGTTACCTCAGGTATTTCACTTGTGTCAACTGAAAAGTTAGCTCTTGGTACTACTGTCTTTGATGCATACAGTTCTTTGTAAAATTCTTCAACTCGCTTCACCATCTTATCTCTGTATTTAATGATCTCACCATTTCTGTCTTTCAGTGATGTAATTTGTTGCTTTTCAAGTGCCATTTTACTTCGGACCTGTTTCAGACTTTTTTCTTTTTTGATGGTTTCTTTGATTTGATCCATGTTTCTCTTTCTTTTTTTTCTTTTCTTTGTCTTTTGTTGATAAGCTTATTTAATTCCGCTGGTTCTATTTCATCTTTCTTAGTTTTTACTTTCATTTCCTTTCTTTTTTTCATTAGCTCAAGTGTCTTTTCTGAATACTTCTTGGCTTTGGTTGTATTATGTTTTCCTACTACCTCCACTGATTCTTTTAGCACTTTTGTTAGTCTGTCATTCAGCTCATCAGTGTCACATTCAGCATTACTGAGAGTCTGAAATCTGTTCCTTATTTCCAACTGAAAGGCTGCTTTGTTTTCACTGACTTTTATTGGCCATATCTTTTTATCTTTAATCAGCTTCTTTCTTTCACTTTTGAAATTGAATCTAGCTGTGCAACCCACCATTCTATGGTCACTTCCGATATTTACTTTGTTGATAACTGTGACGTTTGTGATTGTGTTATTCTTATTTGCCATAATGAAGTCGATTCCATTCTTTGTTTCTCCATGTGGACTTCTCCAGGTCCACTTCCTCCCTGTTCTTTTATGAAAGAATGTGTTCATTATTCTCATGTTAAACATTTCTGCAAAGTTTACCACCATTTCTCCTCTTTCGTTCCTTTCTTCCACTCCAAATTTTCCCATGCATGCTTCTCCATTTTTTGATTTTCCAACTTTTGCATTGAAGTCTCCCATGAGTACAGTATAGGTGGTCTTTTCCACTTCCATAATCTGGGAGATGTCATCATAGAATGTTTCAATTTCTTCATCTGAGCTCTCAGAAGTTGGTGCATATACTTGTATTACTTTCAGGGTATATTTTTTGCACAGTCTGATTACAACCACTGCTGCTCTGTCAGATACACTCCTGAATTTAACAATGTTGTCTGCAAGATTTCTGTTAATTAGGAATCCTACACCACTAACTCTTTCATTTTCCCTTCCTCTGTAGTAAAATTGGTGGCCACTATCATCGAGCTTCTTTTCTGTGGGTCTCACTCAAACCTACAAATCCCAACTAATGTTTTCCAGTTCAGCCATTAAGTTATCCAGCTTGTAATCTTCATTGAGGCTTCTTACATTGTATGCATAGATCTTCATGGATTTAAGAGTGTTTAATATCCCAGTCTCTAACTTGTCAACACAGTGCCTACTCACTTTCGGTTGCACACGCCTGTAAGCACAGGAGGCAGTGCGGTTGGACCTTTAGTAGACGATGATCCAACAGGAACGCCTGTCAAATACTTTGCAATAGAACTCATGTTTGGTTGGGAGGATTGTGGCAAATGATCTCACCTCCCTGCCACATAGTTTCTGGTGAGATGAAATTTTTCTGCCACCTTATTCGTTATATTCGGTGGAGCCCTATATATCTACAGGGGGTCCCATGGTCCGCGCCATCTAAGACGGTACCTTGTATATCTACACGGCCTTCCCCTATCCGCCACCCGGGGATGCATCAGGTAGCAGTGGGATCCTGCCCTTGGGAAGTCTGCTGTTAGTATGGTATAAATGGTCTTTACTTCCCCCATAACCTGAGAGATGTCAGCACAGAATGTTTCTCTTTCTTAATCTGAGCTTTAAGAGGTTGGTGCTTATACTTGTATTACCTTCAGGGTGTATTTCTTACAGAGTCTAAATACAATCATTGTCACACTATCAAATACACTGCTAATTTTAACAATGTCTTCAGCATGATTTCTGTTATTTAGAAATTCTACATCACTAACTTTCATTTTGCCTTCCTCTACAGTAAAATAAGTGGCTGCTATTTTGGAGCTAAACAGATTTTTCCTCTTTTGTGTGTATCTCACTCAAACCTACAATATCCCAAGTAATATGTTTCTAAGGTATCAAGTTTGTAATTTTCTGCTAGCCTATACTGTACGTGTACACCTTCATGGATTTTATCATGTTTAATGTCATGGTTTCTGATTTGCCGAGACAGCATCTCTTCACCTGTGGTGGTACACTGACATTAAGCACAGGAGGCAGTGCGATTGGACCCATAATAGACGATGATTCAACAGGAATGCCTGTCAAGTCATTCTTAGTAGAATTTATGTTTGTTTTATGAAAGGAAGAAGGAACCAAAGACCAGGAGCCCGCAAACAGTTCCTTCGAAGAGAGAGAGGGAGAGAGAGAGAGAGAGAGAGAGAGAGAGAGAGAGAGAGAGAGAGAGAGAGAGAGAGAGAGAGAGAGAGAGAGAGAGAGAGAGAGAGAGAGAGAGAGAGAGAGAGAGAGAGAGAGAGAGAGAGAGAGAGAGAGAGAGAGAGAGAGAGAGAGAGAGAAACAATATAAAAGAGCAAAATTCAAGATCCGTTCATTTCGAGATGCCTGGACACACTGCGTTTGAAAGACTGGAGATCAGAGGAAGTAGGAAATACAGACAGAGGAAGACAGTTCCAGAGTTGACCTGTTGAATAAATGAATGGCTGAGAGTAAGAGTTAACTTTTGCATTAGAGAGTTGGACAGAAAAGGGATGAGAGTTTGTTGCTAGACGTTTGCTACGCACCCATCTTAGAGGTGGAGGGATGCAAGCAGACAGTTCAGAGGGGCAGTGACCACTGAAGCAGCGATAGGAAAGAGATAAAGGCACAACAGTGCGGCGAGAAGACAGAGGTTGACGGGAGCCAGCAAGTGTAGGAGAGCTAATGAAATGAAAAGCCTTTGATTCCACCTTATTGAGAAGAGCTGTATGTGAAGAGCCTCCCCACACATGAGAGCTGTATTCTACACATGGCGAATAAAACCCGTGTGTAAAGTCAACAACTGTGGAGGGGTAAAAAAAAATACGGAGTCGGCTTAGCACAACCAATCTCTTGGAAGGAGATTTTACAAGAGATGCAATATGATCTCTCAAAGATAAGTCCCCAATGACTGAAACCCCAAGCATGTTCAAGGATGATGCAGGATTGAGCTGGATATTATTAAACATTAGTAGGTACTCTTGTGGAAGATTTTGTCTGGTTGATAGGTGTAAAAACTTAGTCTTTGATGCATTAAAAACAAGATTATTTTTACCCCAATCAGAGACACAAGCTAAGTCAGACATTAGGTGTGACATAGCCTCATCCCTTGTTTGTTGAAGCAACTGCTGAGATGGACGTTGTGGGAACCGAATGGAAAGGTGAAGCGTGGATGCATCAACGTACGAGTGGATAGGGTTAGATGTACAGCTTAGAAGGCCATTGGTCAATAAAAGGAAGAGAGTTAGTGATAGGACAGAGTCCTGAGGAACACCACTGTTTATAGAATCTAGAAGAATGGTGGCCGTCTACAACAGCAGCTATAGAACGACCAGTAAGAACGCTATAGATGAAGGCACAGAGAGAAGGATAGAAACCGTAAGACGGCAGTTTGTAAATTAAAGATTTATGCCAGACTCGATCGAAGGCCTTTGAGATATCAAGTGCAATGGCAAAGCTTTCTCCAAAGTCCCGAAAGAAGGACTGTTAGGAGTCCGAAAGGCAGGTGAGAAGATCACCAGAGCATCCCTGGCGGAACCCACACTGACGATCAGAAAGAAGGTTGTGATAGGAAAGATGCTTAAAATATATCTGTTAAGAATTGACTGTAAAGCTTCTGAGACACAGGATGTTAAAGTAACTGGACGACAGTCAGAGGGTTGGGAATGGTTACCCTTCTCTGGGACTGGCTGAATGAAAGCAAACTTCCAGCAAGAAGGAAAGGTACAAGTTGATAGACAAAGGCGAAAGAGTTTCCCTAAGCAGGGTGTAAGCACAGAAGGACAGCTCTTGAGGACAATAGGAGGGAATCCATCAGGACTGTGGCATATAATCTCACCTCTCTGCCACATAGTTTCTGGTTTGATGTAATTTTTGTTCCATTATATATACATACATACATATATATATATAGATATATTTATTTATATATATATATATATATATATATATATATATATATAGAGAGAGAGAGAGAGAGAGAGAGAGAGAGAGAGAGAGAGAGAGAGAGAGAGAGAGAGAGAGAGAGAGAGATACCAATATCTGCCAGGTTTTGTCAGCAGACTTTCATCTGTCCTTTTTCTGATACACCTTCAATCTCTTGGTGCCCAGTTAGTCAGCCTCTTCCTCCATCAGCTTTCTCATAATCTTGGTACATGATCTGACCACCTTCAATTCTGTTCCTTTTTAACTTCAGTAATGTCTTTTACGTTATTCTGCTCTCTCACCCACGTTGATTTCTTCCTGTCTCTCAAAAATATTTCCAACATTTACCTTTCCATTGAACTTTCGTGAACGGATTTTTTCCATTGATTATCAGTTTCCAGGTCTCACAGCCGTACGTCATAGCTGGTATTATATATTCGTTATACACTTTTCGTTTCATACATACTGGCAAGCAACTTTTCATCATATATGTGTACCAAAAGCTTTCCATTCAGTTGTAATGCTTCTTTTTATTTCGTTTTCATGGTCTTCCGTTAGTTGTAATATATGCCCGAAGTAATTATACTCCTCAGCTTCTTGGAAATTTTATTCACATATTCTAAGGATGCTCTTTGGTGTATGTGGATTAAACATTAGTTTTACTCTGGTTCGTCTGTAGCTGTACTTTGAGATTTTCTTTTTTTACGTAACTTAATATTTCTTGCGATATCTCTGTTGTTTCTGATAGTAGGACAATATTTTCCGGAAATAGTAAATGGTTTAAGTATTCTCCATATATGTTTACTTCTTTGATCTTCCATTCTAGCTTTCTGAAAATACTTTAAAGGCATGCTGTAAATATTTTTGGCGAAATTATATCTCCGTCATGCACTCCTTTCTCAGTCATAAATTTTTCGTGATTGTAGTATATATATATGTTTTCAAGCAGCTTTACAATATTCTTTTTACTCTTTGTTCCCGCAGTGAATGTATTATTGCTGTGTTCTCTTTTGAGCTGAAAGCCTTTATGCAATCGACAAAACCTATGATTAAATTTTGGGGCGGATCCGGATCTGGATCCCGAGTACGCCGCACATAATCTCCAAAAATTCTCAATGCATTTCAATGAAATTTTGAGGAAAAGTGGGCCATAGAACAAGAAAGAATTGATTGAATTTTGGGGAGGATCCGGATCCGGATCAAGATCCTATATCCACGGATCCGGATCCGGGATTACTCATAAAGCGATGAACAGATTTTGATTAAATATTGTGGAAGGGTGGGTCATGGCCCTACCAAGAAATTATTAAATATGGGGTCGGATCCAGATCCGGATTCGGAGTATCCTGCATTATATCTCCAAATGTTGTCAATGAATTTCAATGAAATTTTGTGGAAAGATGGGTCATGGACCAAAAAATAATTGACTAAATTTGGGGGCGGATTCGTATCCGGATCCTATACCCTCGGATCCAGATCCGGATCCTTTTTCATGGCAATGGCATTGGCGGAGATATGCTCTCTCTGAGTGTTTTCTAGTTGGAAAATGAAACTTGATACAAGCGTAGGCGAGATATAAAGGGAACTGAAAGGCAGAAAACACACCTCCTAGCCTTAATACTGAAACAGCTTCTGGATGAGTGTCAAAAGTTGACAGACATTTTTGTGAAGCGTCAGCACACTACACCAAACACTGACACAGGAAGTCCTGCCACCATCACACCCTTTGCGCGCAGCCGTGGTATTGACCCATTTTTTGTTGGGACAATTCTTGTATTATATTCCAGCAGATATCAGACTATTTTTTTGTAACTGAGTGTAAGAGTCTTACAGTGCAAATACTCTGACTATTAATCCCTGTCCTGGTTGAAACATCAGAATTGTCTAGTCCAACCACCGCCGCATACCCGTAGTAAGCTTCAGTCGAAAGTACGCCATAGGAGCCTGAATCTGTTAAAAATGAGAGTCCAAGGCTGTAGAAAAGCTTCCAGCTTTTGGCATTACCTTCTGAAGCATTTGGCCGTAGAATGTGCTCAACCTTTTTCTACTGTTGCTGACTACACTTTGTAATGAGAGATGCACGCTGATCATAGCTTAAAATCGCAGGTGTTTCATGAATGGCCATTGAAAATTAGGGTTTTACTTGCACCTTCACTCACTTAGCTGATTAATATGTCTGCCATTTTTTTTTTACTTTTTTTTTTCAGCTTCTATTAGACAGGAAGAAAGATTTAGAGATTCACTTCTTACAGTCTGGCTGGATATGAAGAGTTTTTGTCGCAACATTTTCCTCTATCTTGGACATTAGTGGCAGATAATGCTAAGAACACTGTGGCTGTGTGGTGTGGCTATGAACTAGGTGTGATGATGGTAGTTTGGTGTGATGTGTTGTGATGGTGTTGTGTAGGGCGATGGTGACTGTATAATGTCATATTTTGTTATGTGGTGTGGTACTGAGTGTTGTGGTGTGAGAGTAGAATATGATTTGGTGTGGTGGGATGTGGAGGTAACACTGTAATGTTACCGTGAGAGTCTGGTGTAGTGTTGTAGAATAAGTGTAGTGTGGTGCGGTGCGGTGCGGTAAGGTGTGATAGTGACAGGTGTGTGTGTGTGTGTGTGTGTGTGTGTGTGTGTGTGTGTGTGTTTGAAACGAGAAAGAAGGAACCAAAGAGCAAATGCACGCAAGACTGTTCTCTCCTAGAGTACCTATATACAGGAGAGTAGCGACATAGGGGGTACCGGACGCTCAGGTGATGGCCGCCATTTTCCTGCCAAATTCGCGCGCTGCCTGACTGAAGCTCACGCGCAGGCATTCCGTTAGCGTTAGTTCATGTTTTTTTGTTGCTGAGAGTGGGCGTGATGCCGGGCTGTTCTGCTTATGGGTGTGCCAATCGACCAGAGAAAGGCTTTAAAGTGTTCACGTTTCCATTTGATCCAGAAAGAAGGAAATTATGGAGGAATAAAGTCAATCGTCTGAGGTGGGAATCAACTTCTAAATCAGTCTTATGTGAGGTATGGTATGCTTGATGAATGTTATCATGTAATTTGCTGGGAGCTTGTTCCCTTCTGCCGTAGAACTAAAAGAACTGTCTGTGTAAGAGGGAACCACTAAAGTAAATAAGAGTATCAGGACGTGTTAATCATTGAGAATGAATTTGCGTAAGAAGTGATGATTCACAGATTCACGTTTTTTTTCATACTGTGTTGATATTAGTTGTTTATGGTTATTTATGCTTAACTTGCATATGTATTGTTATACTTCCTGTTCATATGAGTGCATTGCGTTACTTGTGTATTATGCCTACATGGAAAAAAAAGTATTATTAACAAAATAATAGTGCGCTCTTCATACCAGGGTAGCCTACTTTTATACTATCCTACCTTTATACTATCGTATGCTACTGTTCATATGTGTATGACGTTTACCTTTCGTGTGTTTATTATCACATGTCTCGTGTTTTTACACGTATTCTTACGGTCATTTTCCGTACAGAATCTTGTGATGTGTATTCTACATATACTCTTCTTATTTCGTGTGTTGTGACAATACGTGGAACGTGCATCGTGTTTTTTTTTTTTTTTTCGTGTGCTACTGTATACGTGTACTACGTGCATTTTATGTACATTATGTGGACGTGTACCTACGTGATTCTTCAGTCAACCGTCTGTGAATGTTACAAGTTTCTAAGGGGTCCAGTATAACATACAGTTTACCTAAGAGTACCTATATAGGTACTCTAGTTTACCTCTAACGTTATCATTGGTTACTTAGAAGCTGTAACACTTAACAGTTCACGTGAGTCTGAAGTCAGCATAATACGCTTCACAGATGAAGGTCAGCAGGACTTGTCAGTGACAGAGAGTGATTCTATGTACAACCTTATAGGCTACTGTGTTCACAGTGTAAAAAACACGGAGACCACCTGTGACGAGTGCCTGGGAGATGTATTATCATCACCCCATCAGACCGCTCATAAAGCAGCAGACCTCACTTTGCTCAAGGCATACAATTAAGGAGGACTTACTGCTGCCAGATAAAGTATATTTGATGCTGCATAAAGTAGAGCTGATGTTCAGGAAAGGTCAGTGTGATTTGACAGGAGAGGATAACATTAAGAAAACCCTGATGAATGAAGCAGTAAACTTAACCAAAAATTATGATATTCCTACCTGCCACAATCTCAAAAACAAACTTCTAAGGAAGTTTATTAATGCTCGCTTGCATTTCTACTGCAAAACGAGCAATGAAGAAGACAAAAGAAACACACAGAAAAATAATATAGAACTTGTACAGAATGTAATCATCAAGTCCTGTCCCTCAACAGGTTACTGCAGTAATATAATATATTGTTAAATATTCCCATATAAACATTGATTGTAAGCATCCTACTTTTCATTCATCGCCTTCTCTTATATTATGCTTTCGTCAGTATTTATAGCAACTATCACCAGCAGGAGAGAGAGAGAGAGAGAGAGAGAGAGAGAGAGAGAGAGAGAGAGAGAGAGAGAGAGAGAGAGAGAAATTCATGTTCTGTATATTCTGAGATGCCTGGACTGGAGGTCATAAGCAGAGACAACAATAAACAGGGGAAGACAGTGCCAAAGTTGACCTGTTGCATACTAGAAGGACTGAGGGAATCGGTTAGCTCTTGCATTAGAGCGCTGTACAGAAAAGGGATGAGAGTTTCTGCCTAGACGGGTGCAACGAGCTCGCCGTAAAGATGAGGGGGGGGGGGAGGGGCAATGCAAACAGAAAGTCTAGACGAGAAGCGACCACTGAGGTAGCGAAAGAAGCTAAAGATGCAACAGTGAGGCACAGAGACAGAGGTTGAAGGGAATCAGTAAGACGTGGAAGGATAATGAAAATTTAAAAACCTCTTTGACATCACCCTGCAGAGACATGTAGGGAGCCCCTCCACAGATGAGAGTTTTACACTACACAGGGGAGAATAAAAACCCTGTAAAAAAGCCAGCAGTTGTACGGGGATGAAGTATGCATACCCAATCTCTTGTATGCAGATTTATCAAGTGAAGTAATATAATGTTTTCAAGATAAATTCCGAGAGATAAAACCCCAGTTATGTTCAGAGATGATTGGGGATTGTTTTGGTTAAAGTGTGGTGTTGTGTGGTGTGGAAGTGACATTGGTGTAAGGAATGCTGTGATGAGGTGGTGACAATGGGGTGTGGAATGCTGCTGTGTGATGGTGACAGTGTGGAATGGTGTGGTATGATGGTCATAGTGGTGTGGTATAGTGGTGACAAAATGGTATGGTGTGGTGGTTTTAGTGTGATGTGATTTGATGGTTAAAGTGTGATGTGGTTTGGTGGTAGCAGAATAATGTGATATGGTGCTGGTGAACGGTGTTGTGGTGACAGTGGTGTGTGTATGACAGTGTGGTGCGGTATGGTGGCGAGTGATGTGGTGAGGTGATGAATTTGGTGTGGTGTGGTGGTGATTGTATAGTGTTTTGTGGTGGTGACAATGCAACATAGATGTAAAAGTTTCAGCTAAATGTCATCCACTGCATACCATCTTCCGTATAAACGTACCTAGAGAGATGCTATTAAACCTTTCTTTCTTTCTGAGAGAGAGAGAGAGAGAGAGAGAGAGAGAGAGAGAGAGAGAGAGATATGTATATGCTAGCGCCACCTCCGAACGTTTCAAGAGTAGTAACAATGATGGGCTGAAAGGAGGCGTCATTTAAATTGACTGTTTCATTATATTCAAAAAATCATGAATAAAAGTCTTTGTCGCTGTTGTAGATTCACTTGAAATGTTATGTACAACTAGGCAGCTAACATTTTATTATATGTTTAAAGTACGAATTTGTTCTACCTGAGTAACAGGGAGAAGAGAAGTTGCCTGGCAAAGCCAAAAGTAATGTGAAAAATTTATATAACTAAAATAAAAAAAAGTGAATGAATTAGAAGGTTACTGTGAACTTCACTTAAATTAAGAGTAAAAAAAAAAAAAAATCTGACAACGGCTATTTTGTTAACCAGTAGTCCTTGTAACAGAAATTAATAATCAACTGGCTTTTGATAAAACTGATACTGGATCACAGCTGCTGCAGAAGAATAACAAGAAAAAGACAGCATACAGAAAGGGCATACCTCTGCCACTGCCTGTACCAGAAAACTCAGATCACCACAAATATTTATTCTACACTTCCTTGGTCCATGATCCACGTGTTTGCATAACTTCAATGAATTACACCAATTACTTTTTTTGAGATAACATGTAGACAAGCAAGGAAAAATGCCAGACAGTGGTGAAACATAAACTGGCAGGGGGAGCTAGGTAATAATCTTTCCTGTTTAACCACTTTTCCAACCACTAGCAAAACGTTACATAGGTTTTACTTGTTCTGAATTTTGGGAGAAAAGACAGGCAATTTGACATCGCAGGTCACTCGGATTTCATTGCCTTTGGTGCAATGATGAATTAATCCTTTCTGTGTCGTCATAATACTTATCACTTAGAAAAACACCTCTTTGCAAAGAGGATCATTGCATAAAATAATCATAGTAATAAAATACACAAAAGAGAACAGAAAAGAATTAGAACACATACAAACAATGACGGAAATGGAAAAAATGTTGAGTGGCACAAAGGAAGACCACTAACCCGAGGACATGGAAGGCTTTTGTATGTAAATTTTTTATTCATAGGAAAAATTCTGAATTCGAGCGTAAACGTATTTTATACGAGAGAGAGAGAGAGAGAGAGAGAGATGGCCACCATTGCTCCCCACAAGGGGGCACATCCCATAGTTTGAGAAGAAAATAATAATAATGTAATCAGGTACTAAGTGACATAGCGGTATGTAGGTTTAATGCCAAACACAGCATTTTTTGTTAGTACTTGAATTTTTAACCTGCCGCGTGCCGGCTATTTTTAGCCCTATGGGTCACCCAAGAGCCAGCCATTTTTCTACTTTTTTTTGGCTAAAATGATAGATTTTGATGTGGAAACAACGATTTTCACCATTAAAATGCTCACCAAGGGTCGGAAATGAGTTTTATTGGGTCCTGCATACTCGTTTACGGGTATAGCCACTCTCTCATCCTCACCACGTACGTGAGAGAAAGCCGTTTTCTATGTAAGGTATACTCAGGTACTTATGCTGGGAAGGTAAAGCAATGTTCAGTACACTTTTCTGATTACTTATTACTTCAGCAGCTATCACAATTTGCATGTCTTTCTCACTATGAATGCATTATCTTACACGTACTTGAAGATAGGTACAACCTAACTTCATTACGTACAGTCCTGGCACTTACAAGAAGGTATTTACAACTTGACTTCACTATATAGTCCTTACACTTACAAGGAAACATTTACAACTTACACTTACATGAAAATATTTACAAAATGTCTTCACTATGTACAGCACTGGGTGAGGCACACAGGCAGAGTGAGGCAGGGCGAGCGTGAGGGGGGGGAGTGAGTAAGTGTATGGCCTTAGCCTGGGGGATGGTAGAGGAACAGTTGCCTTACAAGCCCGCTAATTTTTACCCTCGAATCTTGAAAAATGCAGTCACAGTGAAGTTTTTATTTTAAACCATTTTAAAACGGCACTGGCACCGGCCGCAGCATTATGTCAGACCATTTTAAAAAGGCACTGGCACGCGGCGGGTTAAATAATGAAAATGAAGGCTGCCATACCTACCCTTTGAAAAAACGTTAATTAAAAGTCTCTGACATGCTTAATTTCCATGGGATGTTTGTAGCTAAAATTTGCTAAAAATTGTGTTGTGAATTGTTGGACAACCGTCATTTCTCTGCATGAGTTTGGTTTGAAGGTAAAAATATAACCCTTTAAAGGAAGCTCATCCTTGTCACAGTACACACAGCACAGTGCTTGATTTGTGTTAGATTATAATTATGCTGGTTTCAGAATGCCCAAAATGTCAAGAAATTAAAAAACTTTTCAATCTATGCTACAGCGAGCCTCCGCAGGCATGGGGGAGGCGGATCACAGCTCATTATTTCAACAAGAGCACGGGAAGATGTGCTACTTTAAATCCTCATGACAGATCTTGAATTTGGCTCTCTGTTATCTTGTTTTCACTTTTTTCTCTGAGGGAACAACTTGCTGGCTTCTAGCCTATGGTTCCTTCTTTCGTGCATAAAGAGATGTTCAACGAACAGATGCCGTCCAGTTTCGGGGATGGTGAAGCCTCCTCACCATCACCTGTGAATGAGAGGGGTGTGCTGCCCAATCCCCTAGTAGGTCAACACTTTTGCAACTCAATGAGGTGTTAAAGGGTGTTAGAATATTTAAATCTTATAATACCGCAGTTAATCAATTTTAATTTACCACTGACAAGGAGGTCCTGCGCCTCCTGCCAGCAAAGGAGAAGAGATGTCAAGACCAGACGAAAATACTCTCGACAACTGAGATGGTTTAACCAAGGAGGAGGCAGGAAGGCTGCTGCTTTGACCACCTCAGCTGCCCTCATTGCCCTGCACACCAACACTTGTAAAAACCCAACAAAAGGAAACTTTTTCCCCTGCTCTGGGATAATGCTCTTAGGTTTCTATAATTCATTCTTGATAAAATAGTCTGGAGTTATCTGGAAAATAATATTAGAGTTGTCCCGCCATGAAAGAGTTAATGAAGAGTATTTCCTTTTCGTGACAGTCCACTGGATTTAGTTCATTTCAGCCTAACCTTGTCTATTTAGGAGTAAAATTGGGAAAGAAGTACTCCGAGTGGACTATAGGGCGAGTGGGAGTAGTTGGACATGCGTAATTAGACTCGTACAGTCCATACGTATACAAATGAAGCTTTATTCTTCAATCTGCGTTGTGTGAAGCAGAAAGACATCGACACACAAAGAAAGACCCACAAATAGCACAACTATTTAGGTGACAATAGCTCCTTCAGTTCTCTTAGCAGTGGAAGACAAGAGAGATGAAATTAACATCTTCATCGTGATCAGGTATTATGTGTATTCATGCTATTTCCAAGCGATTTAATTCTACTTAGGAAAGGCGTCTTTCACTAAACGGGGTAATTGCGCCAATATCTTGAATTTGGCTTCCTCTTGTATTTTGTTTTTCTCTTGGAGGGAACTGTTATTGTGGGCTCATGGCCTTTGGTTCCTTCTTCCTCGCATAAAAAAGAAAAAAAAAAACTCCTGCTAGAAAAGTCTTCCAAGCTGCATTGAAGTCTGGAAGAAGCAAGATTATGTTTGAGAAGATGTCAGCGTATTCAAAGGGTTAATGAGTATCGACAGCATTGAGGTCATTAAGGCAGTGATTTAATAACTGTTAAGCCCCAGTCTTCCTCCAGAACACGACCCACAGTAATGGGTTTACTTCCAGGTCACAAAAGGTACTGCTCGGTGACTGGGATAGAGAGGAAAGAGTCATCATTATTATCATCATTATCACTGAATTTACTTGGAAAGTGATAGACTTAAGAATGGTAATAGGAAAGTGCAAAGGTATGAAAACTATTGACAGAGTGCTCAGTAAAACTGAGCCACACATCGAACAACTTATCATTTTAAGTCCTCAGAATTTTTGGCTTCAGCTTACAGGACAAACTATTCACACGCGATTACTTTTCTTAATTCAGTACCTGTGGGATAAAGTCATTCCGTTGATTGCCGGGATAAAACAGGGGTGCAAAACTTGTCATGTATAAGAGTACTTTACTCATCAATTAAGTCCCCACTTCTTCTTCTCATTCCTGCATTTTTATACCTCGCATACTCAGCCATTCACGTACAATATCCCTTCACCTTATTTACGTCCTCCCATGCCTCCTCCTGCCGTCGTAAGCATTCACATTATCAGATGATTTATTACCTTTCTGTGGAGAGACTTTTATTTAGATTGTCAAGATGCATCAATAGGTTGCTTTTATTTTTTTCCCAAAATATTTGATTGCTGAACCGTCGAAATATTCTGTATTATTTGTTAGGAGATACGGCATGTGTGTCCAAAAACACAAGTTCGATGTGTTGTTTACAAAATTACTCTTTAGTTCAGTTCTTCAGAAACATGCAATATATAACAGTATAGCTATTTGCCACCTAATTACAGGCACAGATTTACATGTTAATGTTCTAAGGTGCTGAGAAAAAAAGTAATTGCTGGACTCCGTATACAATGAAAAGTGAGATTTGGCTTCAAAGATAAAGTTACATTTATATTTCCGAAACGTATATCATCTCCGCTAAAGTCACCGAGGGCAGTATCATGACACTATTTGTGTCACTCTTGTGGTAAGTCTTATTATTTCACTGTCATGAAGCTAACCAGTTTTCTTTCCCTCTGTGGCAGATATTACTACTTTTAGTTTCGTTCAACTAAGGCCAAAGTTGTATGACGTGACCTTGTCATGTGACCTAGATTTTGACTTTCCCCTGTGAACTTGGCCAATGGCTGATAATTTTCAAAGTTGAATTCTTTCATAATCTCCTTATCTCCAACCTTTCCACAAAATTTGGTATATATATATATATATATATATATATATATATATATATATATATATATACATCATCAGCCGTTTGAGTATCCACTGCAGGACCGGCCTATCCTGACCGAAGTCGGGACGATACAGCCAATGTATCTCTACCAAGTGGCTTAGGCTGTCTGGTAGAGATTGTATGTAAGGTGAGAAGTGCTTTTCTGTGTAACTGTAGTATTGTAGTGGCTTTGGATGTGCGTGTAGTCTGTGAACCAAGTGTAATCGGCCCGCACAAGCCGACTGGGTGCAAGCATACTTTACAGTAAGCGACACTGATTCAACCACAGCATCCCTTTTGTCCGCCAATGCAGTACGTGCCCGGGTGAACACTCCCAAAGTTTATTACCCTGGCAGGGCGCGAACCCTGGTTCACTAGTGTACGAAACGTACACTGTACCACTGTGCCACAAAGGCTCCATATATATATATATATATATATATATATATATATATATATATATATATATATATATATATATATATATATATATGTATATATATATATATATATATATATATATATATATATATATATATATATATATATATATATATATATATATATATATATATATATATTCTTAAAACTATACGTAAACCACATGACGAAGAATCATGCATAGTTAACTATTATTCACAGAATCAAGGCAGGATAGTGATGCTGATATTTTTATCAATGAAATTCAACATTGCACAAAGATTCATTATACTACATGCAACACCATAAGATTTTATACAGCCGAGAGTGTACCATACGAACCCGAATGATAAGGGAATTAAAATGTAGAGATATATTACCTTCCGCAGGTGCATGGTTATACAGTGTTACAGCACACTGATTTTAATGCTTTTTTTGTTGTTCAGTGAATTCAGTCCGTCAGACCAAGCAGACCCATCAACGGCAGGTAAACAGCAGCCCTGTAAGGCCGACCCGTAAAGTAATCCTAGGTTCCCCTGCTGAAGACAGCGTCTCGTTACAGCGAGAGGGGGAGGTGGAGTGTGGAGGTTTCGTTACTGGATGAACGCCGCGTTTGCACCTCTTCACGCAGTAAACAGGGGTTAATACAAGTTCATGTGAAGCTTTAAATTTCTGTGGCTCACTGTTACCTAAACAAGTCGGTAGGCGACAATGACCAGCTTTAAGCGGACCAAGTAGTACTCATTAACGTCAATTAGCATGCAATCTTTCATCTGATTCCTTCTGTCCACTGTGGAGCTAGAGAATTTGAAATTCTCACAATGGCCTACCCTGGGTAAAAATATAGGTGGTGCTACCAGTGACCGGAAGTGAGTTTCAACACTAAAAGTCATTTCTAAATGGAGATACTCCACTGCACAATTCCACCCAAGAATCATGACCCTGGCTTAATCATCTTCGGAGCCTTAACATTTCGCCCATGCCAGGTCATAATTTTAACACTTCTCATAATTTCTGCACTTGATCTTCTGTGACCCCAGACCTGGTACATATAGATCATGCAAGTACGAAACATACATGTAGTACTCATTAATGTCTATAAGCATGCAAGGTTTCATTTTATTTCATCCATTCGCAGAATGGCCCATTAGAGATGCAACTTGGTGGCACTGCCGAAGACTGGAATGGAGTTTCGACACTAAATGTCATTTTTGTCTGAGGGGACCTCAGTGCAACGTTCCATCCAAGAATCATGTCGCTGGCTTAATAATCTTTGGAGCCTTAGCATTTCGCATGAGCATTGTCATAATTTTAGCTATTTTCACTGTTTTCACATTTGATGACCTTTGAACCCTGACCTGGCCAGTGAAGCATATACTGTAGATGTACAAAAGAAAGTTGTAGTACTAGTCAGTGTTTATACGCATGCGAAGTCTCATTCAATTCCATGTAGCCGATGGGTAACAAAGGGGGGGGGGGGCATTATTGGAAACCGATACTGGTTGCTAGGGGCACTGAGGCCAATTTTGCAGGGTTGCCACTCGAAAACCTGAGAGAGGAAAATGCATGGCACACTTCCGATGGGGAATAACTTCAAGATTACGCCTAAAGGAGTCAGAGCTTTCTACGCCGATTAGTAATACTTCTACAACTCAAAAACATGAAAAGTATAAAAAAATGATTTTTCGGCATTTACTAAGTAACGAGTAGTTGCCTAGCAACCAAAACCTTGCTGACACAACTAGGTCATAGGCTGGTCATTGCGTCCAAGTTTGGTCGGAATCGGTTAATTCTTAAGGTTAGAAGCACCTGCCACAATTAAACAAGAAACCAAGCAAGAGAATGCAACTAACAACAAGGGCAGCATGAGTTGGCCAATAAACTCTCTTGTGTGTGTTGGGTAGGGGGGTATTAAAAAAAAAAAAAAAACGCTACCATGAGATGGTTAACGGAAAGGTTAGCTTCTTGACATCCAGGGAGTCTTTTTGTAGTTTATTCAAGCTTTGTAGTAGGTGAAGGAGCCCACTAGCAATTCACTAGATGAAATGCTGGCTTTGAAAAGCCAAACAGTTTGCTATAATCTGGACCTCATATATTGCTTTTGGTAATAACCACATGGCCAGATGACATGGTGATTTAGTGGGGAAAATTGCCTTAGACAGATAGGGATCACAATGGTTTACATCCATATTTTTACACTGTGTAACTCAAAGAGAGGCAGGGCTGGTCACCCTGGTCTTAAATGTTGCACGTGAGTAGCATATTGCCCAGGTGTCTAGGTCCCTGATGGAGAAAACAAAACTTGGATGATAAGATAGACAAACAGACAGATCTGTGCTCTCATCAAATTGTTCTTTCACTCTAGTAACACCTAATTTTAAAGAAGTCAGTAAAGGCAGTATCAATTCCTTCATGTCTGAAGAGGTTATTGGAAGATAGTAAGTCGTCTGGAGGTAGCAATAATAGTATATAAGACACAGTCGTAAGATATAAGTTAATGGGGACCCTGTGTATATTCAGTGAATATTGTTCTCACGTTACAGTACTTTCCTTGGTGGAACGTTATGCACACTCTTGGCCTCCCTAAGGATGTGTAATCGTCAGATGTGTTGGCTAAATGGTAAGAGAAGTGGTATGGTATCTGAAAAGACACGAGTTCATCCCTGCGGAGGGCAGGGAGTATTTTTTTTTTTTTAATATCATTAAAATACTTTTTTCTTATTTTCCACACAACTCGCAAATGCCATAAAACCCTGCTAGTACCATCATGCTATATTCAGTGAAACTGATCTAGCATATACGGTGCGTGAAAGGTATTAGCACCTAAGTGGTGACGTGAGGTGGGGATGTGGCATGAAGGGGGGGCTGCTGTTCCTTATGGACGATCATGGAGCCTTTGCCCACAGAAGGACTTATTGAACACAGGAAGGAGCCCTCAGCGACTGGAACACATTTTTTCAGGGCGGACTGACCTGAAATTTACACTGCACGTACAGCACCTCTGACTGTATCTCGAGATGTGTTGTCAGATTCTCGACCAGGACATTTTATTTAAATTTTTTCATAGCCCTGAAAGTGTAAAGAGACACTGCAGGTCAACCAAAACCAAAACAGGGGAACAGAAGCCTGTGTCTGCATCAGTATAGAGGTGGCCTGCAATCCTAATGGATCCAGATTCGCAACCCGGCTGTGGCATGGAACAGTCTTGATTTGTGTTCTTCCATCAAGGTCCAAGCTTCATTTCCATACGTCAGAGTTGGTATCACAACACTGTCATGCAGCGACTTTATTACTTCTATGCTCACTTTCCTATGTCTTATCACCCTTTCAAAAGACCAGCAACCTTTCTTCCTTGTTGTACTCTTTGACGCACTCCATCCTGCAAACTTTCATCCTTACTAATCACACTGCCCAAGCATTTATATACACTCAGATTTTTCCATTTCCTCGTCAACCAACCTCACAAGACATTCTGTGACTTATTACTCTCGAAGACCACAGCTTTACTCTTCCCTACATTCACCTTTAGATTTCGTTTCTTACACACTCCTTCGTCTTTACTTAACAACACAGTATCATCTGCAAACAACAGTACAGGTAGTTTCCAAATGCTGCCCTCTTTCATTATGGCCGCTCCAACATCCTTACCTCTTTTATAATCCCATCCATTTACAGACTGAACAACCATAGAGACATAACACATCCCTGTTTCAACCCAACATTCAAACAGAAAAATGCACTTAGTTCACGATCCACACGCAATGGAGCCTTTGCACCCTCATACATACTCTTCTCGGCATTCAACAACTTCCCACTTACTCCATATATTCTTAATATTTTTCACACTTCATGTCTGTCCACTCTATCACGTGCTTTCTCCAAATCCATGAAGGCCACATACAACTCCTTTCCAAATCTCTAGAAACTTTTCCACTAAAGACTTAAGGATGAATATCTGACCTACACAAATTCCTCCCTTCCTAAAATCTCCCATTTTTTTCTCCAACTTCCACTGTTATTTCCCTAACTTTGTCAAGTAGTATCCTACCTTATACTCATCTGTTACACTAAGATGACACATGCCCCTGTGATTACTCCACACTTCTTTTTTCCCATTTTCCTGTGTGCAGGGAAATAATAATACCTGACTTCCAATCCTCCGGGATTCTACCTTCCTCCCAGGCCAATCTGTACATCTTCCGTATCGATCCTACTACTATCTCTCCCTCATCCTTCAACATTTCACCACACACTCCATCAGTTCCTGGGGCTTTCCCCATTTCGACTTTCTTCATTGCTTCCACTACTTCCAGCATACTGATCTCTTCCTCCATTCCCACCTTCTTCCTTCTCCCAGCCATTCCCTAGCTACTTATAATTGCATTACTTTCATTTTTTTATGTTTACCAGTTCCTTAAAGTGTTCTCTCCATTTGCTCACTATTTTTCCTTTCTCCATGGTCATTCTGCCATTTATATCTTTCACTCCCCTACTATCTTCTTCATCACCAAAATGGGAAGTATCTGGCGATTCTGTGCAATATTGGGATGTGAGGCGTACCAACCGGCACATACACAGTAACCAACCGGCACTCGAGAAAATCACACAATGCACCAGCCAATGAGAATGCCGGCAACACGCAACCAATCAGAAGTCGTTGTCGGAGTGGCCCCTGGCGCGCTGAGCCTATCGTCACTCTCTTTCGTGGATCTCGTTTGTTCGTTCGTTCGTTTTAAGATATCCTTCACCTGTAGTGAAAGCCGGGCCATACATTAGCCCGGTTCTCGTTTGTTGAAGACATATCTATGTGCTCTGCTCCGGTGACCGTGCGGTGGCAAAATCCTAGTACTAAGACTTACACCGTGGCCTCCCATGCTTTACTTGTTGTGGCTTGTGGCTTCTCAGTGCTTCGTGTCTTAGATCTCTATTGTGATTCTGAAATTACTGAACACATATTTACTGACACTAGATTTCACGTGATTAAGTACACTGAACTGTGCTGCATAGTGTACACCTCTACCCTCCATTGATGCCAACACTTGGTGAGTACATAGTACACTACACTCTTTCTGTACTGTATCGATTCTGCACTGTACTTTATGTTTAATTTTCATCTTTTACTGGTGGGGAAGTTTTTAGGATAGAGGGTTGAGAAAAGCAAGACAAATATAGCCATTGAAAAAAGGCATGCTCTTCATCGGTGGAAAATGTGTGGTAATCTTATGGTTTTCTACCGACCGACTGTAACTACCAACAAGCTTGCATTGTGCTACAGTATCATGGCAACTTCATTTTGTTAAATGTTACTTTTTAAAACATGGAAAAATAACTTAAACAAATAAATCTTGAGCATTAATTGGTGAACTGATGATTCGAAAAGCAGTGCTGTACAGTAGAATTATCACGACCCCCTTGCTCCCAGTTATGTAAACTGCTGCGGCCCACCAATTAATTCCTTACCTGACCACCGTACTCCATTTCTCCACCCCTCACTCGCCACTCAGCTGGCTTGCAGATAATACAGTAAATACGCACGAATTGCAAGCACAGTAATTTTATCGAGCACCTTCATATCTATCAGCTAGATTTTATCTTCTCTGCCAGTGCAAATACATTCTAAAATGATGTATAAATTCATTTCAGAACGGACTGGAGGAATAAATTGATAGGCCGCGGTAGTACACAACTGTGAGCAAGAGACTCATGATAATTCTACCCTACAACACCTCCTTCCTAAACATCGGTTCACCAGCAAATGCCCAAGATTTAATTTGTTTAGTTAATTTTTTCATGACAATCATACATATTCACTGTATTACCTGTAAAACAGCTGAGTGACGTGTGAGGGGTGGAGTGACGGCAGTCAGGTATGGAATAAATGGTGGGCCGCGGCCGTATACACAGCTGTAAGCAAGACAGTCGTAATAAATCTACTGTACAACACTTCTTTCCAAATCATTATTTCACCAATAAATGGTCAAGATTTATTTCCTAAGCTTATTGTTCCATGTTTTATGAATAAAATACCAAATAATGTTTGACAAAATGAACATACCGTGTGCACTGTGGACTACTGCAAGACACTGCAAGCATGGGTGTTATGTTTAAGGAGTGTGTTGAAGGGGAGGTTATGCTTCAAATGGAATTGTTTTTGTGGCCCTGGATACGAGTGATACTGTATATACCGCAATGATATAGCCTGTGTATAAGAGTATATATGAGATGTTCGGGAAAAATAAGTAAATGGGAAGGTAAATTCCCCAAGCTTCCTGGTTAATTGGGATTCCACTGTACAGTATTACTGTACTGTATCAGAGCTGTTTTGTATTTTATGTTTGGCATTTATCTGTTACTCATGGGAAAGCTATTAGGATAAAGGGCTGAGATGGACAGTAACACAAATCCTACTCGACGTTGAATGTTGCGCCATGGGGGGGGGGGACTATGCAGAACCCAGCATTTCACTTTATTCGGTAGGGTTTGGCTGAATTACATCCGATTATTTAGAGGTGTACTTATACTGTTTAGAGTAGAAAGAGAAAGAGAGAGAGAGAGAGGGGAGGGGGAGAGGAGGCCTCCACATTATGAACGGATTACTTTCCTGGAAAACCGATTGCTAAGCGATTTTTGTTTGTGTGAACCCATTATAACATGGGTTAAGTGGAGTTTGGTTCCAGGACCCCAATTTTTCTCCCATCTGGCCCTATGAACCCCTTTGTTGCTCAGTCTGAATCAATATATGTGTAATTTATGACTCCCAAACCCGTAATCTACAACTACATCAACGATTTAACATGCAAGTGGCCATTAAAAAAATATAAGTAACACTTTAATTGACTTTTATTTTCTTAAATTTTACAGTACTCTGTAGGTTTGACATGGGAAATTATATTACCATAATTACATCAGTAAGTATGTATGTGTGGTGGCGAGGTGCTGTAGTGTTTAGGATGGTAGGCGGGTGTGAATGGTGCGAGCTTTCTCCATTAGTGGTGCTGTGGAGGAATCAGCTGACTGAGAGTGTGCTCGGTCCACCTGCGCACAGATAAAAATTTGTTGAAGCGAATTTTGGCGTTCGTTAGGTGAGCAAAGGGTAGTGTAACGGCATCTTCGTTAAAGCCAGTATTGTTGCGTGATCCTTTATAAACTGGGGGTAGCCTCTCTCTCTCTCTCTCTCTCTATATATATATATATATATATATATACCTAGGCTGCTTCCCCCAAGGAAATGGAGGTAGCCGAGACAGGACGACACACTCCCCATTTACTCCTCCATTCAAACACATTCATTCGCATCTTAGCCCCAAAGAGGAGAAGGGACAGATCCTCACCGCACCACATCGCACAAGGGTCAACTGCGCAGTGCAATCAGTGACATCCAGAGCAGGGCCTGACAGCAGAGCTGGTTTACTCCTGCCACATCATAATAGACACATCCCCTTACCCACACCTGACCTGACTAGCTGATCAGATCAAATGCGGGAGAATATCCCCTCAGGGTTGCGTCATCATTTATTCATTCACAAATTCTCTCCATTTATTTCTGTTACGCACAGCCACTCTTCCTTGCTCAACAGACATCCCTCTCGCATCCAGCACTTTCTTCACACTGTCCATCCATCCTATTCGTGGTCTCCCTCTCAGCCTTACACCTCTCACATCAGAGCTAGTTATCTTTTTCACCAATCTCTCATTATCCATTCTCTCCATATGCCCAAACCATCGCAACACCCTCTGCTCAACTCTACCAGCCATCTCCCGAACAACTCCAGTTGTCCTTTGCACTTCATATATTCGCACTCGATCCATACGCGTCAATCCACACATACTCCTCAGACACCTCATCTCCATTACATTCAAACATTTCCTCTCTGCTACACCCATATTCCCTGTTTCAGCCCCATATAACGCAGTCGGTACCACAACACCCTCATCCAGCCTTCTCTGCACATCCATTCTGAGTGAACGACATCTAAACACATTTTTCATCCCTCCCAGCACCTTACCTACTTCATTCATTCTAAACTTCACTTCTGCATCTATTCTTCCATCCACAGCAACATGTGACCCTAAATATTTAAAACATTCTACCTCCTCGTGCAACTCACCATTCAAAACTATTATCATCCCCCTACCATCTACCAGCCTCGTACACTTCATCACTTTACTTTTATTCTCATTTACTTTCAATTTCCTCCTTTCACACACCCTTCCAAACTCCTCTACTAACTGCCACAATCTCTCCTCTGAATCAGCCACCAGTGCAGTATCATCTGCAAACAGCAGCTGCTTCAGATTCCACTCTCCACCATCAACACTCACCAGATTCAGACCTCCACTTAAAACTCTTGCATTCACCTCCTTTACAACATCATCCATATTTATATTAAACAACCAAGGCGACATCACACATCCCTGTCACAGCCCCACTCTCACGGGAAACCAATCACTCACAGCATTTCCCACTCTTACACACGCTGCACTATTTACATGAAAACTTTTCACCCTTTTTATTAACATACCATCAAGTCCATACAATCTTAAAACAGTCCACAAAGCTTCCCTATCAATTCTATCATGCACTTTCTCTAAATTCATGAATGCCCAAAACACATCCTTGCCTTTCGCTAAATACTTTTCAGACACTTGTCTCGCAGCGAACACCTGATCCACGCATCCCCTCTCTCTCCTAAAGCCACACTGCTTATCACCAATTACTCCCTCTGTACCCTCTCTAACACTCATAATTAACACTCTACCATACACCTTGCCTACAACACTCAACAGACTTATACCCCTAAAGCTAGTACATTCATACTTATCACCCTTGCCTTTATACAACGGGACCACACAAGCACTTGCCCAGTCAATTGGCACCATATCTTTCACAAAGCACACATTCAACAATCTTACTAACCAGTCAACAAGTCACTCCACCACCCTTCATGTATTCCACAGCACTCCCATCCATACCTGCAGCTTTTCCTGATTTCATTCCTTTATTGCCTTCTCTACTTCCTCCTTCGTGAACAAAGAATCATTCAACTCTCCCAACACATTTATTCCTTGCACCCTTCCATCCGCCACAATCTCAGCCACCCTTTCCTCCTCTACATTTATCAATCTTTCAAAATACTCTGCCCATCTCTTCCTTACTGCATCCATCTCAATTAACATCCTTCCATCCTCTGCTTATACTCGCTCTTCCTTCCCAGACTCTCCCTTTTGCACCCTTTTAACCTCCTTTCAGAACGTTTTCTTATTCTGTTGAAAATCCTCAGTCAGCCGCCTACCCCACCTCTCATCTGCTGCCACTTTAGCATCACACACAGCCCTTCTCACCCTATTCCTCTTTTCCTTATACCTCTCATATGACACCTTATCCTTCCTCTGCAGCCACACTTCATGTATATATATATATATATTTTGAAATAACAGACGTGGCAACCGAGGGCATCACAACACCCCCAGGAGGCGACAATGGAGGGGTAAATAGGGCATGTGCGACGTCTGTGCGATATGGGTATACATCCCATATGGCCGCGCGCTCCTATTCCATGGAGTGCACCCGGTGTGAACATCTCAGTCTGGGTGCATTACCCTTCAACCGAGCCAGCCCTTGCCAGGATCGGGGTGGAGCTAATAAACTAGCTCTGGGCAGCACCCTAGTGACGGCCTGTTACTGCACAACTAAAGCAACGGCCTGTAGACATGCACAAGCAACAGCCTGTAGCCATGCACCAGCAACGGCCTGTAGCCGTGCACCAGCAACGGCCTGTAGCCGTGCACCAGCAACAGCCTGTAGCCATGCACCAGCAACGGCCTGTAGCCATGCACAAGCAACGGCCTGTAGCTGTGCCCTTGTGATGTTCAGTAGTTGCACGACTAAAGCAATGGCCTGTAGCCGTGCAATTGTGACGGCCGGTAGCTGCACATGCAGGAGATGGCCAGTAGCCACTGATAGTGCTGCCCACCCCCCCTGCAGAACCCATGACGACCAGTTGCCTCACGCGGGGAGAGAAGGGCACTCCTTCTCTCCTTCTGCAATTTCCTTGAGGGGCACAACACCGGTGACGGCCTGCAGCCGCACCAGAGACAGGGGACATCCCGTAGCCATCCCTCGCCTACATGTTGCCCCTCATACAGGAGTTCGGTGATGGCCGGTAGCCACACCCATGGACAAGTGACAGCTGGCAGCCATACTTCTTCTGTGGTCCCTTCAGGAAGTTGGGCCCCAGTGATGGTCAAATGCCACACCAATGGGAAAGGGATGGGCGGTAGCTGCCCTCCTCCCATTGCCCAAGGAACCTCGGCAACGGCCAGTAGTCAGGCCAGGGAGAGACGTCCTAAAAGTCCCTCGCCCCCTGTGACTTCACTACCTGAGGGAGACTCCTGCTCAAGGTGCCCCACTGGTGGCAGAGTCAGTCCCACCTCCAACTCCCCAGACGAAGGTAGCCTCAAGAAGGAGAACCTCCCTATAGAGGACTGATGGAGAGGGCCCGTGTTGACCCCAGGGATGCACTTCATCAAGCCGGCACCAAAGGGAGACCAGCACCTGTCGGACTCCTGTCGCCAGCAACGCCGCAGCCCTACACTGACGGCAAAGCAGCGGGAACGAGACCACAGCATGCAGGCTCTCAATGGTGCCTCTAATACCCCGGGGCGAGACATCTCCAGCCCTGAGGAGGAGCGACGCCCTTCCCACACCAGACACCTGCGGGAGCTCCTACAGAAGATATTTTGCCTCAGTCCCGAGGGCCAAACCCCTGTACCCAGCCCCTCCACTATGGGGCCCTTCGCCACACCCGATCGTAGCCCACTCTGGAGGATGACGCCCCTACAAGTAGTCCCATGGCCCCTAGACGAGAGGACACCTGAGAGGACTCAGCCGACACTGGGCCGACACCTGTGAGCCGCCGGTCCCCCCCCCCCCAGTCGGCCCGCTCCCTTGCCCCACATCCCTACAGTGACTGTGACTCCCATGCCCGTGGAGTGAAAGTGAAAGTGACAGTCAGTGTATAGAGCACAGTGACAGTGTTTAACCACCTCAACTCTACTGAATGTGCGATGAGACATAAACAGCGTTCCACCACCCTACTCCACTTACATGTGTATAATTATTATAGTATATGCAGCCCTAGAACGAAGTGTAATCTCAACTCCACCTAAGTGCAGTGTCTGTCCATCTATTCTTGAGACTGCCGGTATCCTGTGCACCTGTAATATATCTGCCAGTCTGGGCTTTACCTTTGTATAGAGTCTTGTGTGATTGCCTAGCTGCCTTGAACTAACGAATTTCGTAATATACGTGTAAGATTGTTGCCCAGTGTTTTATTCCCTGTTCCTCGCACATTGTGTCTTAGCCCCAGTCTAGAAAGGGAACCCAGCTATACCTTAGGTGTTGTTAATACGGGAAGCCGACCTAAAAACACCTAGCATAATATATATATATATATATATATATATATATATATATATATATATATATATATATATATATATATTGTTACGGAACAGAGAAAGATAACGTACACTTTAAGTGAGAATACTAAGAGTCACTAGTGTCCCGTAAAGTTCCAGGTTCAAAACAAAAGAGTTGGGTAAAATTACAAGTTAAAGTTTAATGCTCAAACTAACAACAAAACATTCAGGACTCATAAGGATAATGTAATGGCAAATAAACAGGTTAAATATATGGTTAACTGCAATAGCCTCTATTAACACGAAAGTAGCAAGAGTAAATTTATCTAAGTCAGCCCTGATAAAATGAAAATACACCAGGTAATGCTCAGTTAATGCAAGATAAATTATTACAGATACAGACTATTATCAAAAATGACTGACATAAAACCCCACATTAATCACAAACACTTCACTAGGCCTAAGAACCAACCTTATGCTACACAGTACAAGAAAAAATGCAACAACACTTATCCTCAAATTACACACAGCTGCTAGATGTTTGGAGATTTCTTGAGCACTCACAATAATAATATCTGTACAGGGGAGGACACAGATGTGAACAAAATGAGGAGCAGATCTAAGTGGCAATGATGCAGAGACTGAGCTCATTATATAGGGGCCAGCAGAGCTTGATACAACTTGTAAGAAGGACGTGCAAATGAAGCCATGGGGACAAAGAGCTGAAAATCCCACACTGAATAACAGAAAGGACGACTTACTCTACTATAACGGTAGAAGGGGGGAACTGAGGCAGAACACGCTCGTGATCAAACATGCAGCATACTGTGCGTTAAAATTACACAAAGGATGATGAAATCATAGGCTATGTAACACCTCCCCACAAAGAAAAAAGAAATTTACAAAGGAAATTTCTTATTACTCTAAAACAATCTGTCTAAAGTCTAGATAAGCAATCTGCAATAACATTTTCTTTCCCCTGGACATGTTGTATGTCTAATGAAAACTCCTGAAGAAGTAGACTCCATCTTGTCAATCTCTGATTTTTATCTTTAAACTTACTAAGGAATTTCAGTGGGTTATGATCGGTATAAATGACTATGGGGTCAAAACCAGAACACAAATAAAATGAAAAATGCTGTAAACCCAAAATCAAGGCCAAAAGCTCTTTCTCAATAGTGGAGTAGTTCTTTTGAGGTGGAGTGAACTTCTTACTGTAATAAGATACAGGGTGTTCAATACCCTGATCATCCTCTTGCAGCAAAACAGCCCCAGCTCCTGTATCACTTGCATCAACAGCCATCTTAAAAGGCTTAGCAAAATTTGGAGTACCGAGCACTGGCTGACTTAATAGGATAGCTTTAAGTTTGTTGAAAGAGGATTCACAGTTATCGGTCCAGACAAATTTAACTCCCTTTTTCAGTAGGTCTGTAAGTGGTGATACAAGAATAGAAAAGTTAAGAACAAATCTCCTGTAATAACCTACCATTCCCAAAAATCTTTGTAGCTCTTTCCTACTTTTAGGTCTGGGAAGATCACCTATAACCTGAACCTTAGCTCCTGGTGGTGCAACATGTCCATCACCAATTACATACCCAAGGTACTGAACTTTAGCTTGACCAAACTCACACTTTGATAAATTAGCTACAAGATTAGCCTGAACTAAACGGTCAAGAAATTTACTGACATGGCATAGATGATCTTTCCAGTTGTCACTGAAGATTAATACATCATCAATATAAACAACACACCCTGCCAAACCCTCTGTTACAACATTCATGAGCTTCTGAAATGTGGCTGGTGCATTCTTCATACCATATGGCATTACAGAACATGCAAAAATCTTTCCTAGTGTTACAAAACATGAGATCTCCCTAGCACATTCAGTCATAGGTACTTGCAAGTATCCCTTTAACAAATCAAACTTACTTATGTACCTAGCCTTTCCGATCTTGTCTATGCAATCTTCCACACAAGGGAGAGGGTAAGTGTCTGTTTTGGTTATCTGATTAACACGTCTGTAGTCAATGCAAAGCCGCTGTGACCCACCTGGCTTAGGGACCAGAGTGACAGAACTCCACTCGCTCTGACAGGGCTCAATCATCTTGTGGTCCAACAGGTAGCCAAGTTCCTTCTGGATGAGAGGAACTTTCACTGGGTTCACACGGTAAGGAGGCAATTTAATTGGCTTTGCGTCTCCAACATCGACATCATGCATCAACACAGTGGTTCTTCCTGGAGTGGCACGGAACACTTGCGGGTACTCCTGCAGTAATGCCGAAAACTCCTGCCTTTCCTTGGGAGGTAGATGAGAAAGCTTAGTCTGGAGATCATTCATGATATCAGGATTCGTCCCCAAACTATCACTCAGGCTCATACTGCATGGGAGAGCTTCACTTGCAGACTCGGGTGGAACAGCTACAGTGCAGACTGGGTTATTTTCGTCCCGCCTGTGATACAACTTTAGCATGTTGATGTGACATAGTTGCTTGTTCTTTCTACGAACTGGTGTGGCGATGACATAGTTGACATCACTGAGTTTCTTCTCCACGAAATAAGGACCACTAAACTTGGCTTGAAGAGGTTGCCCATGAACTGGTAGCAGAATCAAAACCTGATCTCCTGGCTGAAAGTGGGGTAACCTGGACTTCTTATCATACCAAGTCTTCATCTTCTCCTGAGCAGCTCCTAAATTCTCTCTCGCCAGTTGTAAAGCAGTGGACAGCCGTTCTTTGAACTTCATCACATACTCCAGCAGGTTGACGTCATCTTCCTCCGACAGCCAGCATTCCTTGAGTAGCTTAAGGGGTCCTCTTACTTCATGGCCAAACAGTAGTTCAAAAGGTGAGAAGCCCAGTGATTCATTTGGAGATTCTCTTGCAGCAAACACAACGAATGGAAGACCTTTATCCCAGTCTTTCTGATGTTCCAAACAGTAGTTCTTGAGCATCGATTTGAGTGTTTGATGATATCTCTCCAACGCTCCTTGGGTCTGGGGATGGTAAGCTGAAGACGTGATCTGGGTGATGCCCAACTCTTTCAGAGACTGCTTGAAAACGTTTGACATGAAATTACTTCCCCGGTCTGACTGTACCTCCTTGGGCAGACCAAACTTTGTGAAGAACCCTAGCATTTATTAACCACGTTCTTTGCTGAGATATTTCTAAGTGGAATGGCTTCAGGATAACGAGTAGCCATATCAATCAGGGTCAACACATAAGAAAATCCTGAAGAAGTCTTAGGAAGAGGGCCCACAATATCCACCAACACACGGGTGAAAGGCGCCTCAAAAGGAGGAATGGGAACTAGAGGTGCAACCTTTTCGGTCTGATTACACTTCCCCACAACTTGACAGGTGTGACAAGACTTACAATACCAGGAAACATCCCTGAAGATACCTGGCCAGTAGAAGTGTTTCAAAATGCGTGCCACAGTCTTCCTCTCTCCAAGGTGTCCTGCCAAACTGGAATCATGAGCCACTCGAATGATATCCTGCCTACAAACACGAGGGATGACAACTTGATGTACAACCTCCCATTCACAGTCGGCTGATGCTGTTGGGGGTCTCCACTTCCTCATAAGTACTCCTGACTTTAAATAATAACAAGTAGAAGCACCGGCTGACTCTTCTTCACTGTAAGCAGAGTTAGCTAGACCTTTCAACTCAGGGTCAGCAACCTGTAACTCAACCAACTCTTGACGAGACAAATTATCAACACTACGGGGTACTGCCTCATCTGGTGAGTGGTCCAGATTAGTAAGAAAAGTGTCAGCTACGATAACATCATCATCATCATTATCCTCTAAATCACCAGTAACTTTAGACTTAGCCCTAGTGACAGCACATGCAGGGAACACATCAGGGACATCACAATCCTGGGACGCAGCCACTGGCTCACTGGACAACTGAGGAGCTGGACACACTTGACTTCCACCAATATCATTTCCAAGTAAGAAAGTTACACCTGACATTGGGAGTGTCTCAACCAACCCAACCATAACGGAACCATTAAGAAAACCAGACTCTAAATTCACTCTGCACAGAGGGACAGAGAAGAAATTATTCCCTACACCTTGTAAGATTACAGTTTCATCAGAGGAATTAACGTTAGAGCCTAGAACACTGGTCAGCATAAGGGATTGGCAAGCACCTGTATCACGATATATTTGAACTGATTTCCTGTCATTACTGTCCAGAGGACTGACAAAACCATCAGACAGGAAATTAGCACATGAACTCTTGAGAGTGTCACCCACGTTACTGCTCAAAAGAGGAGCTCCATCATGAGAATTTAAGTTACCCCTCAAAGCAGGTTCAGTTAACTCAGTTAAAGAATTCTGGGAACTCTCAAGAGTGGATACTAGACCAATTGACTGAACATTTAAAGACTCCTTTTTGTTCACGCTGTCTCCTGAAACATTTCTCCGTAGTATGACCAAGCTTACTACAATAAGTACATTTACTTTTCTGAAATCTAGAGGTCTATCTATCTATTGCCAGACGCCTCAATCCCGTTTGGGGTGGCCACAAACAAATCGCCTCCAAGTCGCCCTGTCCCCCGCCATTTCACTACCCTGCTCCCAACTCACACCCCCCTCTCTCATATACCTCTCCACCCCATCCCTCCATCTCATCCTCGGTCTCCCCCTCCCTCTTCCACCCTCCACCTCACTCACATACACTCTCTTCGTCAGTCTTTCACCCTCCATCCTCTCCACATGGCGAAACCACCTCAGTGTGTTCCTCACAACGCTTCCTATCACATCCACATCAACACCACAACGCTCCTTTATATCCTCATTCGTCAGCCTGTCTCTCCACGTGACTCCACAAGCTCCTCTTAAATAACTCATTTCCACTGCTCTCACTCTTGACTTGTGTCCTTCCAACAACGTCCAAGCTTCACTTCCGTACGTTAGAGTTGGTATCACAATACTGTCATGTAGTAACTTTTTTACTTCCATGCTCACTTCCCTGTTTCTTATCACTGCTTTCAAGGAACCAGCAACCTTTCTTCCCTGCTGTACCCTTTCAAGCACTTCACCCTCCAAACCTCCATCCTTACTCATCACACTACCCAAATACTTAAACGTACTCACATTTTCCAATTCCTCACCATCCAACCTCGCTATACATTCACTGACTTCACCTCTCTCAAAGACCATCACTTTACTCTTCCCTACATTCACCTTTAGGTTCCGTTTCTAACACACTCTCTCAAACTCATCCACCAAGCCTTGCAGCTCCCCTTCATCTTCACTCAACAACACAGTATCATCTGCAAACAACAGTACAGGGAGTTTCCAAACACTATCCTCTCTCACCAGGGCCACTCCAACATCCACTACCCTACCTTGTACCTCTTTTATTACCCCATCCATGTACAGATTGAACAACCATGGAGACATGACACATCCCTGTTTCAAACCATCTTTCAAAGAGAAAAATTCACTTAGTTCACCATCCACACGCACTGCAGCCTTAGCACCATCATACATACTCTTCACAGCATTCAACAACTTCCCATCTACTCCATATATTCTTAACACTTTCCACAATCCTTGTCTATCCACCCTGTCATATGCTTTCTCCAAATCCATGAAAGCCGCATACAACTTCTTTCCCTTCTCTAGAAACTTTTCCACTAAAGATCTAAGAATGAATATCTGATCTACACAACCTCTTCCCTTCCTAAAGCCTCCCTGTTCTTCTCCAACTAATTTCTCTGTTCTTTCTCTAACTCTGTCTATAAGTATCCTACCATACACTTTTCCTATTATACTAAGAAGACAAATGCCCCTATGATTACCACACACTTCTTTTTCCCCTTTTCCTTTGTACAAGGGAATAATTATACCTGACTTCCAATCCTCCGGGACTCTACCTTCCTCCCAGGCCAATCTGCACATCTTCCACATCCATTCTACTACTATCTCTCCCCCATGCTTCAGCATCTCACCACACACTCCATCAATTCCTGGGGCTTTCCCCGATTTAACTTTCTTCATTGCTTCCACAACCTCTATCCTACTGATTTCTACCTGTCTTCTCACCTCCCTCCTTCTCCCAGCCATTCCCCAGCCACCTATACTCGCATTACTTCCATCCTCTACGTTCAACAATTCCTTAAAGTGTTCTCTCCATCTGCTCACTTTTTCTCCCTTCTCCACTAGTAATCTACCATGTTTATCTTTCACTCCCCTGCTAACTTCACTTCCACCCTGTCTTACTCTTTTCACTTCTCTCCAGAACATTTTCTTACAGTCCCTCCACTTTACACTCAAATTCCTTCCAAATTCCTCATCCACTCTCTTCTTACTCTCTCTTACTAATCTTTTCACCTCTCTCTTCCTTTCCACATATAACTCTCTCTTCTGCCTCTCAACTTCTTCCACGCCCCTATTTCTCATCCATTCATTGTATGCTTTCTTCTTTTGTGCCACAGCCTGTTTCACCTCTTCAGTCCACCACGCTGTTCCTTGCACCCCCTCCGTCTTCTCTTCCTTCCACACACCACATCACATGCTGCACATATTTCTTCTGTAAATATCTTACACACACCTTCCACGTCTCCCATCTGCTCCAATTCATATTTGCCCAATCGTTCCTCCACTTCTCTCTTATACTCTACCTTTTTCTCATCCTCTTGTAACCTTTCCACTCTCCTTGCAACTACTCCTTCCTCTCGTCTTTCCCTTCTTCTATTCCTCCATCTTACTTGCATCCTAATTCTGGCCACCACCAAGTAGTGGTCAGAAAGGCCACTACCCCAACCTCTATAAACTCTTGCATCCAATATACATCTTCGCATCCTTTCATCCACACACACATAATCAATCATTGCCTTCCTTTCATTCAGTTCACCACCCACCCTTCTCATCACTCGCCATGTATACCTGTGGATCATTTTATGCCTGAAGAGGGTATTGGCTATTACCAACCCCCTCCCAGCACAGATGTCCACTAACGCACTCCCATTCTCATCTATCTCAGCAGGCACACCCCACTCACCAACTATTCCATCCACCTTCACATTACCAACTTTACCATTCATATCACCGATCAAAAACACTCTCTCATTCCTTCCAGACTTTTCCATGCACACTTCCACATTTGTCCAGAACTCTTCTCTCACTCTTCTAGCACGATCTTGCGTTGGCGCATACACACACACAATCGCCCACATTTGTATTCCAACTTTCAACTTTACCCACACAATCCTTGACCCAACTGATCCATACTGTCTTATGCTCTTCTTCCATCTTTTACTCACAACTATACACACTCCTTCCTTTGCCCTCTCATTCTCATCTACTCCTGCACATATACCCCATCCATACTCCCATTCTCTCACACTTTCTCCTCTCCATTTTGTTTCAGTTATTCCACATACATCCACTTTCGCATCCTCAAGCACCTGGACAATCTCTCTCTCTTTCACCTCATCATTCGCTCCTCTTACATTCCATGTACACATTACCAAGTCCTTTGTCCGGTCCTGGGTCGTCAACGTTTGGTCAGTCCTTGTCCGAGGCTTCTTGTTTGTTTTTTTAGTTAGTTGTTTTCCGGGGAGGGGCACTAACCCTCCGCCAACCCTTTTAGTCGCCTTTTACGACAAGCAGGGATACTGGGGGAGTATTCTTGAAAAACCCCCTACCCCCAGGGGTGAAGCTGGTATTTACTTCCTGAGAAACATCATCTTTATTCTCTTTCCTGTTACCTGTACTCTGAGTAGAGGCAACGTACTTACTCTCAGCTTTCCCTTTTTCTTTAGAATATCTCTTGTGAGTGAGAACATATTCATCAGCTAAAACTGCAGCATCAGACAAATTATCTATTCTTTTCTCATCAAGATATAGGCTTACATCTTTACTAATACACCTTTTGAAGTCCTCCAGCAAAATCATCTGCTTAAATTTGTCAAAATCAGAATCCACATTCTTAGAATTTAACCACTGCTCTAACAAATCTTCTTTGATTTTTGCATACTCAACATGGGATTGCTTATCTTCCTTGTAAGTTGTCCTAAATTTTACTCTATAGGCTTCAGGAACAAGCTCATAGGCCTTAAGAATCAAGCTCTTAACTACATCATAATTATCAGATTGATCCTGAGGCAAAGATGCATAAGTTACTTGAGCTTTACCGGTGAGAACAGTTTGAAGGAGTACTGGCCAATACTCCTTAGGCCAATTAAAACCTGTAGCTACCCTCTCAAACAACTGAAAATACTTTGTTAAATCAGATTCATTAAAAGGAGGGACAAGTTTAACATTTTTAGCCACATCAAAATCATCAGAGCTAGATGATCCAGTTCCACCTTGTTTCATGCGATACTCATGGTCTGCCTGAATCCTAGCAAGTTCAACTTGTGCGTGAAACTCAGCCTCCTTATCATCAGCCTCCTTAGCACGTGCTTGAAATTCAGCTTCCTTAACACGAGCCTCCTGCAGGGCTAACTGTAACTTAGCTAATTCAATCTGCGTTTGCTCATTTGGAGGAGTTACATTAAACAAGCTTTCATTAATCATGTCAACAATTTGATCTTTAGAATGATGAGAGCGAACAGCAATTCCCAATTGTTGACCAACAAGCTGAAGTTCATTCTTTGTTCTGTTTTCTACATCACACACTGTTTGCACATTTGACAAAAAATCTTTGGCTTCATCAAGTGCAGTAATAGTAGCCATCATGAATATATCACAGTCACAAAATATCAAGCAATATCCTTATGATAATATCCTGAATATCCTGATGAGAGGTCGCCAAATTTATGTTACGGAACAGAGAAAGATAACGTACACTTTAAGTGAGAATACTAAGAGTCACTACTGTCCCGTAAAGTTCCAGGTTCAAAACAAAAGAGTTGGGTAAAATTACAAGTTAAAGTTTAATGCTCAAACTAACAACAAAACATTCAGGACTCATAAGGATAATGTAATGGCAAATAAACAGGTTAAATATATGGTTAACTGCAATAGCCTCTATTAACACGAAAGTAGCAAGAGTAAATTTATCTAAGTCAGCCCTGATAAAATGAAAATACACCAGGTAATGCTCAGTTAATGCAAGATAAAATTATTACAGATACAGACTATTATAAAAAATGACTGACATAAAACCCCACATTAATCACAAACACTTCACTAGGCCTAAGAACCAACCTTATGCTACACAGTACAAGAAAAAATGCAACAACACTTATCCTCAAATTACACACAGCTGCTAGATGTTTGGAGATTTCTTGAGCACTCAAGATAATATCTGTACAGGGGAGGACAGAGATGTGAACAAAATGAGCAGCAGATCTAAGTGGTAATGATGCAGAGACTGAGCTCATTATATAGGGGCCAGCAGAGCTTGATACAACTTGTAAGAAGGACGCGCAAATGAAGCCATGGGGACAAAGAGCTGAAAATCCCGCACTGAATAACAGAAAGGACGACTTACTCTACTATAACGGTAGAAGGGGGGAACTGAGGCAGAACACGCTCGTGATCAAACATGCAGCATACTGTGCGTTAAAATTACACAAAGGATGTTGAAATCATAGGCTATGTAACAATATATATATATATATATATATATATATATATATATATATATATATATATATATATATATATATATATATTGTGCCAGACGCCTCATTCCCATATATATATATATATATATATATATATATATATATATATATATATATATATATATATATATATATATATTTTGCCAGACGCCTCATTCCCGTTTGGGGTGGCCACAAACAAATCGCCTCCACGTCGCCCTGTCCCCCGCCAGTTCACTGCCCCACTCCCAACTCACCCCCCTCTCCCATATACCTCTCCACCCCATCCCTCCATCTCATCCTCGGCCTCCCCCTTTCTTTTCCCCCCTCCACCTCACTCACATACACTCTCTTCATCAGTCTCTCACCCTCCATCCTCTCCACATGGCCAAACCACCTCAGTGTGTTCCTCATAACGCTTCCTATCACATCCACATCCACACCACAACGCTCCTTTATATCCTCATTCGTCAGCCTGTCTCTCCAGGTGACTCCACAAGCTCCTCTTAAAATAACTCATTTCCATTGCTCTCACTCTTGACTTGTGTCCTTCCAACAACGTCTAAGCTTCACTTCCATACGTTAGAGTTGGTATTACAGTACTGTCATGTAGTAACTTTTTCACTTCCATGCTCACTTCCGTTTCTTATCACTGCTTTCAAAGAGCCAGCAACCTTTCTTCTCTGCTGTACCCTTTCAAGCACTTCACCCTCCAAACCTCCATCCTTACTCATCACACTACCCAAGTACTTAAACGTATATATATATTGTAATGCCTCAGTTATCCCACATAATAGAGCCAAAGGCATATCCAGATAGGTGCAAAGTTCGGTTACAGAGCAATGCCCTCTACTGCACCCATACCCTATCCATACCCAACTCTATACCTATACTACACCTATATGTACAATACCCCTCCAAATTTTGCCAGTGTTCTCTGGCCTTTCAGCTGTTTTTAGACATCAAAACACACACACACACCCACCCACCCACCCACCCACCCACACACACACACACACACACACACACACACACACACACATTGGAATATGGAATACAATCCGAAACACTAATAAAACAATGCATAAACCACAAAAAACACAAAAATCCTACCCTAATCTTTCGTTTTTAATGCATCAAGAACTCAGTTTTTACACCTATCAACCCGTCAGATCTTCCACAGGAGTACCCACTAATGAATAATATCCAGCTCAATCCTGCATCATCCTTGAACATGCTTGGGGTTTCATTCTCTCGGGACTTATCTTGGGAAGATCATATTGCATCTCTTGCAAAATCTGCTTCCAAGAGATTAGGTGTGCTAAGCCGACAAGGTACCTTCTTTACTCCTGCACAGTTGTTGACTTAATACACGGGTTTTATTCGTCCCTGCGTAGAGTACAACTTTCATGTGTGGGGAGGCTCTCCTCATGCAGCTCTTCTCAATAGGGTGGAGTCAAAGGCTTTTCGTTTCTTTAACTCTCCTCCTCTTACTGGCTCCCTTCAACCTCTGTCTCTTCGCCACACTGTTGCATCTTTATTACTTTTCTATCGTACTTCAATGGTCACTTTTCCTCTGAACTGTCTGCTTGCATTCCTCCACCTCTACGATGGATGCGTAGCACCCGCACCTGTCTAACAACAAACTCTCATCCCCTTTCTTTCCAACTCTGTAATGCAAGAGTTAACCGTTACTCCCAGCTCTTCATTTTATGCAACAGGTCAACTCTGGAACTGTCTCCCTTTGTCTGTATTTCTACTTCCTATTATCTCCAGTTATTTCAAACGCAGTGTGTCCCGGCATCTCGAAATGAACGGATCTTGAATGTGGCTCTCTTTTGCATTTTTTTTCTTGAAAGGAACTGTTTGCAGGCTCCTAGCCTTTGGTTCCTTCTTCCTCGCATTAAAATAGAAAAAAAAAAAAACTATATGCACAGTACCCCGCCTAATTTTCTCAGTGTTCTGTGGTCTTTTGGCTATTCTTAGACATCAAAATACACATTTGAATATGGAATATAATCCAAAACACTAAGGAAACAATGCATAAACAATAAAAAGTATTTAAAAATTGTATGCATCATGTATTAGGAGTGTAATGCTGTATGGTAGTGAGAATTGGCAGTAAAGGAAGAGGATATTCGCAAGCTCAAACGTGCAGACATGACAATGATTAGGTGGATGTGCAGTTCACCTGTGAGTGTGAGGCCTGGGAGGGATAAGCTTACAATGGAAGAATTGAGGGGTAGGTTGGGACTGGAGCGTATTAGTATCGTGACGAGGAGAGGTAGACGAAGGTGGTTTGGGCATGTGGAAACGATGGGGGATGATCACTGGGTGCAGAAAGGGTTGCGAAAGGTAGGCCGTAAAAGACCTGGGACGAGGTCATTGAGTGTGGCCTAAGGGATGAGGGACTGAATAGGGAAGCTGCCAAAGATCGAGCAGCATGGAAAGCCGCCTTTAGGTGACCAAGGCCAACGCATGGATGCATGTTATAGCCCTCAAACGCGAACGTATTATATATATATATATATATATATATATATATATATATATATATATATATATATATATATATATCTTTCTCTCTCTCTCTCTCTATCCATCCATCCATCCATCATCTAATCCAATGTTACCCATGATGAGCGTAGGAGCCCGGGGCTAGGAATGTTGGTCCCGGCATTTAAGATGAGAGTGACCAGCCTCACTCATCCCTGAGTGGCATCACATGAGCAATAAACCCCAAGCACCCCTTGGATATAAACTTTCACCGGCTCAATCCGATTGGAGCACCGTTATTACCCACTAAACCACCAGGAGCCAAAATTTGGTTATATGGTTACCACCCAAAATAGTAAATGGTTTCCAGGTGTACAGGAAACCATTTGGCTTGTCACTCAGTGTAGAGTCACCCATAGGCAGAAGGAAGAGGAAAGAATGAAGGAAAGAAAGACACAAGGGGGAGTGTAAAGTCATCCGCAGGCAGAAGAAAGATGAAAGAATGAAGGAAAGAAAGATAGAAGATTATGGATGGAAAGAAGGATGGAGGAGAGGAAAGGGCAGACACCCGAGAGCAGCACTACATCAAGTGAGTGGATGGTGAGTGCCCCCACCTACCACACTCTCTCTCTCTCTCTCTCTCTCTCTCTCTCTCTCTCTCTCTATATATATATATATATATATATATATATATATATATATATATATATATATATATAACGTTATCCTGAGCGAAAAGCCATATCAACAAGCTGTGCCAAGGCACAGCAAACCCGTCCCCGGCAGTCATTTTAGTGCTGACGTATGAACACAACAGGGTAACTAGTCAATGATATCAAGAACAAAATTTGGAATAAATCGGGAAAATTTACGGTTTTATGTACATTTGAAATTTTAGGCCCGACCCACCTGATACTGACCCCCTACGTCTAACTTGGGAGTGACCACCCCTGATGTAATGAGGCATAATGTAGGGTGCAGATTTGAAAAATGTACCTTTAGGTTTTGGTTTCATGTCGATATGACGAATGTGAAAGGACATTAAAAAAAAAAGAAAAACAATTACCCGGACCCGATTTTTTTTTTTTTTTTTTTTTTTTTTTACATTTTTGGCCATATAGCCCGGGCCTTGGCTCAGTTTGGCTCAAAATTTATTCAGGTGATCAGGTCATAGCCCATCATCCCTGTAATTTTAGTCAAAACAGCTCCAGTGGTTTTCGCGTAAAGACAGACAGACAGACATAGACAAACAAATAAACAAACAAACAAACCGAGTGAAAATAATACCCGTCCCCGAGTCCCTCCGGGACGGGGACGGGTAATGAGGAGCGAGAGAGAGAGAGAGAGAGAGCAAATGAAACTATACTTTCTTCACTTTCCATTGGCCTACAGTGGCCATCTCTCCATCTGTACTGCAGTGCTGTAGCAATACATTGACATTAGAATACAGTGGTAGTCACAACGAAATGTTACGAAAAGGATGTAAAACCGAAACATTGTCTTAGCCTGTCGCTGAACTACGGGAAACAAGCTGCAAAAGAAAGAAAATATGGGTAAGGTTAATATGAATGAACTATATTGTCTGTGTGTGAAGAGGAATTGAGAGTTATTAATGAAGGAGGAATTAAATACGCAGACTACAGAATGGAAATTTAAAGAAAAAAAAATGAGCAGAGCAGACGTGAAGATAGTAAGAGTTGTTAATCCTTACACCACTCTTCTTTTCTCCTCGGATCATTACACTATTAATTTTGCAATATTTTTTTCTTCATTGTCAGCTGGGATAAAAATGTGTACTGTTATTCCCTTCGCTCATTCTTTTTATCCATATTTTTTTCCTACTGTGATTTATCTTTTCATCTGTTTTTACACTAATTAGGAAGAATATAGGTATGCCATTTTTCTGCATTGTTATGTTGTATTTCTCATTTTCAAGCATTATTTGCACACACACACACACACACACACACACACACACACACACACACACACACATACAATACTGTATGTAGGGTAAACTGAAAGGAATACGAGGAGAAAGCTTTATACAAAGGAAGGAGAGCATGAGGAAGATAGACAAAGGACAATTATTCCCATTAGCTAATGACGGAAAAAATAGTGCACATTTTTCTCGCTCAGTGTAATGAGCTGGCGGAGAGAGAGAGAGAGAGAGAGAGAGAGAGAGAGAGAGAGAGAGAGAGAGAGAGAGAGAGAGAGAGAATATAAGAAACTTAGTGAGGAAGGGAGATATAAGATGATAATTGTGAAGGGAGCAAGGGTATGATGGTGAATATTTGTACGACGTGGGATGTTGTCTGATGATATACCTAGATGTAAATGGTTATTGGATGTAAAGATAGCAAGGACACTCAGCAAGAAGCACTTACATGAAAAACAGTGTTTGTGGGCGGGGGGTGAAACAAGTACAAAGGTCACTACAAGAAATGGAAAAATGTGTGATGTTACAAGGAAATAAATTAACCTCATGGTCGGGACAACTCTAGCATCATTGCCGTAGCTTTATTCTGATATCTTGAGGGATTAATTTTGAGACTAAACTGTACTTTGAAGTAGTGGAACGGGAAGGTCATCATTGCAGGAAGTGATGAAATTAATCTTCTTTTATATAACGCTTACGGTGTCAATTATTAAGCAAGAGGACAAGAAATGTAGTTAATTTCACAACTGTAGCTGAATATGACAACATTTTTTATCATTTTACTGGCGGTCATTAAGGTTAGTTTACTATGTCGCATCAATTCACGATTTTGTGTTATACATTTTCTGCTATTTCAGCTTTCCTATGTTTGAAATAACCGCCTTTTTAGTGTGAAGACCGTAAGCAGTTTGAGGGCAACCAAGATTTATCTTTGCATTTTTTTAGTATTGTCTTTACAGTAAGGGATGATGATATTTTGGGTACCCCAGCAGGCCCGTTGTAGAGGAGGACTTATCACCCCCCCCTACCCCCTAGAATCTACGCCCATGCCTAGGATGTTGTTCTTCCATTGCCAACTGGTTCATTCACAGCAAAGTTGCATAGGAACCTCACAGTGTTAATAATGTCTCCATTAACACTTGCTTGGTTAGGTCAGACGAAATAATTCCACTAAAAAACTGACAGACTCACAGGAGCATGGGAATGATAAGAAAGATATGATGTAAAGAAGGTGTGCTATACTGAAAGATAATGAGAACCTGTTTACTGTACAGAAATTACTAATGCTAAAAAATGTAGTCAGTATCCACAAACACACTAGTCATTTAGAGGCTTTCTAAAACGGGGAAAATTATATGTGTGGCTTATTATTCATTACGTTCTAGAAAAGGCTACTAAAAGTCTGAGGTTTATATACCCAAACCCAGCTTAAGAAAAAATCCGGGGTTAGCTGCCATACAATGGGAGAATAAAGCACTACAGGAACTTAAACCAAGGGAGGGTTATGGCGAAATGCTCCTGCTCCCACCCACGCCCATCCATCCACTCTCACAGCCGATAAAATAATGCTCCATGTGAATCAGACACAAACAGGTTAAAAGCAGCATCAAATTAACATAGAATTGTGGTATGAAAGAGAAAATGGAAATGAAGTATTTACAAGAAAAATACTCGTATATGACATGCTATTGAGGTGCTGTTCTCCCCTTCGCAATATTCTGGGATGAAGAGGGATGACCATTAGTCACTTTGTATTTCTGCGTCACAAGCAATTTCCTTCGGGATACGAAGCTAGGTATTAGGCTAGGTAGGTTATTACTTCAAAATCATTTCATTCCATTCCACCACAAGACTAGGTAATTTGTCTCATTTTTTCATGATTATGCAGCAGAAATCTCTAATTTCATTTAAAAGAACCGCTAGCCTGTTGCATTTGAACAAAAATTGTAAATTAGTTTAATAAAATATATATAACTATGAAATGATTTTCATTCTTTGTATTAAACATCACGTGAGAACTGCAGGCAAACATTTATCCTTTAAAGATTCCCCACAGTCTCCTTCTCAGGACGTTACTTCATCTTTTCGTCAGTTTCCTGTGTCCATCCACAGGTGTAGAGATAATACACTCCATTATGCAGATGACAAGATATTAATACACTTTATTAAGCAAGTGACGAGATTTCCACACACTGTATTATGCATGTGACAAGATATCTATACTCTGTGTTAAACAGGGAATGTAATATCTACATACTGTATTGTGCAGGTGACGAGATATCTACACAAAAAACAAAGGTGATGCGATGTCTACAAAATGTATTACACAGGTGACGAGATGTCTACACAATGTATTATGCAGTTAATGATATATCTACACAACGTATTACGCAGGTGACAATATATTTACACGATATATCATGGCGGTGATGAGATATCTACACAATATACTAAGCAGGTGAAGAGAAATATGCACACTTTGTTAGTATGTTACTCATTAATGACAGAATGAAGTCTTTATGCCTGAATAGTTTGCTGTTGAACTGCATTCATTTACCAGATTTCCTGGATTTCTTACCCCCTTGACAGATGGGAGTTTCACTCACCTAAGGCAAAATATAGCAATGAAATACAGTAACTGAAAAACAAACCAAATTATGGCACTTATACTTTTGGACATGGTAAGCATTCATTCTAAAGTGTATGGTGTTGTCACAACTACTGTATACAGAAAAAATGGATATAATCTTTCATTACGAAATGGTTCAGATACATGAGTTATGAATTTGGGGACAGTCTGCACTTCCTTGCCTTTTGTTTTAAAAATAAGTTCCTTCATGCCTTGACGGTCATTTTTTCTAGTAAAGTCAGTTATTGTAATGTTATCATTTAACAAAGGGTATTGAATTTTCTATTATAATTCAGTTCTGAACCCTACCAGGGGATGGCCTACCTATCAACTTTGTCTCTAACTCTCTCAGGTTGATCAGAGAGTGAATATTCGATTTAACCTTAAGCCTTTACTGTCTTTCTGGAAGTTCTTTTTGTGGGGCTGTGACACTTTTTCCAGAAGACGGCATGAATTTTCATATTATTAGCATTCGATTATTCCCACCTGCCTCATTATGCATGCTGAGTAGGACACCTGGATCCTCCCCAAGCTGCAGGTGGTATTACACCAGTCAATTTGCCAGCCACCATCGAGTAAGAACAGTTCCCTGTTTCTCTCAAAAACACCATCTCCATCCTCTGCCTGAACAGGGGAGAAGCACACCCAGTCACCTGAGTGGCACCACCTATCACCTATACTGTAGACGGTTTCAGCGAGTCTGACGCACTGATTTTGCCAGCTGGGGACAGGTGGAATTGGTAACACTGCGCGATGCTCTCGGGCGGTGATTGGTCAATTCCCATTGTGTTTGAATGTGCACCAAATTGACTTTGTGTTCCAACCAAAGCCCTCATTTATTTTTAAGTTACAGGATTATACAGATTCAAATTAAAACAATTATAACTTTAATGATAGATATTTGCCTCTTGAATTATTAGAGACAAACCTGGACGACATTGATAACAAAACTAAGTAAAGTTGCAACTGGACACATACGGACACTGTTAGCAATTGTGGCGGGAATTCAGACTTTCATAGCAAGGTGGTCGCGAGGTCCTGTGAAGACTCGGATGTTTTTCCCATCACAACTACACAGTATCACAGTCTAGAGCCTAGACTATGCCCTTCATTACCTTCTAATATACAACCTTACCCTAGATATGCTTAGCTTATCTTCTAATAATTATGATTTGTGTAAGCACACACACACACACACACACACACACACACACACACACCTCACTGAGGCCAATACATGCTATTCTCAGTACACTGTACTGTACATAAACATTTCATTACTTTCATAGGAATCAGTAGCTTTAAAATTCAGCATTTATGTATGTATTCATAGTCAGTGTCGGTAGAATTATTTCTTACGGTAATAAGTTAGGTGTTTGATTTTCCTGAACATTTTCGTAAGTGTCATAAGAGACACACAGACAGACAGACACTCTGTCCCTGGTCACCATGCACCCTCTCCTCAGGCATGATTTATCTGTCTCCCCGACCGAGAGGAGCCGGGAAAGTAATGGATTACATCACTGTAGGACGAACCGAATTTTGTTAATGGTGGAAAAAAGTAAAGTAAGATAAAAGCAAACCCCATGAGAAAATAATAGTTGAACTATGCTGCTATATTAAAGCCGCGTGCAGTGTGAACGAGATCAAACATAATGAAATGACCATTTCAACAAGTAAATCAGTCTCCGACTGTTGTCCGTATGCGACCAGTTGCGACTTTACTTAGTTTTGTTATCAATGTCGCTCAGGTTTATCTCTAATAATTCAAAAGGCACATATTTATCATTAAATATATTGCTTTAATTTGCATCTGTATATTCCGATATCTTACAAATAAGTGAGATTTGGCTGGAATACAAAGTGAACTTGGTGCTCGTTCAAACACGACGAGAATTGACCAATCACAGCCCGAGAGCATCGAGCAGTGTTACCAATTCCACCTGTCCTCAGCTGGCAAAATCAGAATCAGACTCGCTGAAACCGACTACTATACTGTAGTGACAACTCTGTCAGTGTAGCCGAAGAGGAGATGAAAGTTGGGAGATAATGGCTACAACTGGAGCACATGACCCTGCCTCTCTGTATCCTGCCCTGCTTTTCCCTATTCTGCCTTTCCCTGCCATGCCTTGTCATTCCCTACCCTACCCTGTCTGTCCTTGTCCTATTGACCATTACCCTGGTCTATCCTGCCTTTCCCTACTGTACCCCACATCTCCCAATTCTACCCTGCCTTTCCTTACCCTTCACTTCCCTAGATTATTTGCATCTCCTTAATTTCCCTGCCTTTCCATACTCTACTCTACCCTGCCCTACACCTATCTACTCTACCCTACCCTACCTTTCCCTACCCTACTCTGCATCTCCTTATTTCACCGTGCTTTTCACTACCCTGGGTGGGTGGCTCAATCGGTAGAGAGGTGGCCTGCAGTCCTACCGGACCCTGGTTCAAATTCCCGCTGGGGTAGGGAACAGTTTAAGGATTTGAATTTCATAAAATCAGATTTTACTGATCTGCCAAAAGACCTGCCGACATGTCGTAAAAATACCCCTGCTAATACCAATTCACCAGTCCTGTATGAGACAGCCCTAGCATGTATTCAATATAATAGTGGGTGCTAGCGCCGAAATGGTGACATGTGAAGGTGTATGATATGTAGGAGGACTACTAGGCCTTGGGAACAGGCTGTGAAGCCTATATGCCCAGAGTCGGACACATAAAAAAAAAAATACATCTACCTGTTCTATCCTACATTTTCCTGCTCTATCTTCCCTTTCCCTATCATACACTGCCCTTCCATGCCCTACCCTGCCTTTCCCTACCCTACCCTCCATCTCCCTACTTTACTCTGCCTTTCCCTATCATACCCTATCCCTCCCTGCCATGCTTTGGCATTTCATACCCAGCCCTGCATCTTCTTTCCCTACCCTTACCTTGCATCACCCAACTTTTCTCTGCCTTTCCCTACTCTACCTCGTCTTTCCGTAGCCTACCGTGCCTTTTCCTGCCTGCACCTCCTTACCAAACCCTGCCTTTCCCAATTCTACCCTGCCTTTCCCTACCCTACCTTGCCTTTCCCTGCCTGCATCTCCTTACCCGACCCTGACTCTCCCTATTCTACCCTGCCTTTCCCTTCCATGCTTTGTCTTTGCCTGCCCTACCATGCACTTCCCAGTCTTTCCTTGAATTTCCCCACCCTACTCTGCCAATCGAAGAGTGGAGATGACGCTTGCTTCGGAGCCCTTCTGGTTTGCTTTAGTTATAAAAAAAAAAATGTACTTACTGACAGAGAAAAAAAAATGACCTACGTTCGTAACTTACGGTAAAAAAAAAAAATAATAATAATAATAAATAAGTAAATAAATGGCTGTTTTCGTCCTGCCATGTGCTCCATTTTGTCTGCCACGTGGTACCTCTGCATAATTATACAGAGATGTTACACGTTGTAAGTGACACTGTAGAAAGTAGTAAGCGGCAAGTCAATGATATATCAGTGTGAAAATGCCAATCATACAAGGAAACCAATATGTTGTCATCTTGATTACAGGTATGCTCAAGTGGTATGTTTAGTGTTAAGTGTACTGTACACTGACCTGCCTGGCTTTTCTTTACCTACCCTGCCTTCCCTCCCATGTCATGTCTTTCCCCGCCCTACCTTGCTAATAAAACCTTGTGGATGCCGAACTAGTAATAAGGTTAGGAAAGTAAACGCACACGATGTGTTGCTCACCTTGAGTAAAATTACCCTACGTGGCATGATAATCGGTAAGTGTAGCGCTGCCATGCTTGCCATTAGCTATCACACCTTGCCTTTACTTACCCTATCTTGCCTTCCCCTGCCATGCCTTCCCTTCCCTTACCCTACCCTGCCTTTCCTTGCCGTACCTTGCCTTTCCTTACCCTACCATGCCTTCGCCTGCCATGCTTTGTTCATCCCAACTCTACCCTACCGATAATAACTTTGGGGGTGCAGAACTGGGAAAAAAAGTTGCATAAATAAGCACATTAAGTGTGCTGTCACCTCGATTACAACTATTCTCGCGTGGCATGTTTAGCAGTAATTGTAGCCCTGCATGCCTTGCTATTTGGTAACAAGCCTTGTCTTTCTTTACCTTTCCCTGTCTTTCCTAGGCACGCTTTGTCTTTCCCTTCCCTTCCCCCCCGCCTCTCTCTATGATACAAGGCTTATCCCTGCCCTGCCCTGCCTTCCTCTACACTACCATGCCCCCCCTACTCTACCGTGCCTCTCCTTACCCTGCCTTCCCTCCTCCTGTTGTTATGCCTCTCCCTATCTTGCCCTTACTTTACCTACGCTACAGTCTTTACCTGTCATGTTTGCCTTTCCCGTAAAATGCAAGAAAATATAAATTAATTCAACAGTGAATAAGGAGACACCGGTGAGTGACATCCCAGTGCGCTACACACTTGAACGTGAAAGTGACGCTCACTACTGAGTTGCTGGGGATCGCTAGGACTATAAGAGTAAAAATACAAGTACTGACAGAGACTGAAAATTAAATCCTATGTGCATGATTAGTAATAACTGGTAGAAAAGTTAATGAATCATTCAGAGGTGAATTCAAGTGCTACATATTTTCACACGTGCCAACAGTGTGCCATTTTGTTGCTTCCATGCTTACACGTGACCATAAGAAATATATTTAGTGAAGAAATCAGTACTTAAAATAATCTGGTCACATGAGTTACTATTACGTTCACGTAGCATTTGTAGCGCTAAGTGTAGCACTAATGATTTTCTATTTGTAGGTTACATCCATAGCCTCAAGACAATGCAACAGGGTTTTTGGCATTGAAAATTAGAGAATAATTTGGTTTTTGGTGTTTTCAGGAACAGAAGTCTCCTCCTAAGCCTCTTTCCCTTGTTTGCCTTGGTGGTCAATTGTAATGCTTTGGCCAGTCAAACTCGCCGACCGCAAAAACACCTATTCGTCTTGTTCCCACTCTGTCCCTCAACCACTTACGGACCCCCAGTTTGTTTCAAACATTAGTGGAAAGATTGAAGTTTCTCTGGCTACAATTTTAACGTGATTTGTATGGTATAAATGGGACAAAATAGCAAGTACGCACACCCTATCTTTCCCGTATTTGCCATTCAACAGACGCGGGTTAAAAAAAACGCTCTGAAGCCTCATGGCTATCTTGCACCCGCCAACCTTGTGGTTCCCCTACCTATGTTGATTTTTGTACTATGATAGCTGTCATGTTAACATCGTATTAAAACGCTCCCGATATATAAAATACCCTACATAAAGAACATATTCATTATAACCCTCAAAAATACGGCTGAAAAAGGAAATAATGAACACAAGTGCAAATATCTTACAGTTTCTAGACCTCAGGCATCCCACAGCAGGGCACGCTTCTCTATCTCACTTTCTCACTCTCCCTCGTTCAGTGTGGCTTAGTAGCCTGTGTGGAAACTTTAATAACTGCTACTCACCTTTCCTCTCTACATCCCCTTATCCTACCTACTTGACAGAGCTATATGAAATAAATATTTCTATGATGCTAATCCACATCTTTTGCAGGGTAGAGCAAATGCAGCGAAAACTGTTTTGGTTTATTCTCTAATCTCAAGAAAATGGTACGAGGAGGCAGGTACTGTCCCCCGCCACAGTTTTTTTTTTTTTTTTTCCCCTGATATACTTGGTCATCCAGTCAAGTTGGCAATGCAGGATCGAGTGCCTTGAGAATAGACTCGGCATCGTCGCACCATCGTCACCCTCCCGTTCCCCCAAAAAAATAAGGTATTATGGCGGGATAACATTAGGTTAGACTTAAGTTGGATAGGTATACATTGATTTAACGTAAAAACGCTGCTTTTCTGATTGTTTTATGGCTTGGTTAACCGAATTGTCTCATCTATTCCCGAGAGGTGAGACGTTGCTGAATCATTTTTTGCTGAACTCCCTCCGACGTGCCATTAAGACTGAATAACTAAGTGTACCCAAAGAAAACACACACACACACACACACACACACACGCACACACACACACACACACACACACACACACACACACACACACACACACACCAACCACCCCTCTTCTGTGTGTGTGTGTGTGTGTGTGTGTTCTTTCCTTCTCTCTTCTATCTCTTTCTCTCTCCCCTGCCCTCAACAACTCCAGTGCTTGAGGTGTTCCCAAATTTGTATGCTGGACGGATGGGATGCAGGTTGGAGGCAAGGTATTGTGAAGGAAAAATAGCTGGGATTTACACTGAAATGAGGAAAGTTGTTGATATAACGGGAGGAAGAGAGAGGGAAGCAGTAACAGGAAGAAAGAAAACTGACTAACCATACAGTATACCAGAGGACGCGAAAAACAGGAAACCAAGAGATTAAACCTGGTATATGTATGTGATGTCAGAAAACATAAATATACAGTTATGGGAACTGGACAAAGAAAACCTGTGATTACTGCACCCACCCCAAACTTTTTTTTCTTTTTAACTTACATGGGATCCTTATAGGTCACAGGCCATCCTAAAATTGATAACTGTCCAATGCCCTGCCCTGCACCTTTTTCATTGTTACCGCTATTCCGGTACGTCACAAGTGCGTGGTCAACTAGTTCTATAACTAACGAACCTTATACACACTAAAGTCATGACCCATTCGCACGCACACCAGACACATCAGCAATACCCTCACCCCTACACTCATTCCACATGAGGTCTGCAACCATCTTTCAAAAAGGTACTGTGTGAGTGAGTGACAAAGTTAGGGACATATACATGACTAAGAAGTCAAATGTGGGTGTGGCAAAAAGAAGTATAATTTACATGAAATATAATAAAGCTTATGAGAAAATACATACTGAATAGAATAAGGAAAAATGGAGATAAAGATATGAATGCAAACAAAAGGTAGAACGCTAATAAAGATGGAAGGCTAGAAGAAAAATAGGACAGTAACAGAAAAAAAACTAGACAAGACAGCAATTACACAGGAAAAATATGAATATATACAAGTGGTAAGACCTCATAGTTTGGTTGAAATCGGCAAGCGGACGGAAGAAAGCAAATGGAGGAAGTGAGAATGAGAAGCAAATAATCTAAAGAAAGGGGAGAATCTAAAATATGGGTAAGAGCGGGAGGTGGAAGGGCACACTGGGACATGAAAAAAAAAAAAAAAAAAGAAAAGAAGGACAACAGGCACCTTATGCCTGTGGAGTGGAATAGATATTTACTGGGCCATCTAAAGCTGAGGTCTGGACGACGGGGTGGGCGGGATGGATGGAGGAAAGAAGGATGAGTGGCAGAATGAAAAGACCGGAAAAACAAAGGATGGAGGACCAAACGAAATATATCACCATAAATGACGAAGGAATCTGGGAGGGAATGATGCAGTAGTGAGTTTGAAAAATGATTGCATGTACTCATTTAACTGCTTTCTTTAATTTACCACCAGCACCTATTACGGATAGTTGTCCACTTTGCTACAGTCTTTTCTAGATTCAGAAATTATGTATTTGCTTTCCTTAACCTCTCGTAGCTCACTCTCAAACACTCTTTTACTCCGTAATCTCTGACTCCATCAAGCATTCCCTTTTCTTTCTCATCTTGGAAAACAACTACCAATGCTTTAATGTCATTTCCTTCTCTCGTACATCTCTTAGTATTACTGTGAGTTCAAACTGAGACATGAACTGAACATATTAAGAAGTAATTTGTCTGATCGTGTAGGTCAGGATAAACCCTGTAAATAATATGTCCCTCTCAGGAGCCAATTTCTGCATAAATTGTTTCATACTGTCCAGAATAACGTACAGATAAGTGCGACTGAGAAATGGAATAACAAAGATGTGAACTAATGTAATGATCTGTTATTTTTACCCCTCCCCCATTTTTTTTTGTCCCAGCATACATGATTGAATAATTTGCTTCGAAAGTACATTCTGGCCTGCTTGTAAATGCACGCTTTTTATGCCTTAAAGTTTTCTTGCACTCTCCCACTTCCATTAAAACTTAAATAATATCAATAACCAGTATACCTCCTAAATGTCGGAGCAAGTCTGGGGTAATCAGCCCCAGCGAATTCCTCTTAGTGTGGTAACTGTTTGTTCCTCCGACCTGGTCCTGGTGTGGCCTGATTTGTGTCAACTGTCAATCGCCCACTTTCTCGTGACGGAGGTTCAGTCTTTTGTCAGCCAATTTCTCGTATGTCGTCAGCATATAAGGCAATATTATGGCTCAAAATCTTTTCTATAGCAAACCTTTATGATTACAACCATATGCTATTGTAGTGTTAACCTCTTGTTACAGCTAGGCATGCAAGGAGAGATGGCAGTGTTAGCGTTTAAACTGGGCAGAGTGCAAGACTGATGTGTGGTGGTGGACATGGTAGGGGTGTCAACTCCTACACCTCTCACCTCTGATGGCTTGTATACTCTGCATTCTTGGTCGCCATTGGCTGTATTTCAATACACTTCCACGTTCAATATTACTCTTCTTGTTTTACATTAGTGTTTTTTTCGTGAAAGTATTTTTGGAAATTAATCAGTGTGTAATAACAAACACGTATTTTTTTTTTCTAAATATATATATGTATATGGAATTTAATTATTTTCTACTTTTAGATTGTTGACTCATGTAGTGAGCGGTATGTGACAAATTAGTTCCATTAATATAACGAACTACGGGCAGTATCGTGAGATATGAGTCTCCTTATTCTCCTTAGAGAAGAAATGTTACATGTAGCCGTTTTCAATTAATTTTCTGATTTTTAATAAAATCCCAGAATTTTATACAATTATTGTTCGACTGGTGTTACAGTCTACTTTCTACAAATGCATCAAAAACTCTATTCTTAGATCTATTGACCCCTCAAAATCTTTCAGAGTAGTGTCCTCTGATTTTCAACAGTATTCAATTTAATTCTACATCATTTTTTAACATACTTGGGGTTTCATTTTTTCAGGATTTATCTTGGAAAGATCATATTACCTCTTTTGTACAATCTGCTTCCAAGAGATTAAGTGTGCTAAGCCTACTCGATGCCTTTTTACTCCTGCACAATATAGACTTTATACACAGATTTTATTCACCCCTGCGTAGAGTACAGATCTCGTAAGTGGGGAGGCTTCCCTCATACAGCTCTCTTCAACAGGGTGGAGTCAAAAGCATTTTGTCACATTAACTCTCCTCCTCTTACTGGCTCTCTTCAACATCTGTCTCTCTGCTACACTACTGCATCTTTATCTCTCTCTCTTTTTTTTTTTTTTTAATTGCTACTTCAATGGTCATTGCTCCTCTGAACTTTCTGCTTGTATCCCTTCACCACTACGGCGCCCACGTAGCACCAGTCTAGCAACAAACTCTCATCCCTTTTCTGTCCAACTCTCTGATGTAAGAGTAAACCGTTACTCCCAGTCCTTCATGTATGCAACATGTCAACTCTAGAACTGTCTTCCTCTGTCCGTATTTCCTACAGTTTATGACCACCAGTCTTTCAAACGCAGTGTGTCCTGGCATCTCGAAATGAACAGATAATGAATTTGGCTCTCTGTTATCTTGTTTTTGTTTTTTCTTTCCTTGAAGGGAACAATCTTGCAGGTTTGTGGCCTCTGGTTTCTTCTTTCCTGCATTAAAAAAAAAAGATCAATACATGATGGAGGTACTGCCACCACCTGGATCTTCTGACGACAAGCTCATTATGGCTTCATTAGTCAGTTGCCCCTAACCTCCACATTTTGATCTATTCAGGGTGACTAAATGTCACTTTGATAGGGCAGACTGGGATGGTCCATGGCAGTCTTTCTTCTCCAGTGACATCAATTCTGTCCAGTCCCACATTGATGACTGGATATAAGTTGGTAAAGAATTGTTCATACCTAATCAACTCTTTACTCGATTGGACTGCCTCAGATGGTTTGACAGCAATTGTGCCAGAGGAATGACCTTAGCATATAACTTTTACTTAAAAAAAACAAGTCTGAATCCCTGAGCCAATATAAAATTGCTAGAAACAATACAAAACCAGTAATAAATCTTTATCAAACTTTCTTCACAACCAAGCATCCAAATTATAAAATAATCCTAATGACAATAAAATATTCTGATCAATTCTCATTTCTTTCAATAATAAATTTAATAAGTCATCACTCATTCCCCAAGAAAATCCTCTGATGAAATCATAAATAACCCACGTGGAAAAGCGAACGTATATACTAATACCTTTGCAAAAAATTCTACCATAGGGGAAGTCAGTCAGAACGTCACTGCAACAGAACTTGACTACTCTGAAATTGCTTTACTAGTTACGTAAAATCTATCCAAGACAATTTACCAACCAACAAAGCTCCAGGTCCAGATAGGATTCCTGAAATCGTTTTGAAATTGTGTTCTCCCAAACTTGCTCCTCATTTAGTTAAATTATTCAGACCATGCAATCGTACTTTTCCACTCCCTAATTCATGGAAAGAAGCCAATATCTACCCAATCCCGAAAAAAGGCAGTTCCTCTGATCCCTCTGTTTATAGACCAATAGCTATCACATCTTCTCTTGGTAATTTATTTGAGATTGTACTTAATAAGCACATTCTTATACATCTTGAACCCAACAGCTTAATATGTGACAGACAGTATGGTTTTCGCACGAAATATCCACTGTTGATAAACTCAGTCTCCTAACTCATACCATCCATCCGTCAATTGACCAGCAAGGAGAAACCAACTCGGTAGTTCTTTATGTTTCTAAAACTTTTGACAGTGTGACGCCATTCCCTGACATAGTAGAAAAGTTATTAGTTTTTGAAAACCCTCGCGGTCGTGTCGGGTCGTGTCGGGACGCTCATTTCTCAGCTGAACGTACAGACCTTCGTTCGCCAGGAAAAATTTAGTAACCTGTCAATATTAATCAGAAAGTAAAAGCATTGAAATCAAATCAATATATATATATATATATATATATATATATATATATATATATATATATATATATATATATATATATATATATATATATATATATATATATATATGTATATATATATATATATATATATGTATATATATATATAATGAGAGAGAGAGAGAAAGAAAGAGAGAATGGAAATATACTGTATACGTGTACACATTTTTATGAAGGAAAAATGTATGCAAGTACCTAAGCGTATATTACAATAAACACAATTGTTTAAATGTCCAGGAGATAAGTGTCTTGAAGTAATGACCAATTAAATTATGAAATTTGAAAATGATGTTACAAACAAAGTAAGCTCAGTGGGTTGCAAGGGTAAAGTTGTGATTAAATATAAAGCAAAATTGCCTCCCAGCCTTCACTCCTAATTTATCCGACAGCGTTGCTAATACAATATGCAAATGAATGGAATAAATCTGCGGCCATCTGGGGGATAAATAAACACAAAATCTTTAGAAATGGCTTATTTACCCCTTCAGCAAAATCACGGATTTTGTATTTTACCCATGTTGCTGTTAGACTTTTTTGGTCAGCTTGGAAGTGCTCTTTACTAGTGAGCGGTTGATGGAATTTCTCCTGTGATAAAAAAAAAAAACGTCTATATAATTAGCAAGACTAGAATAACACTAGGTCCTGGGGTTTGTAAGAATAAAATGTTCTCCGCAGTGAAGATCAGAAATGGTGTGGTCAGTGTACGTCATATAAAACCATTTTTCAGCACACACACACACACACACACACACACACAGGGTTACCTTTATTATGCTGGTGTGCGTGGACAAACTCTCTTTAACTACGTTGGTTCGATTTTTATTTTATATATTTATAATGCCTGTTAAAAGCCTTTCCTTTTACTTTTCTCGAAATGAGGAATTATTTATAGCTTAACTCCTCCACTACGGGACAGCTCTGTCTCCGGAAAGTCGTCTAACAGCAACAAAATATAAGAAATATCACTGAATATAACAGATGATAGGCATATTCAACACATAGCTAGCTACTACGTTAGGTAAAGCCTGACACATTGGGCTTAGTAGTTTCTTTATTTCGCCGAAAAATTATATGATCCCTTTAGAAATCACAGGTATTATATGGGCTGGGTCCTTTCTGTATGATTTCCAAACTTCTGTAAACCATTTATATGCCGTGACTGTACTAAAAAGACTGGTAATTACTAGTACTGCCAACAACTGATAATACAAAGACACCGTAATGAGAAGATCTGACTATGTAGAAAACAGTCTCATGAGCATTTAGCTGACAATGCTTAAAAGAAAAGATCACTGTGTATTTTTCTATGGGCCCTTTCTGCATCCCACAACGGATTCAGTGAGCAATGAAAATAATTAGGTTCACATCTCGCTCTACTACTGTATATGGCCAGTGAGGGAGTGATCGCCCTCTACCTACACAGATCAAAAGCCCTCGGGAGCAGGGGGGTGGTTGCTTTCTCAGGCAGAGGAACTCCTTGAGAGTGAAATGGCTGGGAAGCATGCCGGAACGTGACTGGCTACAGCATAGCTGGGTCTTTCGGGTGTGGGCAATCAGGCAAGTTAGCTGCCTACTGCGACTGCAACACAATGGCGAGGTGTTCAGGAAGTTAGCCAAAGAAACCTTGATGGACTCTGAAAGAACAATAATGGCCCCCAGTCCCGTGCGGCCCTTAAATGGGCAGGGGGTGCTAAGAATCTCACGGTTGCCTCAATTACAATCTAATTCCTTTGTCAATGCAAAAAATACAATTAAAATTGGTAACTGGAATGTGAGAACGCTAAATCATGACGGTAAAATCGATGAGTTAGTGAAGGTTTTTCAAAATTACGGACTTGATATTTGTGCTCTGACAGAAACTAGATTAACTGGAGTCGATAAGTTGGATTTGGAGGATGGTATACGTTTATTGATATCTGGTCGACAGGACGGAATGCATTATCAGGGAGTAGGATTGTTGCTGGGTTGTAAGGCAAATAAGGCTTTATGTGAGTGGGATCCTATAGATGAAGCGATTGTTATACGCACGGTTTAAATCAAATCATGGCAACATCAGTCTGTTTGTGTGTTATGCACCTACTAATGATGCACTCGATGAAAGGAAAGACACATTTTATGAAAAGTTGCAAGAAGGAGTAGGAAGGGTACCTAGACATGATGTTTTGATCTGCGTTGGAGACTTTAATGCAGTAATGGGCTGTTCAAATGAGGGATTTGAGGCATGTATGGGTAAGATGGGAGTTGGTAGTAGGATGAGTGAAAACGGAGTGAGGTTTGGAAGCTTCTGTCTAGCAAATGACTTAGTCATCAGGGGCACACTCTTTCAGCATTGCAATATACACAAGACAACTTGGGTGTCGCCGTGTGGAAAATATAAAAATCAGATTGATCACATCGCTGTCAGTAGGAGGCATAGAAGTTCTCTGCTAGATGTTCATGTTAAACGGGGAGCGGATATTGGTAGTGACCATCAACTCAGCATTGCAAAAATAAGGTTTAAACTTAAAAATCAGAAGAAGGAAAAATCTGGTGTTGGTAGATACGATATTGTTAAGCTTGGAAGGGAAGGAGAAGAAAAGGAGGAATTCAGATTAGAATGCAGAAATAGGTTTTTGGTGTTGGAAACGTTGGAAGAGGGGGAGAGAAGTGTAGATGAGATGTGGGAGGATGTGAACAAAGTTTTGCATGAGACTGCTGAATGTACGATTGGAAGGAGACATAGATTCAGGAGAAAGAAATGGATATCAGAGGAAACGTGGGATATGATAAAAAAGAGAGGTGAGGCTAAATTGAGGAGTGAGATGCAATGCGTTGATGAACGAGAGATTGAATTAGCAAGAGCTGCGTACTGGAGTTTGAATTCAGAAGTAAGAAGGTTAGCTAGGAGAGATAAAAGAAGATGTGTGGATGAAAAGGTTGCAGAGACTGAAATCTTAATAAACAAAAATGATGGACAGAGTCAAAGAATAGCATATGAATCGATTAGAGAACTGAGTGGTAATGCAGGTAAACGCAAGGAAATACCAGTTAGAGACAGGGAAGGAAATTTATTGACCAAAGATGGAGATATTAAAAATAGATGGAAAGAGCATTTTGAGACAGTTCTAAATAGACCAATACCACCAGAAGAGGATATGCCGTCTGCTCAGGAAGATTTAAATATAGAAACAGGAGAGTTGAGGCTTGCAGAAGTGGAGAAAGCAGTAAAACAGTTAAAGAATAATAAGGCACCAGGGGAGGATGGTTTATTTCCGGAAATGTTTAAAGTGGAGGGGGATAGATTAATAATGATCTTGACCAAGCTATTCAATAAGATATGGGTGACGGGGTTACTACCATCAGTTTGGAAGAATGGTGTAATTGTTAAAGTTCCGAAGAAGGGAGACCTGAGTGAATGTGGTAATTGGAGGGGAATCTCTTTGTCACCGATAGCTTTGAAAGTTTTCAGTAGAGTGTTGTTAAATAGGTTGGAGCCGGTGGTTGAGGGTATTCTGAGGGATGAACAGGCTGGTTTTAGAAAGGGACGTGGTTGCAGTGATCAGATCTTTATAGTTAGGCATTTGATGCAGCAAGTTAATGAAATGAGAATACCGTTAAGTCTTTGTTTTGTTGATTTTGAAAAGGCTTTTGATAGTGTTTCGAGAGAGACTATGGGGAAGATCATGAGACATTATGGAATACCAGAGGAGTTTGTGAGGGTCATTATGAACATGCATGAGGACACATTTTGTAAAGTGATGGTTGATGGTTGTCTGAGTGATTCGTTTGAAGTCAAGTCCGGAGTAATTCAAGGTGGTGTTCTATCGCCTTTACTATTTATATTGGTCATTGATTACATTATGAAACGCGTTGGAACAGAAACCGGTGCAGGTATACTTTGGGGAGAGAACAGGAAACTTTTGGATTTAGATTATGCAGATGATATAGTTTTGATTTGTGATGGGCCAGAAGAGATGCAGAGAGTGTTGGACTGTTTGATGAGTGAAGGTCGCAAGGTGGGTTTGGTTATTAATTGTGGAAAAACTGAAATAATCAATATGAATATGGAAAATGCGCAGGAATGTGTAATTGGAGGTATGGTTGTAAAGCAAGTTGATAGGTTTAAATATTTAGGTACTTATTTAGCCAAGGATGGTTCTTTGAACTTTGAATTCGAGGAAAGGTTAAAGAAGGCTAATCAGGCAATGGGAATGCTTTAAAATATTTGGAATAATAACAATTTCTCTGTGCATACAAAAATCAAACTTTAAAAGGTAATGGTTAGGAGTATCTTAATTTATGGACACGAGTCTTGGTACAGCACAGTGACTATGGAAAACAAATTCTTGGTGTTTGAAAATAAAGCACTTAGAAGAATATTAGGAGTTAAGTGGTGGGAAAGGATACCAAATAGTAGAATTAGAGAAATAACGGGAGTGCAGCCGATCGATGAATATGTTAGATTCTCACGATGGAAGTGGCTAGGACATGTGTATAGGAGACAGGGAATAGTACGAGGTACACCAGGGTGGGTGGCACTTGGTAGGAGAGGTAGAGGAAGGCCAAAAGAGACGTGGGTGAGGACAATGAGACGGGAAGCTGGAGATGAGTGTTGGGGATATCTTGAGGAGTTAGCGCAAGATAGGATGTGGTGGTGTGAGTTCATCGAGGCCCTATGCATCCCCGAGGGTGCCACAGGAAATGATTGATTGACTTTCACTTTTACAATACGCTTCTATATCACTTATGCCTGTATGGCTAATAGCTGGGTGATTTTTTTTTTTTTTTTCGTCTATTTGAATTATGGTTTGATCGCCTCTTTTGATTCGTAAAAGTTTGCTCTGTCTGTCTGTCTGTCTGTCTGTCTCTCTCTCTCTCTCTCTCTCTCTCTCTCTCTCTCCCTCTCTCTCTCTCTCTCTCTCTCTCTCTCTCTCTCTCTCTCTCTCTCTCTCATTCAGGTAACAAGGGAGAATCACAGATTATCTGATAACTGGATGGTAGGAAGATGCATCGGTGCACCGAGAACGAATTGGAACGACAAGGGGAGATGAATGTAGTGGAGAGTGGAATGTATTCGAATGGTTGGCCTATGTGGGTAAAGTTAATGAAAACAAAAGATATGAAAGACAAAATGAGATGAACGAAAGGGAGTAGAATGATATGAGTGAGTGAAAGACTTTTGGGAGAGTGGTTGCTACCAAGTAGGAAAAATAATGGATGAAAATCTTGTAATAAACTCCATACCTTACAGGATGTAGCGTCAGTCAAAAGGTTGATGAATTATCTGCTGTGTAGTTGAACATGCATGTAATTCTTTTTTCCTACCTCCACTCTCATCTTCCCCACGTTGTCATTATTGATATGCGTTTGTATTATTTCCTTCATTACATTCATGTGAGAGAAAGACCAATACTCGTTTCCAGCGCAGTTATTCCTCCGGAAGCTCCGGAAACCGTCACGGAAATTTCCTGTTTTCTTCCACATCGACGGTTTCAACACGGATAATCCCCGTGAGATAAATGTGACGCAGGCTGATATATAATAACGTTCCAGCTGTGAGAAAGCTTGGATTGTTTCCACCTCCTGTTCACTGTGATTCAACCAGTGAGAAAGTATTAACGAGTTACGCATTCTTTGTACTTGACAGGGTATGATTCGTATTCCAATATGTATGATTTTTTTTTTTTCTGGAGGGGGGGAGATTAGAACTAATACTCGTATATCTAGGTTTTATTATGCCTAGCCAACTAATACATATTCACATTAGATCAATGAAAGTTTAGTCATGTGGGAAGAAAATGGAGATAGTGTCAGATGATGGAGAAAATCACGTTAAAGGATTTTCATAACCGAGTAAAATCGTGTCAGGCAGCCAGTGTAAAATGCCTTAAGTTGCAATCCTCCACTTTGGCTTAGGCTATATGTGTTTGTCTACCAACTCCCGTTATCTTTTTCCTTTGGCGCTCCAAACCTGATCATTGTATCAATAATTTCATCCTTACAACTACTGACATCAAGAACGTAGTTTACCCTTGTGGAAATTGTTATTAACTCACTTTTTCTCATTAAATTCCTCGAGTATATATTTAATGACCAGACCCACTTTCGCCTTCTGAATCTTACACTCGCGAGTTAGGCTACAGGACAGGCACCTTTAGCTTATCACATAATGACCTACACCTCGCTAAAAAATCATATTTCATCTTCATCAGTGACCTAGTTTGTCCTGTATGCAAGTGCCCACCACTAACATTTTATACATACACATTGTGACACCATCGTGCTTCACACTTGTCCATCTTCATTCCTTACTTTAAAAAATTAAGATCATAATGCCAGCTCTTGAAAGTTTATCGTAGTTCCATTCTCTAACGTTGTTCACTGTTTCCTCCCGCATTCCATACAACCATGCCTTCTTTCTAGATATATTCCAGCTTCGAGCCCCAGGAGGATCGTGCCGTAAATACTAGGGTTTTGTATTCGTCTGCTGGTAAATGTTTCGAGGTAGAGGCTTTCCCGGCTCCGCCAACCACTAACAGTTTACGACTTTCTTCGATATTCAAGCCACACGTGGGTTGCATTTTTTCTTCCTGTCTGTAAAATAGAATATGCAGTCCGAGATGTGTAATAAAGCCTGTTATAATACTTTGACTCTTATGTTGTGCTTTGTTAGAATTCCATGCCTTTGCGTAGCTACAGTAGTTGCCAGGATGATTGTCACACATTTGGCACTGTATTTTGTTGATAACCACTAGCTTAATAGTAATCACATTAATAAGTGCTGATCAAACATACTGTGATATTTAACGTTTCCCCAGATTTCTCTAGAGGTAAAATGCCAATGATTTATTATTAATCATAAATGTTCAAAAATCAGCGCTCACCTTCACGGAAAAAATATATTAGCGGAATTACTAGCACTGTGAAAACTACTATAATAAAAATGATCTATCTGTCTCTCTCTCTCTCTCTCTCTCTCTCTCTCTCTCTCTCTCTCTCTCTCTCTCTATATATATATATATATATATATATATATATCATCACCATCATCATCATCATCAGCCATTATAAGCCCACTGCTGAACAAAGACCTCCCCCAACCTTCTCCACGAATTCCTTGACTGAGCCAATCTTTGTCACGATTTCCCTGCAAATTTCTCTATCTCATCTCTCCACCTCCTGTCTGGCCTTTTTCTGCTACGCTTACCATCTCTTTGTGTCCAGTCAGTCAACCTCTTGCTCCATCGATTATCCCTTGTTCTTGCTACATGGCCTGCCCACCTCCGTTTCTGTTCTTTTATAACTTCTATAATATCTTTGACTTTAGTCTGCTCTCTAACCCAAGTTGATCTTTTCCTGTCTCTTAAAGATATTCCCAATATTGACCTTTCCATTGCTCTCTGAGAACGAATTAATTTATTTTCCATCGATTTTGTCAGTTTCCAGGTCTCACAATCATACGTCATAGCTGGAATTATACATTCGTTATGTACTTTTCGTTTCATACAAACTGGCAAGCTACTTTTCATAATGTCTCTATGTTTACCGAAAGCTTTCCATTCAATTGTAATGCGTCTTTTTATTTCGCTATCATTATCTTTCGTTAATTTTAGTATTTGTCCCAGGTAATTGTATTCCTCAACTTCTTCAAGAATTTCTCCACTTATTCTTATGAGGCTCTTTGGTGTTTGAGGATTAAACATTACTTTAGTTTTACTCCGGTTCATCTTTAGCCCTACTTTGAGACTTTCTCTGTTCAGGTCATTTAACATTTCTTGCAACGTCTCTCCTTTTTCTGAGATTAGGACAATGTCATCTGCAAATCTTAAATGGTTTAGCTTTTCTCAATCTATGTTTACTCCTTTGTTTTCCCAGTCTAGCTTTCTGAAAATACTTTCTAGGCATGCTGTAAATAACTTTGGTGAAATTGTATCTCCCTGACGCACGCCCTTCTCAATCTTAATTTTCTCTGAGTCTTTATGTAATTTAACTGTAGCAGTTCCCTCTTTATATATGTTTTCGAGCAGTTTTACAATGTTCTCATTCACCTCTTGTTCTCGCAATGAATTTATAATTACTTTGTGCTCCACTGAGTCGAAAGCCTTTTCGTAATCAACAAAACCTAAGCTCAGTGGTTTATTGTATTCTGTAGTTTTCTCAATTAGCTGATTCATTGTGTGCAGATGATCAGTGGTCGAATACGCGCATCGGAATCCTGCCTGTTCACGAGGTTGGTTTTCCTCCAAATTTGTAGTTATTCTGTTTGTAAGGACTTTAGTGAAAAGTTTGTAAATAACTGATAGCAAGCTAATGGGTCGATAGTTACTAAGGTCTTTTGAGTCGCCTTTTTTATAAAGTAGAATAACAATTGCATTACACCATGTTTGGGGAATTTTCTTCTGTTCTATACATTGGGTAAATAAGTGAGGAAGCCTATTTTGTACTTCTGCTCCTACATACAACAGTAAATCTGCTACTATTCCATCTTCTCCCGGAGCCTTCCCTCTTTTCATATTTTTAAAAGAAATATTTACTTCGTCTGGTGTTACCTCAAGTATTTCACTTGTGTCAACAGAAAAGTTAGCTATTGCTACTACTGTCTTTGATGCATACAGTTCTTTGTAAAATTCTTCAACTCGCTTCAGCATCATATCTCTGCATTGAATGGCTTCATCATTTTTGTCTTTTAGTGATGTAATTTGTTGCTTTCCAAGTGCCATTTTATTTCGGACCTGTTTCAGACTTTTTCCTTTTTTGATGGTTTCTTTGATTTGATCCATGTTTCTCTTTCTTTTTTCCTCTCTTTGTCTTTTGTTGATAAGCTTGTTTAATTCCGCTCGTTCTATTTCATCTTTCTTTGTTTTTACTTTCATTTCCTTCCTTTTTTTCATAAGCTCAAGTGTCTTCTCTGAATACTTCCCGACTTTGGTTGTATTATGTTTTCCTACTACCTCCGCTGATTCTTTTAGGACTTTTGTTAGTCTGTCATTCAGCTCATCAATGTCACATTCAGCATAACTGAGAGCCTGAAATCTGTTCCTTATTTCCAACTGAATAGCTGCTTTATTTTCGCTGACTTTTATTGGGCATATCTTTTTGTCTTTAATCATCTTCTTTCTCTCACTTTTGAAATTGAATCTTGCTGTGCAACCCACCATTCTATGGTCACTTCCAATATTTACTTTGTTGATAACTGTGACATTTGTGATTGTGTTATTCTTATTTGCTATAATGAAGTCGATTTCATTTTTTGTTTCTCCATTTGGGCTTCTCCAGGTCCACTTTCTCCCTGTTCTTTTGTGAAAGAATGTGTTCATTATTCTCATGTTAAACATTTCTGCAAAGTTTACCAACATTTCTCCTCTTTCTTTCCTTTCTCCCGCTCCAAAGTTTCCCATACATGCTTCTCCATTTTTTGATTTTCCAACTTTTGCATTGAAGTCTCCCATGAGTATGGTATAGGTGGTCTTTTCTTCTTCCATAATCTGGGAGATGTCATCATAGAATGTGTCAATTTCTTCATCTGAGCTGAGAGGTTGGTGCATATACTTGTATCACTTTCAGGGTATATCTTTTGCACAGTCTAGTTACAACCACTGCTGCTCTGTCAGATGCACTGCTGAATTTAACAATGTTGTCTGCAAGATTTCTATTAATTAGAAATCCTACATCACTAACTCTTTCATTCTCCCTTCCTCTGTGGTAAAATAGGTGGCCACTGTCATTTAGCTGAATTACTTTTTCTTCTTTTCTGTGGGGCTCACTCAAACCTACAATATCCCAACTAATGTTTTCCAGTTCACCCATTAAGTTATCAAGTTTGTAATCTTCAGTGAGGCTTCTTACATTGTATGCATAGATCTTCATTGATTTAAGGGTGTTTAATATCCCAGTCTCTATCTTGTCAACACAGTGCTTACTTACTTTCAGTGGCACACTGCCCATAAGCACAGGAGGCAGTGCGATTGGACCTTTAATAGACGATGATCCAACAGGAACGCCCGTCAAATACTTTGCAATAGAACGTTTAGAACAACCGCTATATGGTATTTATGTCCGTGTATATATATATATATATATATATATATATATATATATATATATATATATATATATACACGGACATAAATACCATACAGCGGCTGTTCTAAACGTACTGAAAATAAGTAAAAGTTTTATTATTAGTGCATAGTGCCATGTTACCTATTTCCTTTGGTCCGTACCTTCCATGCGTTAATACCCCCAGACTCTCACATATGTTAGCCAGTTCCGGTTTTACCCATGGCGTGACGGTTACCTTCTGGCAAATAAAACTGTCTGGACCGTGCTAGGGTAAAAAAGACAGATAAGTCCCCAGCAGCAGTTCATGGGTCAGTCCTAATCATATCTAATCTTTTAGCTGAGCACGGAATGAAGCATTATTTCTTTTAAATTTTACACTGATTGAGACTCGTGGTCACGAGAGAGGGTGAAGTACGACTGGAAATAGGGTGTCAGTAGGAAGGATGATGCGCATGAAATTGAAAGTGTTGTAAAGCTATGTTTGTGTATGTTACTCTGTGTGTGTTATGGTAGAATCGATGGGGTGCAAACTTTTGCAGCGTACTTGTGATCGGACGTAATACTAGCACTCACTTTTATATATCCGCCATGACATCAGACTTGGGGCACTCGCATCACCAGAACAGTATGCCGCCCGTCGAACCACTGCACCTCCAGTGTACGAAGACTGTCTGTCATTGCAACAATGCCAACATGCTTTGTGTGGCTCAGGCGCGCAAGCCTGTCAGGATTTGATTTCACAGATGTCTTACAAAACTTGAGAAAAATGCCGAATCACAGGTATATTTTGATGCGGTTTCTTCCTAAAAGATATGAATACACATGATTCAGTCACATTCATGGCTGCAATAGTAAAGCCATGAAAAATAAAAGACATTACGAATTGAACTCTGGACGTGAAAAAACTCATTCAGTGTGTATTATCATAAGAACTTGTGGGTGTCCAAATATTAACAGATAAATGTTGCATTATGTTAATGATGCCCTCAGAAGACCCTGGGATTACCATAAATAAATAAGTATTTGTGTGTGTGTGTGTGTGTGTGTGTGTGTGTGTGTGTGTGTGTGTGTGTTTTACACTGAAATAATCATTATTATCAGTGAGATGTTTAATTACCAGTGAGTTAATTACCATTACGTCAAGCTATTTTCCAAAGAAACAGTTTGGCAAGGTCGTCAAGCATTTATGGGGAGGTCAGTCAAGATATTTCCTCAAGCAGGGCAGCTGCACCGTGAGTTGCGTATAGCACAGGAGGAAGTTCGGCTACAGATAGCCAGTTTCTTCCAGGCATCATGCTGCCGTTTTCGGCCATTGTACAGAAGAAGGAGCCCATCGAGGGCGAAATAAAACCTTTAGACACATCCGATATCTTTTTGTGGCCACGTATGATCTAGATACAGCTATATTTAATCGTTCATTCACATTTACGTTTGCTCCAAAAAATACCGGTGCACACAGCGCATGATCACCTGGTTGTAGCGGCGACGGCTATTGTAAAATTCCTAATGATTCCATCTCACGCTGATAATCTGTTTTCATGATGATACATTAAGTCGCTTGCTCATGAAACTTCCATGCCAGTATTGTTACCATGTAAATACTGACATGATAACAGATATTTTTCCTTCAGACCTAAAGTTCCATGCTGATCATTTATAATGCCACCTCTGTCCAGCGCGATATTTTTAGGAACTAGTGTACAAGTAAGTAAAGTACTGACAGGACATAACCATCGTATGCCAACATATGCAATAGCGCAAAATCTAGTCATATAATCATATAAGAATACAATAGTATTGTAACTGTTGTATGCAATAGGTTGAAAAAATTCACCCAAGATATCGGTCCAATTATGGTGAAAAATGTGTAGCATAGGGTCTGTAGGAAATTATGTATTTCTCTATGATCTTCATACACATGAGGCAGAGTGCGAACTTGTCACTGTGATATACCGAGACTGAGTCTAAAATATGTTGGGACACTATCACTTTATCTAGTTTCCTGGAAGCGTTCTTCATTCCCTCACCGGTAAACCTTGTCGACCCAGCCTTACAAGAAGCATTAGAATGGAGCTTGGTTTTGAAGGAAGCATAATAAAAATAGCGAATTCTGAATTATGAAGTAAGCGTTCATAATTAACATGAATTAAATGAGAATTTGTATAACAGGCTTCATTTCAAAGCTACACTCAAGACTTTCACAGTCTTCAAAAACGCCGTTCGAAATACTACATGACGAGGTGATAACATGTGACTGGCGACATTATCAGCTTTATGGCAATAGACCAAGTAACAACTTAAAATCAATGACTTTAATTTTCTTGCTCTGCCAGGCGAGAATAATTTGTTCATTGGAGATATTTCAGTCTGGAGGGATGAGAAATTGCGTTCATTATCCCCATGAATAAAACAGCAGTTTCTTGAGCTAAGAAAATATGCAGAAGAAGTTATCGCACTGGAGGGGATGAACATCAGGGTTAACTCTTGCCTGTGAGCTTAACTCTTTCACCCCTGCATCATCCTTATTTTTCTTGCTGCCAGACGATGTGATCCAGATTAGGAAAGACCACTGGTACAGAAGGGATTACTTAAAGCTATAGCTAAACTCTTCATTTTGAAAATACTTCCTGAGCAAAATAAAATCGTTTGGATATAGAAAGAATATATTAAGAAATTCGTCCTAAGACTATGCACAACAGAGTTCCTTCAATCTTATTCACTTTCACTTAGCAACGTGGATCCAGTGTTTTCACTTAGCAACGTGGATCCAGTGTTTTCACTTAGTAACGTGGATCCAGTATTTTTTTTTTTTTTTTTTCACTTAGCAACGTGGATCCAGTGTTTTCACTTTGGAACATGGATCCGATGTTTTCACGTAGCTACGTGGATCCAGTGTTTTCACTTAGCTACGTGGATCCTGTGTTTTCACTTCGGATGCATACAGGTTTCCTACGTCAGATAGCTCAGACTATCAGCATCTTCATGGAACTCTTTTATATGCACGAGTACAGCCGTGTTTTCATTTTGGTTTATTTTAATTTCCTCCTATATTTGTCTGGCCCGATAGTGCTATGAAGTGCAGCCTCAGGTGATGTATAACATCTAGGCATATGTTTCACGTTTTAAATTTAACCATGAGCTTATATTATTTTTACTTGTGTTCTGTATCCTTCTCTAGATATAAACTATGTAACAGCCCATTCCCTGAATCACAGCATCCTTTCAACTGTATAGAACTGAAGCTCCACACCTTCCCATGTCAATGTTTTGGTGTTTAAACCCACTATTGAAACTGGAAGGATGATATGATAAGGTGCAAGCTTTTGTACTAGATGGTAAGTCGTGTGGAAAATCAGTTAAGTCAGCAAACTTAGCGAAACTCGTATTTCAAAAATGTTCCCTGCACCAGGAGGGATCGATATCACGTCCTTTTAACTAGAAGACCACCGCCCTACCACATCACCACACCTTCCAATATGATTGTGCTTACTGCAGATTCCAGTGTTGTGTCTCTTTGGTTATCAGTTGTACACTTCTTCATTTTCATTATCAGTATTCGAGGAATCATTAGTTCTTGATAGAGATTTCAACCTTAACCTCACCGTCTTCAGACCTTGGACTACACTGCTCCCTTCCATGTGTATGTGCCTATGTGTATGTATGTGTGTATGTGTGTGTATGTATGTATGTAAGTATGTGTAGGTGTTCATGAGCACGTTGAACTTTTCATCCGATCTGTTCCTGACATGTTTCTCCTGTAACAACTGCCTTTTCTGGGCTAAAAGTAAACATACAGTAATATCGCGACAATTGCTAGCCTCACAGAGCATAATCATAAGGTACAAAATTACCTGCGTAGTGCACGAACACTTTCTATCATTCTGTTTTTAAAATATCTAGACTCTTCCAAATGCATTCTTTTACTACAACGAGCACGTACAACAGTTACCTACTTTTGGTAAAGGGACAAAACACACACACACACAGATACGAACCTAGCTAGAACTGCTTTCTACTACTAGGTACCCTATAACTATGTAAATCCACACCCACATCGCCAGCTTGTTGGAAATGCCTCAGTTCTTTGGGCTGTACTGTACTTATTGGTACGTGCTTTCACCAGTAACAAAAGGCTTGTACGATATTCAAAATGCACAGATTGACTGAATATACATTTACAAATGTTAGGCTGCTATATGCCTGGAAAAAGTGCCAGATAAAACTTTTTAATTGATAATCTCTGAATGAGTTAGTATTTATTGCCCCTTCAGAAGGAAGTGTCAAACATCAGTCGAATTACTGGTCCGTACAGTACCATTTCAGAGTGTTGACAATCTGCCTGAAAAGTATGGGACATCATTAAATATGCAACTGTTCATAAAAAAAAAAAAATGTATAATGCTTACTCAATCGTACAGTACGTCAATATTCGATACATTATTATACATCCAAAGACAGACAGAAACAAGCAAGTGTAGGCAGGTGGAAATGTACTGGTGGCCTCCAAGGTGCATGTGTACAGCACTTCGTGAAAAGCTGGAAATGTAGGGTTACTGTATTTTATCTCTCAGATTTTGTCATTATGGCATTGTAGAAAACAACCCAAGAAAACCATGGTTACTGTTTATTGGCCACTTTCACGTTGACGACGATTCAGAGTTGACCTAGACCACTATCTCATTCATGTTTCAATAACTGAAGCAACATTCGAGATTATTCATTAAACTGTCATTTAGTGAAACACAATCTCTACTCCCCACGTTCGTTTCTTTACCGAAATTCAGTTGTCTGAGGCTGTGGGTATTCACCAGACAGAACTCGTTTTTATGCTTCCGAATTTGAAACTAGGTATTCTTTACATTATAGCAACATCCGTTCTACGAACATTCTATTCATTGTTTAGATACAGTAGATAGATACGTAGATAGATAGATTAGATAGATAGATTCATACATACATACATACGTACATAAACAGATAGGTAGATAGATATATAGATTAGATAGATAAATAGATCAGATTGATAGACAGATAGATAGACAGGCAGATAGATAAATAGATTGTGTGTGTGTGTACTTATCATCCAACTCTGTTGACAGTCCTGTGTTAATAACAGTATTTCTAAAAAGAAACACATTCTAAGTATTTCTCTGTTCTCAAAAATCACCATTTTATGAGATATCTCTTATCGTTACCATATTTGGTTCTCCTTTCCATGCACTGATACATTTGGCATACAAATCTACTGCTTTAGCGCAACTGATGACCAAAATATCCACGCAAGGAACACGACTGGTGTCCCTGGCCACCTTAGGGAAAGTTCCTGCATGCTGATCATATTCTCAGAAACAAATTCCAGGCTTACTGTCAATCACGTCTCCCCCATCGACATTCTATATTCACAGTCTGGCGGTGAAGGAGAGCCTACAGGAGTTGACGAGGAGTCTACACGACGAGGCGTTTTGCACTTGTGTGGAGGGAAGTAACTGTGGTGACACCACGAGCGCCAAACCACTTTATATATCCCCGCTCCTTGACGTCAGGAAGAACCCTAGTTCACCTCAGGTGAGGCAATGTCTGCAAGGGGCGATGGTTCCCTACACGGTGTACGTATTGTACTGTACATAATGACCCCACAGGAGCAGTTACTTACCTGTGATCGCCGAGTTTGCTTGGCAAGACAGACCGGGTTTAAGCTACAACAGCAACAATCAAAATTAATATTAGTAACATATAAAGTTAGGCGTTTACTATCTATCTATCTATATACCTAGGCTGCTTCCTCCAAGGAAAGGGAGGTAGCCGAGACAGGACGACACACTCCCCATTTACTCACCCATTCAAACACATTCATTCGCATCTTAGCCCCAAAGGGGAGAAGGAACAGATCCTCACCGCATCACACCGCACAAGGGTCAACTGCGAAGTGCAATCAGTGACATCCGCAGCAGGGTCCGACAGCAGAGCTGGTTTATTCCTGCCACATCATAATAGACCCATCCCCTTATCCGCACCTGACCTGACTAGCTGATCAGACCAAATGCGGGAGAATATCCCCTCAGGGTTGCGTCATCACTTATTCATTCACAATTTCTCTCCATTTATTTCTGTCACTCGCAGCCACTCTTCCTTGCTCAACAGACATCCCTCTCGCATCCAGCGCTCTCTTCACACTGTCCATCCATCCTATTCGTGGTCTTCCTCTCAGCCTTACACCTCTCACATCAGATCTAGTTACCTTTTTCACCAATCGCTCATTATCCATTCTCTCCATATGCCCAAACCATCGCAACACCCTCTGCTCAACTCTACCAGTCATCTCCCGAACAACTCCAGTTCTCCTTCGCACTTCATCATTTCGCACTCGATCCATACGCGTTTACACCCTCCTAAATTGCTGCGTTTGTGACATTATGGTTCTGTAGATTTCGAGGCCCTCGAACAGTACTTCACCTTAAATGGCTATGCTTCTGAGGCCACAGCAGTTTGATTTTGCTGAGTTATTACTTAAGTTATCTTGCTGGGCTTGGGAAAATATGTTACATACGTCAAATTCTCATACCCTTGGGCTTCTGCTGCAAAACTATGGTATTCCCATGTTTGCTGTAATGCTATCCTGAAGAATGAGGTATCATTGCTATTTTGCCACTAAGTTACAGACACATTACATTTCTCATTACAAGTATTTGTTGTTAATCACTTTCATCATGCTATAATTTGGTGTATCTTGGTATAGCTCTCGCTCTTTCAGAAATCTTAAGTTCATTATTGTCTCCTATTCTAAAACTTAAACTCCACTAATTTTTATTAATTGTACCCAACTTTACTCAAACATTAAGCGTTAAATGGTGTTGGAACGTGCATAGAATATGAAGTATGATTTACTTGGCTAAAATGCCGTAGCCTACATCCTTCATACTTTTCTTTTCACCCATTATCTTTTGTTTCCTGCAAGGAAGAAAGAACCAAAGGTCAAGAGCTTGCAAATTGTTCCCTCCCCCCCTCAAAAAAAAAAAAAAAAAAAAAAAGATAATAGAGAGCCAAATTCAACATCTAATATCTGCTTCCTTACAACTCACCCCTAAACCATTACAATTATTTCTCTCGATATCCTTTATCCAGTACTTTGTGATTAGATCCCTGCCTTGGTATGCAGCATTCTGATACACGTGCCAGCTTCATTTCGTAATAGTATGCTAATCCACTGAATTATTTTATCCAGCATCCTAAAGTCCTTCGTCAAAACAATCAAACTGCATCTCATCCTTCAACATCTTTCTCCTTCACTAGAAATATTGAGTTCTTCACTAATTATCATATACTGTATTTTTTTTTTTTTCGAATAACAGAACAGAGGAAAGAAAAACAAATGATCAAAAAAAATCCAAATACCAGACTACAGGCGTCCTCCATTCATAAAAAATATGTAGCCGTAGGTTAAAGTCTGGGGGGAAACCACTCTGGGGAAGCGAGTTCCACAGAGATGCAGTTTGGAGAACAAAAGAATTCTAATAGGCAGAAGTTCTGCAATATGGCAGCGTGACAGTCCAGTCATGAGCACTACCAGATGCCCGTGTAGCCCTGTGGAAAGCATGGAGAGGTGGAATAATGGATGCAACTTCGTCTAAGCATTTGCCATAAATGTATCTGTAAAATAATGCAAGGGAGGCAAGATTCCTTCTTACTTGTAGGGGAGGTAGTTCATTTGTAATAGCAGGGTTATTAATAATTCTAACAGCTTTATTCTGAATTTTGTCCAGTTGTTTTAGTGCAACCTCCCCACGTCCATTCCACAAGGGTGAGCAATATGCTAGCTGCAAGTGCATATTATAAATCATAGCTTACAAACTATAGCTAGCTGCTCATCAGTGAAAAAGTTACGGACTCTGTAGAATAATCCAAGTTTCTTTGAAGCGGTTTTAGCAAGTGATCTAACATGAGAGGTCCAGGTGAAGGCATTGTTAAGTGAAACACCGAGAATATCAATAATTTTAGTTAGGGAAATAAGTAGCACTGAAGGTAATACCGTATAGGAAACAGACAATATCTATCTATTAGTAAATTTTATATATTTGATTATACTAGCTTTAAAGGAGACAAAGATAGTTTGTCCGCATTCAGTGATCTTAGATAAGTCTTGATTTATGGAAATTGCTGTAATGAATCGTGAGTTAGAGATACTGACCTTTGTGAATGGGTGTATAAATGTGAATGAACTATGAAGTGTTGAGTCTTCTGCATATGAATGAACAGGATTATGGGTGACAGATAAGAGATCATTAATATGACTTAGGAATAAGGTTGGAGCCAGAACAGATCCTTGTGACACGCCGGCATTAATCAAGTGGAAATTGGATTATACATCATCAACGTTAGCTCTCATCTTTCTGTCGTTGAGATATGAAGAAATCAGAGGAACAAAAGACATTAAGCCATAGCAAGGGAGTTTAAAAAGCAGGAAACGGTGCCACACTCTGTCAAAAGCTTTAGAAATATCATGGGTTACTGGATGAGTTTCTTCATGTTGGTCGGTTGACTGACTGATGGTATGAGTCAGGAGATTGAGTATATCGATAGCTGATCCTTCATGGCGTAAACCTTACTGCGTTATCACTAATTAACTTGTTGGATTCAAGATGTTTAACTATGTGCTTACTAAGTACAATCTCAAACACTTTACCAAGAGAAGTGATAGCTATTGGTCTGTAATCAGAGGGATCAGAGGGACTTCCTTTCATCGAAACTGGGTGGATATTGGCTTCTATCCAAGAATCAAGGAATGAAGAAGTACATATACATAGTCTGACTAATTTAGCTAGAAAAGGAACAAGTTCTGGGGAACACTTTCTCAAAATTATTAGAGGAATCCCCTCTGGACCAGGAGCTTTCATGGTTGGTAAATTGTCAAGGCTGGACTTCATGTATCTAGTCTGTATCTTAAGTACAACAGTTTCGGGAGAGTCAAGTTCTAGTAAAAGGACATTCTGGTTGGCCTCCTTTAAAGCAGAATTACTGGCAAATGTTTTGGCAAGGATGTCCATTTACCATGTGGGTCAATGAAATGTTACAATCTGAAGAATTTAGTGGGGGAATGGGTGATGACTTGTTGGAGTTATTATTGAAAGAAATGAGAGATGACCAGAACATTCTTTTGTCATTAGGACTGACCAGAGCATTCTTTTGTCATTAGGACTACATTTAATAATCTAGATGCTTGGCTGTGAAGAGAGTTTGATTTAGCGTCAATTATTACTGCTTTTGCGTGATTTCTAGCAATTTTAAATTGACTGTGCGATTTAGATGTTCATGATTTTATGTAAGAGTTATATGCTAATGACTTTTGGGTCGTTGCTCTGGCACAATTGCTGCCAAACCACTCTGGGGAGTTCGATCTGTTAGTGAACTGTTAACTAGGTATGAACAATTCCATATCAAGTCATTAATGTGGGACTGGGTAGAAATGATGTAACTGGAGAAGAAAGACTGCCATGGAATATCAGCAAGGATATTTCTGAATCCATCCCAGTCTGCCCCATCAAAGTGCCATCTGGTCACCTCTACAGGTTCAGACAGAGGGGTTTTGGGGAACCGTCTATTGACGCTTTGATGAGATTTCAGTCGAAGGATCCAAGAGCTGCCCGTACTTCTATCTTGTATTCAACTGGATAATTTGTCAGGAATGGATCCATGAGATAGGCGTTATGGTCAGGATTATCTGATATTCTGGTTGGTTGTTTTACCAATTGTGTGAGATTAAACGATTCTGCAAACAGCTTGCACTGTGGACCAGTCCCAGCAGAATGCAACAACTGTTCTACATTATGGACGTTAAAATCTCTCAAACCGTATTTGCAGTGGTAAAGGTGAGGTTAAGGTCAGCCAACTGTTTGGATATTGAGTCTAATACGCTGAGCTCTGAAGAAGCATTGGGGAAGCGATAAATTACACAGATATATTTGGTAATAATTACGTGATTTAGCTTATATAGCGAATAATCAAAAGCAGCTGAAGTTCAAAACAGTGTCAACTGCAAATTCAGATTTGATATAACAACAGGTGCCAACCTTGTTACGGAAGTTTGTGAGGAGATGGTAACCAATAAAACAAAATGGGGATATTTCAGTAGAGGGAGAGATTTGGGGTTCTGTGCGGAACAGAACTAGAGGGAATATTGAGTGGAGAAAAAAGTGAATGGAATCTTAAATTGGTACTACACACACACACACACACACACACACACACACACACAAACACACACACACACACACATATATATATATATATATATATATATATATATATATATATATATATATATATATATATATGTCCCCACAACAACAGAATTCCTCCATGAACTGAAGAGATTCCAGGAAACTCACACCGTTCATTCCTGATAATCTTTACATGAAACCGCAAACACAAAATGCGCATTATTTCGCAGTCTACTATACTTCTAATACCACTACATCTCTTATGCATCCACTTATCACAAACATTGCAGAGCATGGACTTACTTCCCACACCCTTGTAACAAACTGCACATAGCCACACCCACTGTGCATTGATAGTACTATCACTAGTCCTAGATAACATCACTTTTGTTTTGTCCGCATTTATTCTTAAACCCTTGCGCCCCATCACGTTTCTTCCTTTCCGTAATCTTTCCTCTGCCTCCCTTGCATTACCGGCAATCAACACCAAATCATCAGCATACACCATCTCTCAAAGGAGTCCATTGAGTCACGTGAGAGAGCTTCAGGCAGCATTACAAAAAACAAGGGGCTCAAAACTGACCCATTATACAACAGGAGAACATTAACGGAAAACTCATCACTCACATCTCCATTCAATCTCACCTGGGTGCGAGCGCTGACACGCACAAACAGCACAGAGCTATGACCACTTTATATCTGGGTGCGAGCATGTGAAAATGAAATATTCCAGTATACTCGGATTCTTTTGCGATGGCGCACACTACATAGCCGAGATTCAGAAACAACTTTATGGTCAACTTCCTGTTATAAATATGATTTGGTTTTGCAGGAAGGACCATGAAACGGAGGAAACTTCATGTGTATTTTTTCTCTCTGCAAATCAAAAGAGTTAGCTACGAGACCAAATGTAGAATATAATGAGCTTTTTTTTTTTTTTTCCAAGAAAGGTACGATGGGAGTGCAGAAAATTTACATGTCTCTTGTTCTTTCTGGACTGGAAAATCACCGACGCGAGAAGAAGTATATGGAAGCCTGGAAGGAAGTCCATGCTCATGACTAGCGGAATTAGGGAGCATATAATTTCCACACAAGAGTTCAGGGAAGCACAGACAATCCTAAGCATTGGTCAGGGAAATCTTATCATACAGTACAACTGGTGCTGTGCATTGGTGAAAACTAGCATAGCCGCTTTAGGTATCAACTGAAATTCAGGGAGACTTTTCATTGATTTACACTGAAATCAGTAAGAAAAATGTCAAAAATGTCTAGGACTTTCTGTAATGATGTGTTTAATCCTGTTATGTGGCCCACGCTAACAATCCTCTTCAGGATCTCTGATCTCAGAGGCGTTGTTGCCGCAGAGAGAGAGAGAGAGAGAGAGAGAGAGAGAGAGAGGGAGGTGGGGTAGGATGTGGAGAGACATATGAAAGTCAGGTGAAAGGTAAGAGATAATGGCCTCACACGCCTGAATGGAGGCGAAAATATTTCCGTATTTCAACCAACACTTTGCTCCAGCACTGAGTGTCTCTGAAAGATGGCAAATTGGAAGGGCAAATATACGTGAAATAGATTTCATTTAATGAAATACAGACATAAACCATGGACAACATTAAGCTAAAGAGGACCTAATTAAGAAATGTATAATGTTGTATGGAGAGAGAGAGAGAGAGAGAGAGAGAGAGATTCATATTCAATGAACTTAGATAATGACGTGAGACAATTTTCTACGCCATATGCTTAAGTACTGTTTCAGAGCATACAGTACAATGATATGAACAGGGTATGACTAAAACCAATAAAGTGTTTGGCTAGAGATTCGTATATTATTTATTTGCATCATTTTTGGCATAATATGCAAACACATATTAAGATATGGCAGGAAAGACAGGAAAATTTTTGTGTGTAAAGTAAGGTATGAGCTGGACGCGGGAGACGAGAGAGGAGAGTGTGACATCATTACCCAGGTGCAGCCACGTTTTCTTTCGCTCCCTGCCCTCCCGTGAGTAAACATTGTAATCTATGGATGTTGCCGTTAGTGACATACAGCTGTGCCGGATGTCTAAGTTCGTGCGTGGCATCCGCTGCTTGGGTCGCTCTTATTATAAATAAACAGGATATCACAGACGAGAGACTTCATTATTGGGTGCAGAAAAAATAGCCACAAATTACAAATAATTCAAGATGGTAGTAATCACACGGGATGGAAAAAAAATTAGCATAACATGATAAAACCAAAAGTGTGCCAGGGAATACAATGAATTTTTGAAATGAACAGCTAAAATTCCAGAGAAATTAATCGGATAATGTCTTATGAATCAGGCAAGTGAGAATCTTATCCAATTCCCAGAGAAAGAGAGAGAGAGAGAGAGAGAGAGAGAGAGAATGCTCAAGGACACAAACAGAACTGCCAAGAATCACTCTAACGAGAGAGAGAGAGAGAGAGAGAGAGAGAGAGAGAGAGAGAGAGAGAGAGAGAGAGAATGCCCAAGGACACAAACAGAACTGCCAAGAATCACTCTAACGAGAGAGAGAGAGAGAGAGAGAGAGCCGAAGGACACAACCAGAACTGCAAGGGATCACTATAACTCCACAATCGAGAAGTATGTATGTAAACTAGTCATGTGCAACGACCGACTACTTACGTGCATAAGCAAAGCAGTCATTTGTAACAGCCAGGTATAAGATTCAACCAGCTACATACAAGTCAACCTGTCCCGTACATACAAGACTCATGCAATTAGGGCATCGTAAAGGGCTCGTAGAGGCTGTTCTCACTGTCGTGTCTTGCCAGGGTGGGTAGTTTGTGGCCCGGGCTTCTTCCCATTCTGTCACTCCGTCGCCTTCCTGTGTTTTGATCGCTGATGCTTTCCTGCAACCCACCGCTGTGTTGTTCTGGGGAGAGAGAACGGGGGGACAACATGAGAGAGAGAGAGAGAGAGAGAGAGAGAGAGAGAGAGAGAGAGACAGACAGACAGACAGACAGACAGACAGACAGACAGAGAGAGTGGAAGAGAGTAAAGTAGAAAGCACGAGATCATAAGAACGAGGAGGGGCAGAGAGCAGACACGTTCAGGGTACCTGGTAGTTACTATTAGATTGGACATATGGTTGGGGCACAAGATCGTGAAGAAAGAGAGTGAGAAAATATAATAAAACGTGGGTAGGTAAGGCGACTGGTGAAGTAGGTGGGTGAGATAAGATAAGGAAACGGAGTCAATCGCGAGAAATGAAGGGAATGCACGACAGAATACGACCAAGTTGGCGTTTCTTGTATGGAAGTAAGAAAATGGATGGAAAACTGAGCCTGGGAAGAAATGTCGGAAAGCTAAAAGGAGACATGGACATAAAGAATCAGTGAGAAAGGAAAAGATAATGTGATGAGAGAAGAGGATGAGGAGAGAGTGTGAGGATAGGAAGTGGGAAGAAGAAAGAAAGTAGAGAGCAAATGTTGTGACAGTAAAACACTTGCGTAGAATGAAAAGCATAAGAGGGAGAATCTGAGTGCTATAGAAATTATTAGGTTATTTTCAGCCAGGTTAGGAAAGGTTTGAAAAGTGATTAAGATGCCATGTTCATTAACTGCAGTGGAAGAAGCACACATTTTTTAGTTGCTGTTCATTTCATTCACATCATCATCACTAGCAAACATTTTTATTAACTCCTTATTTTTATTCGGTATTTTGAAGAATCTTAACCTCCATATTGGTGCCCAAAAAGTGATGCATGCAACCAAGGGAGTTAGGGTAGAGCTTTATGACGTACTATCAGGAACTAAAGTTCACTGGCACGTCCCTACCAGATATGGTAATGCAAAGTTCTGTATGAAGTAAGAATGTACATATAATTAAAAACCGGTCACAATTCAAGCAAAGGACGGTTGGTGAATTTTTACGCTATAAGTATAACGTATTTACGTTACTTACCAGCCGTGATCACCTTCTTACGGTAGTGAAACCACCAGAAGCTGGCGAACCCTGCGACTGTCCCCGCCACCAGCACTCCTACAGCCAGCACTATTATCACAATCATGAGCGTTTCAGTTATAGCCTTCTGCTTGTGAATTTCTACGCTTTGCCGCTGAATTTCTCCCGTCTGCTTGTGAATTTCTGCTCGTTGCCGCTGAATTTCCTCTGTCTGCTTGTGAATTTCTGTGCGCTGCCGCTGAATTTCTCCCGCCTGAGTGTTAATATCAGCGCTTTGACGGCGAATTTCCTCTTTCTGGCGTTGAATTTCATATTTCTGGTTTTGAATGTCTGACCTTAGCATCCCAACTTCCCTGATGGGTCCTGAACACTGGTTTCTGGCTGGGGCTATTGGTTTTCTGGCTGAAACGACACGGAAAGGACAAACTGAGGGCGAGAGTGAGAGATATTTATTGGAGAAAATATAATTGTGTATTTAAGAATGCGAAAGAATATAAAAGAATGTGAAAAGGGGAATAAGAAAGGAGGAAATGGGAATGTGACAAGGAGAAAATTAAAAGTGTGTAGAATTAAATATTAGTGATAAAGTCAAGACTAGAAAACGGGAAAGCGCAAGAGATATACTGACAGAGACTTGGTGTGGTGGCTGAATCCTTATCGTTGTCTGGAATAGATGACCGAGTGACAGATGTGAATCAAGGGAAAGAGATAGGTGAATAAAAACGTACAAAAGAACTACAAATAAAGACAAGCAGCAGCATGACGAAAAGCCCTTCCGAAGCTTCCGAAGTTGTTTGTGGCGGAGAAGATTATGACTGTTATAACTAATTCCTTAAATAGAGGACGTACAAAGGTATACGAAAAGAGGAGTAAGAGAGGACGAAATAAGAATGAGGCAAGGCCCTTCGCAGTGAAAGGCTTAAACACTCAAAAGCAACCCAAGCCCCACAAACTGGTGTAACAGGTCACTGTCCATGCAGTCGACTCACACCTCCTACACGCTCTGAGGTTAAGTAACGATGGGTTTACGGCAGTAGTATATTCCAACTTTATTTTTTTTCTGACAGTTACAGCTATTTTCACTCTTCATGTGCTGTTATGGGAATTTGGAATATTAAGTGCCGGTTGTTAATTTTTTTCTTTGATAGGCTTATTTAATTACCAACTCATGAAAGAGATTTTTCATATATTCAACTGTAGTCAGTATATCTGATTCTGAAAGTCTGCATTTAACAAGCGTTCTTCAATC
>NC_137048.1:4363051-4495551 GCF_032717465.1 Coenobita brevimanus | reverse complement strand
TCAGTCACATGACGTACCATGAGGTATTCAATATTTCATTCTCGCTGCCTCAGGACGACACAATTTATCTGAGTAGAGAATTTTCAATCCAGGAGGAACAAATGTAATTTCGCAGACCCTTTCACCGCAGCAGATCTCTTAAGAGGGGTACTTGAAATCGTCTGGAAGACTCGAGAGCTAATACAGATTGATGCCGTCTAGAGTGAGAAAGAACAAACCAACAGGATTTGTACCCTGATTTAAGGACGTAATGCTCCATAAAACCGTCTGGAGGCAGCAGGAATAACCGAACACTGTGTTTTCCTGATTCACGAGGTTAATGCCAAGTGGCCAAATTTGGAAAGAGGGGGGACATACGGCTCGTTGAGTGGGATATTTGTGGTGATGGGACCTCTGGCCAGGACCCATAAACATTTCACACTCTGGCCAGGAGCCATAAACATCTCAAACTCCGGCCAGAATCCATAGGCCTTTCAAACTTCGGACAGGACCCATAAATATTTTAAACTCAGGCGATGACCGATAAATATTTTAAAATCTGACCAGAACCCATAAACAATTCAAACTATCATCAGGATGCATACACATTTTAAACTCCGAATAAGACCCATAAACATTTCTACCTTCGGTCAGGATCGTTAAACATCCCAAACTCCGGCAAGATCCATAAGCATTTCAAACTCCTGCAAGGATCATTAATTATTTCAGATTCTGGCCTAGATCTATAAATATTTGGTTGTAGGACGTTGGTATTGCGTGACTGAAAATTCAAGACTAAATGTCCTACAATGAGTCGGTCAAGGAAAGCATGTAGGTTGCTTAGAAAGGATAACCTACTGTGATCAGTGTAGCGTGTAGTGTAAGGAATTATACTGAAAATGGATCAAGAGAGTGTGACTAGATGCTGTATGGTTGTTTACAGAACGACAAAAGGGGTGGACCAGAAGGATAAAAGGAGGCGTGGTTGGCCAAGAAGAATGTGGATGGATATAGTTAATGAGCTGGGGAGAAAGCGACGTATGGAGGTTTATAAAGTCAAGGTACCGACATGAGATGAACGGGTATGAGCTCTGTACGGCGATGCATGTCACAAACTTTGAGCACCCTCTTTTTAAAACGATAATAGACTGGATAACTAATCAACAGGTCTAAGTGACGCACATCTTAAATGAAACCCTGCAGCCATCTACATCCCCATAACACTTGGAGCCTCACCAGTAGCATCATAACAACTACAGTAGTCATACTGCTTACCAGATTGAGCCTCTCTTCCACTATGAACAGTTTCATCCAAAACTCCAGCTCCACCATATAATATAATGTAATAATATATATATATATATATATACATATATATATATATATATATATATATATATATATATATATATATATATATATATATAGATAGATAGATAGATAGATAGATAGATATAGATAGATAGATAGATAGACAGATAGATATAGATATAGATATGTATAGATATAGAGAGATAGATAGATAGATAGATAATATATATCCACAAATACATCTCCAGTAACACCTACATCATCACTACCAAATCACTGTTAACATTTCCGCCATTGCTGATCTCACCACATTGTCAGTAGCACCAGTAACTAGTCCACAATTGTCTACATAACCAAAATTGCCATTATGAAGTCCACTACTATCTACATCACCACCATAACATGATTACTAGTAGTAAGTCTCGCTACTCTCCATATAAACATCAATAACACCATTAACTAGCCCACTACAGTGTATTGCCACCGCCGACAACACTGCCAGCAATTACTTCACTACTGTGTACATCTTCAACGCCAACAACACTACCATTAACTAGTCTTAGTCCACTGCGACAAAATCATCACCACGACGAACACCATCATTAACACTGTGGCTTCCATTACTCAGTCTCAAATCATTTATACCAGCTGTCGATACCGAAACTAAAATATGGTTGAGGCTTCTATGAGAGGGTCAGTTTAGACTGAATGAAAACTCAGCTTCCTTTAATTAACTCTCACCCGAATATAATGAGGTGTTTCTCACAGCTACCTCCATTCCCACTACCACTACTGTCTACACCTCCGCCACAGCCTCCATTACCTCTCTCACCACCGCAGCTACATACAATATTGTGTAGTGGAAACCTGTGAGCTTGAGGCTTTATGAGACAATGAGGGACGTCTCTGTGGCCTCATTATACAAACTAATTACGTATATCATGTTGCCGGCTTCATGGCAGGGAAGGATGGGCAAGAAAAAAGGAGTGGGGTGGGAGAGCAAGTAGAATTATTGAATATCTTTCATTACAGTAGCATAACATTTTCTACACATTCCCTATACCTTTATTTGTGTGGGTAGGTAATGTGCAGATAAAAAAACGGTGTAAAATTATTTCAACATTCTAGAGAGAGGATATAAAATACACATATGCCATGGTAATGTATGGGAAAAACTTACAGAATCGCTTAGATTAGTGAAAGAACAAGGTGGCTAGCATTAAATTATAAGTAGAGGGCTTATGAAACCATATTTCACAAACTGAGTTTCAGTAATGGCAACCGTTTGACAATGAAGCACTTCTCTCCACTTCTCACTGGATTTAAAGTAACTATCACTGTTACTTATATGACGCACCCACGTAATATCCTTTAATTCTGTCCACTTCAGACTCCAGCAACATTAATTTACACTCTTAGATTACTATGACTCACTTTAAGCTGAATAAATTGTATGGATCAGAACACTAGATAGTTCCAACAATGACAGAGGTATGGTGACAGTATTAATTGTTGCAGAATCTGATGGGTCTCAGCTGATAAAATTGACTGGCGTTTTCTGGTACAGAATTCAAAAGTTGTCTCGGCAGTGAGGAGGTTTATGGTACCACTATGAACACTCCTAGGAAAAGGTGGGCACACCTTTCTCTAAAAAGACCGACGGTCCCGGTCCATGTTTCAAAATTTATCGACGGTCCCGGTCACGACCCTTTCTGAAGAAAGGGCCAAGTGCTGACTCGATTCTCAGTACTCGGTCCTTTTATATCATGTGATTTTTTTTTTTTATTAAAGTGAAAACTAAAGACACCGGAATTCTTATAATTTCGTCAAATTTTGATTAATGAAATGCATACGGTATGTGAAAAAATAAAATTATATACAGTAAGTAAACACACACACACACACACACACACACACAATCCGCTAAGAAAAAGTAAATAATCTGCTCAACGAATAGAGAGAGAGAGAGAGAGAGAGAGAGAAGACGTGGATGCACTTTCCGTATGACTGCATGCCCATACTGAGATAGTGGTTGACTTGACATCATTAAAAAATGAACTGATAAAAAGTTATTGGTAAAACTTTTGTAACTCCTGAAAGGCCTTTAGTCCAAGATGGCTGCCACTGTTCACTGTAAACACACAGACTGGTGTATTTTTTGAACCACCTCGTCAGTTTGAATGATGCTGGAGTTTATTTTATGGTTTCTGATCGTGTTTAGTAATACGAACGAGTTGCACATTGTTTGGAAGTCAAAGTCATCCAATAAAATCAAGGTCAATGTCATTTTTTCTCCTCTTGTTGCAGGAATAAGCTTATATCAGGACCTTACCTAGCTGATGAGTTCACATCTTGTTACAGACTAATGTAAGGCTTGCAAACGAGCTGAAACATATGGAATATATTTCAAGTCACTAAATGCTTGAAAGTTCAAAATAAGCTGAAAATTTGATAATCAGTAAAGAACAGTTTGATCATGATGTAATTACAATATGAACCTAATAGAAATGCGGAATTTTCATATTCATGTGAACAGGGCTAAAGCAGTGAAATAAAAGCAACCAATTATAGTACAACTAGCACTATAAAACAATATTGCAGTACTTTTAGGTAGCCAGTTCATCCTGAACAACACTTCTAGAATTATAATGGTCTCCAACATATCATCCGTAAAAATCTCATGGTCATCACTCAGAAACGAAACAAAAGCATCCGGGAGCTGAATGCAAATCTCCCGCCAAAGTATGTCGTTGGACAAGGTAAAAAATACATACAAAATAAATTTGAAGAAATTTTGCAAAACTCTTCGGAATTCAGTCCCTGCACTTCACAAAAAGCCAGTCCATAAAAAAAAAAAAAAAAAAAAAAAAAAAAAAATGGCGGCAGGCATTCGGCCGTCATTGATCAAATCCACACCGAAAGTAATAGGCCACTGCACATCCACAATGTTGCTATTTCCAGAAGGCTTTGACAATTCGTCCACAACTTTTCGAGATTTGTTGGTGACAGAGACACAGACACAGACACTCAGACAGACAGACAGACGCTGGCAAAAACATTATCTTTGTGCCTTGCTCAAGGTGGACAATAATATGCAGTGCTCAGTCTTCAGACATTCATATCCTCATGGAACAATCTTACATCATCATTTGCAGTTTCATTTTCCATCGCCCAGTAGACGGGAAAACTATCATAATCATTATCATGGTATTTACAAAGTGGGGTGCAGGGGAGGTCATTCCTCCTGCAAGAGCAATGACCCTTTCAAGATATCTGACAACAACTTTTGATCAGTATAAGACGGCAAACATTGCTAGTTTGTAAAGGCACCGCGTTGCCACATACTTTCGTCCGACAGACATCTATCCATTTTATTCTAGGGATGGTAGACATGGATGAGGTTTGTATAGCCTTTGTCCTTCGCAGAGCATTGGTGCGCAAAGTTTCTGGACATGAGCAGTTCCTAATGCAAAGCTGGTATGGGCTATACACTGAGCGCACACACTTTTCAGGAGCTCTCACTTGTTTCAGGATGCTCACCATCCACTAGCTCTTGGTGTGGAAGCGTCCTTCCACCTTGTAGTTTAAGAGAAGAGATGACTGGGTTATTGCCATTGCATGAGAAGGTAAGAAATGATCCAGTTCTTCTTTGAGATGCCAAAAAAAAAAAAAAAAAAAATCCACCACAATTTACATCAGTGAAATTATAAACACCGATGAAACCATGACATTTCTCCCTTGGAAAGGTGCATCATAAAAGTACCTGTGAAATATTGCACGGGAGACAACATTCCACTTTACTTGCAGAGAATGTAGTTCATTTGTAATTGTTGGATTATAATTATTTATGTAGCTTTGTTCTGATTTTTGTTCACTTGAATGGACTGTACACCTATCAATATCCATACAACAAGAGTGAGTAATATTTGAGCTGAGAATGCACAAAATTTTTGGATATTATAGCTAATTTTTCATCAGTGAAGAACATATGGATTCTGTTCAGCAAATCCAAATTTCTCTGAGACCGTTTTAGCAAGTGATCTAACATGAGAAGTCCAAATGATGGTATTGTTCATCGAAACACCGAAAATTTAAATCCTTTTAGAGACAAGAATATTCCATGCAATGAGGATAATATAATAATCAGGCATTATCCATTTATCAGTAAATTGAATATATATATATATATATATATATATATATATATATATATATATATATATATAGATAGATAGAGAGATAGATAGATAGATAGATAGATAGAAAGATAGATAGATAGATAGATAGATAGATATATATATATATATATATATATATATATACATATATATATATATATATATAAATATAAAATTGCCAGACGCCTCAATCACGTTCGGGGTGGCCACAAACAAATCGCCTCCACGTCGCCCTGTCCCCCGCCATTTCACTGCCCCGCTCCCAATTCACACCCCCCTCTCTCATATACCTCTCCACCCCATCCCTCCATCTCATCCTCGGCCGCCGTCTCCCTCTTCCCCCCTTCACCTCACTCACATACACTCTCTTCGTCAGTCTCTATGGCCAAACCACCTCAGTGTATACCTCCTAACGCTTTCTATCACATTCACATTCACACCACAATGCTTCTGTATATCCTCATTTGTCAGCCTGTCTCTCCATGTGACTCCACAGGCTCCTCTTAAATAACTCATTTCCACTGCTCTCACTCTTGACTTGTGTCCTTCCAACAACGTCCAAGTTTCACTTCCATAGTTACTGTCATGTAGTAACTTTTTCACTTCCCTGCTCACTTCCCTGCTTCTTATCGCTGCGTTCAAGGAACCAGCAACCTTTCTTCCCTGCTGTAGCCTTTCAAGCGCTTCACCCTCCAAACCTCCATCCTTACTCATCACACTACCCAAGTACTTAAACGTACTCACATTTTCCAATTCCTCACCATGCAACCTCGCTGTTCATTCACTGACTTCACCTCTCTCAAAGACCATCACTTTACTCTTCCCTACATTCACCTTTAGATTCCGTTTCTTACACACTCTCCCAAACTCATCCACCAAGCCTTGCAGCTCTCCTTCGTCTTCACTCAACAACACATTATCATCTGGAAACAATACAGGGAGTTTCCAAATACTACCTTCTCTCACCAGGGCTACTCCAACATTCACTACCCTACCTTGTACCTCTTGTATTACCCCATCCATGTACAGATTGAACAACCATGGAGACATAACACATCCCTGTTTCAATCTACCCTTCAAAGAGAAAAATTCACTCAGTTCTCCATCCAAACCACTGCAGCCTTAGCACCATCATACATACTCTTCACAGCATTCAACAGCTTCCCATCTACTCCATGTTTTCTTAATACTTTCCACAATTCTTGTCTATCCACCCTGTCATATGCTTTCTCCAGATCCATGAAAGCCGCATACAACTTCTTTTCCTTCTCTAAAAACTTTTCCACTAAAGATCTAAGAATGAATATCTGATCTACACAACCTTTTCCCTTCCTAAAGCCTCCCTGTTCTTCTCCAACTAATTCCTCTGTTCTTTCTCTAACCCTGTCATTAAGTATCCTACCATACACTTTTCCTATTATACTAAGAAGACAAATGCCCCTATGATTACCACATTTCTTTTTCCCCTTTTCCTTTGTACAAGGGAATAATTATACCTGACTTCCAATCCTCCGGGACTCTACCTTCCTCCCAGGCCAATCTCCACATTTTCCACATCCATTCTACTACTATCTCTCCCCCATGCTTCAGCATTTCACCACACACTCCATCAATTTCTGGGGCTTTCCCCAATCTAACTTTCTTCATTGCTTCCACAACTTCTATCCTACTGATTTCTTCCTGTCTTCTCACCTCCCTCCTTCTCCCAGCCATTCCCCAGCCACTTATACTCGCATTACTTCCATCCTCTATGTTCAATAATTCCTTAAAGTGTTCTCTCCATCTGCTCACTTTTTCTCCCGTCTCCACTAGTAATCTACCATTTTTATCTTTCACTCCCCTGCTAACTTCACTTCCACCCTGTCTTACTCTTTTCACTTCTCTCCAAAACATTTTCTTACAGTCCCTCCAATTTACACTCAAGTTCCTTCCAAATTCCTCATCCACTCTCTTCTTACTCTCTCTTACTAATCTTTTTGCCTCTCTCTTTCTTTCTACATATAACTCTCTCTTCCCCCTCTCAACTCCTTCCAGGCCCCTATTTCTCATCCATTCATTGTATGCTTTCTTCTTTTGTGCCACAGCCTGTCTCACCTCTTCATTCCACCACGCTGTTCCTTGCACCCCCCTCCGTCTTCTCTTGATCCCACACACTACATCACATGCTGCAGATATTTCTTCTGTGAATATCCTGCACACGCCTTCCACGTCCCCTGCCTGCTCCAATTCATATTTGCCCAATCATTCCTCCACTTCTCCTATACTCTGCCTTTTTCTCATCCTCTTGTAACCTTTCCACTCTCCTTAAAAATACTCCTTCTTCCCGTCCTTCCCTTCTTCTATTTCTCCATCTTAACTGGATCTTGATTCTGGCCACCACCAAGTAGTGGTCAGAAAGTCCACTCCCCTTACACATTTTCGCATCCTTTCATCCACACACACATAATCAATCATTGCCTTCCTTTCATTCAGTTCACCACCCACCCTTCTCATCACTCGCCATGTATACCTGTGGATCATTTTGTGCCTGAAGAGAGTATTGGCTATCACCAACCCCCTCCCAGCACAAATGTCCACTAACGCACTGCCATTCTCATCTATCTCAGCAGGCACACTCCACTCACCAACTATTCCATCCACCTTCACATTCCCTACTTTACCATTCATATCACCGATCAAAAACACTCTCTCATTCCTTCCAAACTTTTCCATACACACTTCCACATTTGTCCAGAACTCTCCTCTCACCCTGCTTGAACGATCTTGCGTTGGCGCATACACACATACAATCGCCCACATTTGTATTCCAACTTTCAATCTTACCCACACAATCCTTGACCCAACTGATCCATACTCTCTTAAGCTCTTCTTCCATCTTTTACTCACAACTATACATACTCCTTCTTTTGCCCTCTCATTCTCACCTACTCCTGCACATATACCCCATCCATACTCCCATTCTCTCACAATCTCACCTCCCCACTTAGTTTCAGTTATTCCGCATACATCAACTTTCGCACCCTCAAGCACCTGGACAATCTCTCTCTCTTTCACCTCATCATTTGCTCCCCTTACATTCCATGTTCCGATTACCATGTCCTTCGTCCGGTCCTTGGTCATCATCTTTTGGTCAGTCCTTGTACGAGGCTTATTGTTTGTCTTATTAGTTAGTTGTTTTCCAGGGAGGGGCACTAACCCTCTGCCAACCCTTTTAGTCGCCTCTTACGACAAGCAGGGATACTGGGGGGAGTATTCTTGAAAAAAAACCTACCCCCAGGGGTTATAATGAGAAATACTCAAGTCACCATGGTGGAAAGTTTGTAGCCAGTTACCAATGAATTATTAAATTCTATACCCATATTATTACCTACAACAGGTCGGATGGGTAGACGGATTGGTGGGATGGGTGGGCAGGGTTGTTGGGTGGGTGGGTATTGGGAAAATAGGTTCATGGTAGGAATTGGTCCATGAAGACTATAACCCTGGGGAAATGAGGCCAAGGATAAAATGGGAACCAGAGGGTCTTCTACCACAAGGAGTGGCCATCCAGGGTCCCAGGTAATGCTAGATCATAAAGTTTACTCAGGCAACGCTGGGTACCCCTTCAAGTTTCTAGTTTCTCCTATCACATGCACACCACAATGCTCTGTCACTTCCTCATTTGACAGTTTGTCTGTCTATGTAACTCCATATGGTCCTCTCAGATAACTCATTTCCACTGCTCTCACTCTTGTGTCCTTCCAAGAAGGTCCTAGCTTTGCATCTATACACTAGAGTGGGGATCAGAATACTGTCATGCAACGACATTTTTACCTCTATGCTATCTATCTATTGCCAGACGCCTCAATCCCGTTTGGGGTGGCCACAAACAAATCGCCTCCAAGTCGCCCTGTCCCCCGCCATTTCACTGCCCTGCTCCCAACTCACACCCCCCTCTCTCATATATCTCTCCACCCCATCCCTCCATCTCATCCTCGGCCTCCCCCTCCCTCTTCCCCCCTCCACCTCACTCACATATACTCTCTTCGTTAGTCTTTCACTCTCCATCCTCTCCACATGGCCAAACCACCTCAGTGTGTTCCTCATAACGCTTCCTATCACATCCACATCAACACCACAACGCTCCTTTATATCCTCATTCGTCAGCCTATCTCTCCATGTGACTCCACAGGCTCCTCTTAAATAACTCATTTCCACTGCTCTCACTCTTGACTTGTGTCCTTCCAACAACGTCCAAGCTTCACTTCCATATGTTAGAGTTGGTATCACAATACTGTCATGTAGTAACTTTTTCACTTCCATGCTCACTTCCCTGTTTCTTATAACTGCTTTCAAAGAACCAGCAACCTTTCTTCCCTGCTGTACTCTTTCAAGCACTTCACCCTCCAAACCTCCATCCTTACTCATCATACTACCCAAGTACTTAAACGTACTCACATTTTCCAATTCCTTCTATGCTCATTACCGTATTTTATATCACTGTCTTCAATGAACCAGCAGCCTTTTTTTATTTTTTTTTTCCACTGTACCTATTCAGGCACTGATGTGAAATTTTAACTAAGAAGGTTTGTGAGTTGGAAGAGGACATGAGCACAGATATGGAATTACTGTACACCTAGAAAGAAATAAAGATGTTCACCTCCGGCATATATTTCCGTCGACCATTCTAGCAGCCGGGCATTTCTGAGAAAATCATATTTTTAAACAAGTTTATATCTCAGCTAATACTTAACCAAAAACAAAAACTAAGTGTCTTAGTACTCATCAATCCTTTAACCCCAAGTTGATTGCCTCAGATTGTTCGTGAAGTGCGTGTAGTCAAAGAGAGTGAGTGGGGAAAGGGAGCAAATTTTGTTTTTGTTTTTGTCCATGTCTGTATGTGTGGCTGAGGTGCAGTGGCACAACTAAGGCTTATACTAGCGCTCCACAATAATAACACTTCCAGAAGATTGCAATCCACCACAAATACAATTTCCCTTTAGGCTTGTCAAAAGTGTGGTGTGAGTGCTGCTGTGAGTCCAGTAACTACGGCACCGACATTAAGGCAGGCTGGTTCAGCCCACCTACAGCCCTGTGCGCCTTCCTGCCTCATCACTACTTCACCATCTCTCCACCAGCCCCTTACAACACACACACACACACACACACACACACACACACATACACACACACACATGGAAATGTAAGTTTGGCTTGCATTGTCACTCGATTCTAGCACTGCTGTGCCACTAGAAGTCTGGGTATTACTACAACTACTACAAATGCTGCTGCTGCTACTACTACTACTACTACTACTACTACTACTACTACTACTACTACTACTACTGCTACTGCTACTACTACTACTACTACATATAACCTAAATAATATTATTGTGAACAAAATAGTTATCGACATACTATCTATAATCCACTCTCTTTTTCACTATAACATAATTTTTTTTCCTGTGATTTGTACTTATTCATCATAAATATGTACACACATGAAAACTTGCAATAAAAATGAGGCACTAATCTCATCGTGAAAGAAACTTTCTGCTTCTATTATTCACATAAATATACACAGCGCATATGCAAGGCTTGTCCTACCGTGCTTCCTCCTCCCTCCCTCCTCCACCTGCTCCTTTTCTTCACTCCACTGTATTTTCCACTACAAACTAATTTTTCTCCTGTGCTTTGTACGTTTTCATCATAAATACATACACACACAAAAACTTTCAATAAAAAATAAGGCACTGATTTCATCATGAAACAAACTTTCTGCTTCCAATATTCACATAAATATACACAGCGCTTGTGCGAGGCTTGCACTATCACACTTCCACCTCCCTCCTTCTTCCACCTCCTCCGTTTCTCCATTCCCTACCTCCTCTTCCATCTCCTTATCCATGCCAATATCCCCCTCTCCAGGATCGTCATTATCCTCTGGACCATTCCCATCACTGGAAATAGCAGCTAAATGTACAGGGAGGGAATGATGGACACACAGTGGAGGCCTCACGTGATCCACCCTCCTCATGTGATGCATAAATATCGACACTCATCATGGCGGTCGCCTTCCTCAGAGGAAGTCATTTTCTCCACTCACAATTAGCAATAATGTCACCTTGAATTCTCTCTCTATCACACTATCACTAAGGCTTTTTCTTTCCTAGTCTTTAGACTTCATTGGTGGTGAAGTCAGCAGCTGCAGGCACTGAGCCAAGGATCCGGACACAGGGAAAATTTTTTGCGAAGGTCTATCCATTACCAAGGTACACAGGTGACTGAAATGTGACTCAGGTGCATGCAGGAGAGTTGCCAGTGGCTGTGTGTGGTGAAAATAACCCGTGGAATATTCAAAGAATGTCGCAAAACAGTAGATCATATATACGTGCCATCCAGACATCCTCAGGTCATCACTTATACATGTCATATGGATGCGATGGGTTAAATCATAAGAAGAGGAGAAGATTAAAACATAATTAAGGCCATTATATGAACAAAGTAAGCGGATTACATTAGGAAAGAAGATTTAATAACTAATCTAGCAAGCTTATGACAAACAGACACATAGAAACCAGCATCATCTCTTAGCTTGAACTTCCCCCAAGAGCTGCACCGAACACGTAACCAAGAAATACTGTTGGAGAGATAGTGATGTGGAAAAAGGGTTTAAACAGGTGGTCCCAGCTTGGTGCAGAGTCTTAACCAGTTCGGATAAAAGAGTCATTCCTAGAAGATTGTAAAAGACCTTAACCCCTAGGTGCCAGGAGATGGTGGATCGGTGACGCCGGGTGACGGCTATAGCCGTGGGTGTTTTGTGCCTTTGTTTTAATCGCTCACCACTTTAGCTCATTACCAAAGTTAGGAAGAGAGTGCAGCCAGCCTAGCCAACCAAACCTCAGTCATCTCTCAGACTCTGTCAGGTGTACAGTAAGACAATGTTTTTTTTAACCTTCTCATCTGATTCTGTTAATGCCTTACATGGACTTTTGCCTCATCCACCCCTGCCAAGTCTCTTTTCAAGGATACTAGGAAAGGGTTCAGTGATAGTGCCATAGGGCATGCCTTGGATGCCACTGTGTCTAGTTTAACTAGTACTGGAGAAGTTAACACATTGAGGGCAAAGCCATGGTCAGGGCCACAAACACATACACAAACACATCCTACCTCTTGTGCTACAAATTAGTCCTCTTCATCATGTCCTTACTCATCAATGCGACGACCTACAGACATGAGGATACTTTCATTAGAACGAAGAGTTGCTGAGTTCGTGTTTAACTTGTTTCCCTATCTGCTGTAGTTTCTGAGATATTAACGTTTGAAAACAATCTATTATCAGAACAATTCCAGTGCAGGGAGAAAGAGAGCACTGTGGTGCATGGTAAAAATAGCCCAGCATTTGAGGATTAAAAGAACTTGGGAATAATGGTAAGACAGTGATCACAACGGCTGATAAAGATGGGTGTTATGATATGAATAAAGATGACTATGGCAAAATGACGTTACTTTGGAGCAATACAACCACATACACTAAAAGGAATGGGGGATTGAACAGAGGAAACAGAGAAGTTCAAAAAGGAAGTGAGGAGACTACTAAGTAGGTTGAAATATGATAAGAAGTTTGTACATCTTTCTGAAGAGGATCCTCAATAGGGTGGAGTCAAAGGCTTTTCGTCTCATTAACTCTCCTCCTCTTACTGACTCCCTTCAACCTCTGTCTCTTCGCCACACTGTTGCATCTTTATCTCTTTTCTATCGCTACTTTATTGGTCACTGCTCTTCTGAACTGTCTACATGCATTCCTCCACCTCTAGGACAGGCGCATAGCACCCGTCTAGCAGCAAACTCTCATCTCTTTTCTGTCCAAGTCTCTAATGCAAGAGTTAACCGTTACTCCCAGTCCTTCATTTATGCAACAGGTCAACTCTGGAACTGTCTCCCTCTGTCTGTATTTCCTGCTACCTATGATCTACAGTCTTTCAAACGCAGTGTGTCCAGGCATCTCAAAATGAATGGATCTTGAATTTGGCTCTCTCTTGTATTCTGTTTTTCTCTTGGAGGGAACTGTTATTGCGGGCTCATGGCCTTTGGTTCCTTCTTCCTCGCATAAAAAAAATACAGGATTAAAGGACTTCCCAAACTACACAGTCCTGGAGTTCCAGTGCATTAGATCAGGTCATGTATTAGCAGTAAACTTCAGAAATTAGCTAAATATTTTTCAAATCATTATCTAGCAAGCTGGGTACTATCAGTAACTCACATCTGGAAACTTAAGAACATAATAAGAGACTTGGAAATGTAGACTTTAAAGGCACAATATTAGTAAGTTTCTATGTGAAAGTATTATTTACTAATGGTCCAGTAATCGAGGCACAGGAAGCAAAGAAGGCAGTAAATACAGAGAGCAGTTAACCCTTCTGTTACCATTTGACACCGGCTGTGTCCTACCACGAGCGAGTACTCAGAAAGCAAGCCTGGGCTACCAAGGCCACACACTGAGAGACCTACCCCTGTTACGGTGCTATTGCCGCTAACTTAATAGTTCATAAATAATTTATCCTTGCACCCTTATTATTGCCTCTATAACAGTAATTTTTTTTGTCATAATCCTGAATAAATGTACTTGCTTCTGGTGTTGTAAAAAAGAAGCCGAATGTAAATTATGCCTTAACTTATTTCTTAACTTCAGTATTTTTTCAGTTTTTTTTTTTTTTTACAGAAATATATTTTTTTATGGTAAACGTTACTGAGAAAAATTTGTAGGGAATTTATTTGGCTACATTTTGGTGTATAAAAAGTTACTGTGTGTCGATTAGGGCCGATTTTACGGAACGCAAAAGGAAATTATCTTATGCATGAGCAAGGCTCGTAGACACTGACTGGGGCAATGGGGCGATGCTGGATGCGGAGGGGGTTGAGCGTGGTGGACGGATTCAGGCAGATGCAAGTAGTGCATTGTTCTCGCCTAGAAATCATTCCATTACCAAAAAGAATGGACCATTTTGTTAGACGCAACTGGTGTCAAATGGTAATGAGCAGTTGAAATGAGCGCAGTTGCAGCCTGCACATCTGCGCTCATTTCAGTGCATGAAATTTTCACCGCACCCATAAACAAGAAAGAGTTAAGAAATCCAACCACCTAAACAAAACTCCATAGACCTATGGTGACATGTAGAGGTGTACGGTATTTAGGAGGACTACTGGGCCTTGAGAGCAGGCTGTGAAGCCTATGTCCAGAGTCGAGCAAATAAAATAAAAAATACTATTATTTTGTGTCAGGTTCAATTCATTTACCTTTAATTATCAGGAGTACCAGTAACATAATGGCCTTCCCATGGGCAACCCTTTGAGACTGGTGTTATCCTGTATGTTGTTGGAGATGTTGGAAAAAGAAAAACTTCTAAAGATCATGGGCAGAAATTCTCATTGCTACGATATGTTGATGACGTCATTTCAATCATCCCAAAGAATACTAAGAAAACTAAATGAGGCACACACACAAATCGAATTCACTGTGGAAAAAGAAGAGGAGCGATGCATCCCGTTTTTAGCTATGATCATAAAGAGAACAGATCAAGGTCCCAAGTAGGCTACTCAGTGTACAGAAAACCCACTAAAAAAAAAGATAATTTTATATATGCCCTGTTAACTTACAATAACAGAATCAAAGTAGAAAACATTCAGAGATTGAATTCCTCCGCCAATGCCGGATCCGGATCTGGATCCGCCCCAAATTTAAACAATTCTCTCTTGGGCCGTGGCCCACCCTTCCACAAAATTTCATTGCAATTCATTGAGAACTTTTGGAGATGCTGGGCAGGGTCGGTCCTTCCTATACACTCACTACTCTCGTTGCATAGGGCATCCGATCACTGGTGGGGCCTCCTATCCTCAGGATGTGTATTAAAAATAAAAAATAAAAATAAATAAATAAAAGTACATCAAGATTGGTGCTTATATTGATTAACTGATTCCACGCGCATGAATACTGTATACAATAATAACTGAATAACTGCAGACAAAAATTGTATTAGTCTTTTAGAGTAACAAAAAACTGTGGTAAGTAGAAATTTGTTTAGTGGGATTTAACATTAAATTCTGATGGCAATACTGAGTGCTGCACTGCAGGAGATCAGCCGAGTCGCTAACTGCTGCCCCCAGTCAGCAACATGACATCGAAGCGTAAGCATCTCTCAGGTTCACAAAAACGAACAAAGAAAAGGCTACAAAAGGAAGCTCATGCTAACAGTAAAAGTTAGTAATTTACTTAATGTTTCCACTCATCATGCAACTGTAGGCTATTGTTTTTAGAATATCGTAAGTGGCTAAACTGACCAAACTTTATTCTTAATGTTCATGACAGATGTTTTAGTGGCCCAGCTCAGGGATCGGCAATGGGGTGTTTTCAGTGTTAGTATTCCGGCAGATGGCTCCATGATTTGGACAAACACATTCCCCACACTGTTTAAAAAGCATATTTTTCTTTGTTAAATGTCTACACTGTTATGTGAAACTGTGAATCATAGTAATGTCATATACCGTAATATAACTAATACAGATAGTACACGTATATACAGTATAACTTAACGTGAATTGTTCATGTTTATCAGGACGGAAATTAAAATATCATTGATGGCATATGATGGCAACCCGGACATTCAGTGGTCCTTTATTATTTAATTTCTGCTACATTTAGTGCAAGTTAGGTTCTTAATACATAGATTGTTCAGACTGTAAGTTACGCCTAGTGGGTATCTTGACTCAGTCTCTCTATGGGCAGAAATTTAATGTTGAGTAAATACTGGGACTCATTTTGCTCACTCCCTTCTCGCATGCACAGCACAAGACATGACCATTTCTGTTTTTATATGTCTGAGTGATAATTATTTGTAAATTATAGTTTCACTTGTAGTGCAAGTTTTTTACCTTACATTGCTCAGGACTGGGGTATAACTTGTGAGGTGAGTATATAGGGTAGGGGGAGAAATGTAAGTAAAGAGTGGGGGATGGGGCCTCCAAAAGAGATCCAGTGTATGGCCTCAGAAAAGCTAGGACCGCCACTGATGTTGTGAGGTAGGATCCCGATCCAGGTGTACCCCAAATTTAATTGTTTCTTTCATGGCCCATTGCCCACCCTTCCACAAAATTTCATTGAAATTCATTGACAATATTATATCGTCTAGACAAACAAACAGACAAACATAGGTGAATATCTAACATTCTCCAACTTCGTTGGCAAAATTAATCAGGAGCCATCACTGGATTTTTTACTCAGAGTCCTGATGATCTGCAGCCCAGAATACCTAGAAGATGACTTTAAATATATTACTGTTTTCTGAAACTAAGGTACAAAAGAGATATGCTCATTAATTTGAAAGAAATGGAAAACAAATACAGTGCTGGAGAAGTGGGGCTAACAATAATGAAACTATAGAAGCAAATGATAACTGTATAGTAATCCCTAATTCTAGAGAAGCTCATATCATTCAAACATTTCAAAACAACAAAAGAGTCCAGGTGATAAGAGCGTCTGGTCAGGAGGTGAGAGAGGACGTGGGTAGGAAAAATAATCCGGGTAATAGTGACCCGAGTATAGTGCATCAGATTCCATGCGGCCAATGCTCGTATATATATATATATATATATATATATATATATATATATATATATATATATATATATATATATATATATATATATATATATATTGAAATTCATCTTCTAGGTATTCTGGCCTGTAGGTCATCGGAGCTCTGAGTACAAAATCCAGTGATGGCTCCTGATCACTTTCGCCAGAGAAGCTGGAGGATGTTAGATATTCATCTTTTTTTTTTTTTTTTAATGTGAGGAAGAAGGAACCAAAGGCTATGAGCCTGCAATAACAGTTCCTTCCAAGAAAAAACAAAACAAAATACAATATAGACGGCTGAAGAGTCACACTATCGTGACCATGAAATAGGATACAAAAACCCACACTGGCAGACGAAAAAAGATGTATTCCAAACAGTTTCGGCGACAACTGTCGCCCTCTTCAGTGGATCTACAGACCAAGAGTGGTACATACAAATGCTGAGAAGCTGCTTATATGCAGGGTGAGGACACGTTTTCCCAACCACACCTGATGTGACCTCACCAGACTCTCCCTCTACTCTGTCCACGACCTGAGTGGACCTGGAGAAGCCAAAATGGAGAAACAAAGAATGAAATCGACTTCATTAAAGCAGATATGAATAAAACGATCACAAACGTCACAGTTATCAACAAAGTAAATATAGGTAGTGATCATAGAATGGTGGGTTGTACAGCCAGATTCAATTTCAGAAGTGAAAGAAAGAAGATGATTAAAGATAAAAAGAAATGCCCAATAAAAGTAAACGAAAACAAAGCAGCCTTTCAGTTGGAAATAAGGAACAGATTTCAGGTTCTAAGTAATGCTGAACGTGACACTGATGAGCTGAATAACAGATTAACAAGAGTGCTAAGAGAATCAGCGGAGGAAGCAGGAAAACCTAATACAACCAAAACCAAGAAATATTCAGAAAAGATACTCGAGCTTATGAGAAAACGAAAGGAAATGAAAGTAAAAACAAAGAAAGACGAAATAGAACGAGAGGAATTAAATAAGCTTATCAACAAAAGACAAAGAGAAGAAAAAAGAAAGAGAAACATGGATCAGATCAAAGAAACCATCAAAAAGGGAAAAAGTCTGAAACAGGTCCGACGTAAAATGGCACTCGGAAAGCAACAAATGACATCACTGAAAGAAAAAAAAAACGATGAAATCATTAAATGCCGAGATAAGATGGTGAAGAGAGTTGAAGAATTTTACAAAGAACTGTATGCATCAAAGACAGTAGTACCAATAGCTAACTTTTCAGTTGAAACAAGTGAAATTCCTGAGGTAACACCAGACGAAGTAAATATTTAGCTTAAAAATATGAAAAGAGGGAAGGCTCCGGGAGAAGATGGAATAGTAACAGATTCGCTGTTGGATGCAGGAGCGGAATTACGAAACAGGCTTGCTAACTTATTTACCCACTGTATCAAACAGAAGAAAATTCCCAAAACATGGTGTAATACAATAGTTATTTTAATCAACAAAAACAGGTGACTCAAAAGATCTTAGTAACTATCGACCCATCAGCTTATTCTCAGTCATTTACAAACTCTTCACTAAAGTCCTTACAAACAGAATAACAACAAATTTGGAGGAAAACCAATCTCGTGAACAGGCAGGATTCCGAAGCGGGTATTCAACTACTGATCATCTACACACAATGAATCAGATAATTGAGAAAACTACAGAATATAATAAACCACTGTGCTAGGTTTTGTTGATTACGAAAAGGCTTTTGATTCAGTTGAGCACATAGCAATTATAAATTCACTGCGAGAACAAGGAGTGAATGATGTACCCCCTCCACAATATGTCTACCCCCGATGTATATATTTCCCCCCCCCAATGCATACATGCCCCCACTAATCTTGCTAGGTCAGCACCCTTTCCCACGCCTGAAGACGGCGTTATTGCATCAGTTGATAGCAGACAGCCGAGAAGGGCAGACTATTTTACTGTGAGCTTGTAATAAACTCCTTATCTAGGTGTTTGTACACGGAGTTTCTATCACCAAAGTATTGCAAGTTACATTTGGTAGCAGCGGTGTTTCGAACCATCACATTCTGACCGCCTCCTTGGATTTTTAGTGATACAACAAGATACACGACGTCTCGCATCTGCCAGCCTCGCCCCTCCTCCATGCCTCTAGTGGTGTAATACCTTGGCTGTGCTTTTCGAGTGTACAATTTTTCTCACCAGTGCTCACCTCTCAAACAACCGCACCCATACGCCTTGTTCCTGACCGCACGTGTCACCGTCGCCGACCTACGCACCTGTTGCACCTGTTCCCAGCACCTGTTCTGGACTCATCATAGCTCCTGCTCCCACGGTGCCACTTATCACTGTCTGCCCACTGCCTGCCCACCACCATTCTCTGCATTTGCAACTCACCAGCTCTACACCTGCCTTGCGCCGACATCTGCCCTCACCACCCACCACCGGCCTCCGCCGTCGCCCGCATCTGGTCTGCATTACGGAGCCTCCTAAGACCGCCACTCCCTGCCGGTGATTCATCGCAGCGTCTCTTCTTTCTGCCCAGCTGTCTCTACCCCGCCTCGCCCCGCCTCGCCCCGCCCAGCCCTGCCCCGCCCCGCCCCGCCCCAGCCCAGCTACGCCCAGCCACCCCTACATGTCATACATCTCAACACTCCCATCTCTACTGTGTAACTATAGTATAGCTTTCCTTTCTATAGAGATTATCCTCGATTTTCTCTACAGATTGGTTATTGTAAATATTCCATCTCATTTTCATTACCCCGTTTTCATCTTCACCTACGTTATTTATACTCCATTTCATCCTTCGCATTTTATTTAAACCATCCATGCCCGCACCTTCATTCATTTTCACACCTCGTGTATTCCATTCTCTCATTGTTATTTATACATTTCCACCTACGTATCCATCTTCATCCTTTCATCTTCCATTGCCGCATTAAATGTCATACTTTCCACATCAACCGCTTACCACCAGCCCTCTCGACCCGGAAACATCACCTGCTCATACCCCGTCTGCCGACTCTAACACACTCATTTACGAAGTGGCAAAGAGTACCACCGCCCTGTACCTGAGATTCCCGTTTCACTTCCCACAGAATCACTTACTACCCGTCCTACCCTCGTAAATCCAGATACCTCCTCCTCTACTCCTGCCTCTACACTCCCTTCTTCTTCCTCTACTCCTTCCCCTGTCGTTCCCTCTCCTGCCTCCCTTCATACCCCGTCTTGCTCGCCCTTAACTGCCACTACCTTCTCTCTCTCCCACACCTCTCCTGCCGCCACTTCTACACTTCCAGCCATGGCCAACCCTCCACAGTCTATCTATCTCGACGATGCCAATCATCCCGAATTTACCGGCCAGGACCCAACTTGGTCTGTCTATGATTTCCTCAGAGAAGTTAAAACAGAAATAAACAATAGACAAATTACCGAGGAATCGCTCAAGGTAGCTTACCTCCTCGGTCGCTTGCACCACGGCAAATCGGACATTGGATCCGCGATCCGTGCAGGACATTTCGATAGCATTCGTACCTTTGCTGATTTTCGCACGGAACTCATCAGCCTTTGTTGCCAACATTCAAATACTGCGTCTCTCATGGGATTCATTAATCTCCTGAACCAACTAGATGAGGACTTGTGCGTCCCGGCACAATATGCCAAGCTCCGCGAAGCTGCCGCCGCCATGAAAGCAACTAGTAGCGAGATGCTCCAATTACTGGTAGGCACGAAATGGTTAGAAGACAAGAACGGCGTTCCAATGCTTTCACTCACCAACTTTGCTGACTTAATTGGTTACCTCAGATTCCTTCACCGGCTTACTCCTAAACAGCGAGAGCTAGCCTTGGAAATCGGTTTCAATCCAGGGGATAAAATTATTCAGGTCACTAAAGCCATTCATGAAAGAACAGGATCGAACTACATGCGTCAGGGCACCACCCAACCCTTGGCCTCCTCAGTCTGTCACACCTCCACTACCCCAGTCCAATCTCGCTCCCGTCCCACCACACGCGGCAGACCTGCCACACATCGCTCTCCTACTGCAGGTCGTGATCAATCTAGTGCCCGACGAAACAGACAATCTTCGATTCTTTGCTGGTACTGTGGTCATCCTGGACATCGAGCATCCAGTTGTGACCGTACATACAGACGTCCTCACTCCCAAACCAGACAGCGTACGCCTTCCCGCTCACGTCGTCCACACTGCAAATACCACAAATCAAGCACGACTCACACCACTGAGGAATGTTGTTACCTCAACCGCCCACAGTCGGGGGAAGCGCCGCGCCCGTATCGGACCAATATCACGTAGAACCAGAAACCCAACTCCCCATCCGCCATGTAGGTCCCATAACATCCTCGGGTTTAGTCATTCTCGGAAGCAGTCATGACATAACAACGTCATTCTTCTTGGACACAGGATCTATAGTAAATCTCATCTCCGAAAATTCCTTACAAATTATTCATCGCCGTCACAACCACGTCAGTTTCCTAGAACCACCAGACATTCGCCTATGTGGTGTTAACGGCTCAGAGTTTAAGGTTAAGGGAAGAGTCACCCTTGAAGTCAAACTCCACAGAGAATTGCCCCCTATCCCCATTGAATTTCATGTCCCTAATGACTTGCAGTATCCTGCAGATGCCCTTGTTGGTTTCTCCACCATGGCACAACATTCCATTGCATTATTACCTGCTTGTGGTAGTATAGACATTTCTGGATTCCCGGTTTACACTATGGAATGTCCCCGTCCTGTTCTTACGATCAAATCAGTCCTTCAATTACCTCTGTCCCTATCACTACCAAAAAGTCCAACCCAGCCCAAACCACCACTATCATCATCTGAGAATACAGAGATCACTCCTTTACTGACTGCGAGCAAGGACATAAATTCCTCAATGTCTCCTGATACATTATCTCAGCCCTCGAACATGGCTCTTATATCCTCTCCCGACAACACTATCACTGACTCAGACATGTCTCAGTTACCTACCTCACACAGTCTAAATGATCTTCTCCAACACGCAGAGACGAAACGTGCAGTAACGAATACGTGCACAATTTTGTTACCGCATGAGTTCACCAAAGTCTCTGTTTGTGTTGCCGGTGCAAAAGAAGGAGTGGATGTACTAACCCTACCTGAGACGTGTTGTGTGAATGGCTTGACTTATGAGTCAGCGTGGTGTACAGTCTTAGAGGACAGTTTATGCTACCTGTACTTGCTCAATGTCACAAATGCTCCACTAAAACTTAAAAGTGGTGTAAAGATTGGAGACTTCCTAGTATACCCAGCGGCCGTAAAGGTGTGCCAGGATTCCTCAATTCCTACTATTCAAACTGATGATATGCCAATCGGTGTATGTACTATTAACTCTACGGGATCTGCGCCGACGCATTCACCCGATATGCTCTCACATCTCACTTGCACAGATTTCCCAGAAAATACGCCTCAACTCCTCGACCTTCTGACCTCGTACAGAAACGTGGTTGCCTTACCCGGTGAACCGATGGGTAGAACAGACCTTGTCAAACATACTGTATGATTGAACTACTCCAAGGAACTCAGCCGATTTACATACCAGCGTATCGATTTCCTCACAGCCAGAGAAAGCAAACAGATCAAATGGTACAGAACATGTTAGACCAAGACATTATTGAACCCCCCGTCAGTCCATGGAACAGCCCACTTTTCTTAGTACCAAAGAAGGACGGCAACTTTAGACCAGTAGTCGACTATCGTAAGGTCAATTCTGTCACCGTTCCAGACCGTTTCCCGTTACCTGTCCTCACTGATTTGCTAGAATCCCTTGGTGAAAATAACGTAGTCTTTTCATCTTTAGACCTCCTCAGCGGGTACTGGCAGGTCGAAATGGAAGAGTCCTCTCGCCCAGTTACAGCCTTTAGCACCCCTTCCGGACATTTTCAGTTTAAGAGACTCCCTTTTGGTCTGAGAAATGCTCCCTCCGTGTTCATGCGACTTATCCATTCAGTCTTCAGCGGTATGATGGGACACTCTCTTTTTGCTTACCTAGATGATATCATTGTTGTGAGTAAATCCATCCCTGATCATTTTACCAAACTCCAGCAAGTCTTTGAATGCCTCCAGCTCGCAGGCCTGAAAATCAATCTCAGTAAATGTGACTTCCTGCGAAAGAAAATCAAATTCCTAGGCCATGTCATAGATGCACAAGGCATTCATACTAATGAGGATAAAACTAAGGCGATCATTACCTTCCCAGAACCTACCACTACCGAAGCTGTACGAAGTTTCCTGGGCCTCAGTGGCTATTATCGTTGCTTCATCCGGAATTATGCGAAGATCGCTGCTCCTCTGACCCATTTACTCAAGCAGAATGTGCCCTTTGTTTGGACTAACGACCAGTCACAGGCTTTCCAAAAGCTAAAGACAGCTCTTGTAAATGCCCCTGTTCTAGCATTCCTTGATTATACCACACCCTTCCTTCTCTGCACAGACGCCTCAGGCACTGGACTTGGTGCCGTTTTGATGCAACTTGATGAAGCATCAAGGAAGCGCGTAATAGCATATGCTAGTCGCACCCTTACAACCGCTGAACGTAACTACAGTGTCACAGATCTCGAAGCGCTAGCGGTAATCTGGTCCTTGAAACATTTCAGAGATATAGTCTATTGTTATCCAGTGCATATCCAAACAGACCATCTTCCACTATATGATTTGTTCAAGAATCGCAACCTAACAGGTAGGTTAGCTAGATGGTCTGTCATCATCCAGGACTTTAATCCCACTTTTCAATATGTACCAGGCAAGTTGAATGTAGTCGCAGACGCACTCTCACGTCACGTAGCAGCAGCTATAACATCACTGCAGCCTGAAGTAACTGAAAATACTACACTAACGTCAGAAGTTGTTCGAAACTTTCAACGCCAAGACCCCATGTGGTCCAAAGTCATTTATTTCCTAGAATCTGGCGATGCCTCGACCTTACCTACTCTGCCAGTATCACTAGATGAGTTCATGCTAGATGATGATCTCTTGTACAGGAAAACACTGCTTACAGGCAAAGATATGCCCAATCACGAAGTACGCCAACTTGTTGTCCCCACCGCCCTGATACCAAAGGTTCTTCATATTGTTCATAATACTCCTCAAGCTTCCCATCCTGGCAAAGACCGATGCTTGCACCAAGCACGTCTCAAATACTCTTGGCCAACCATGCGCCGCGATATCAATGCCCACTGTGACTCTTGCCTCTCCTGCCACAGCCACAAAGGATCAACCGGCTTACCAGCACCTCTCTTACAATACCCAATCCCATCACGACCATGGGAAACTGTCTCCATCGATCTCTTAAAACTTCCTCTCACAGAATCTGGCGCTGAGTACTTGTTCGTAGCGTTCGACCACTTCTCCCGCTACTGTGTCCTCGTTCCCCTCTCCAACAAGACCGGGAAGAGCGTTGCCCGTGCCCTTGTAGATCACGTAATTTGCCCGTTCAGTACCCCTCATACCATTCTTACTGACAACGGTACAGAGTTCAACAATAGCCTTCTCGATGAGATCTGTCGCCACTTTCGTATCAGTAAGTGCAATGTCGTGCCTAACCATCCGGCTTCCAATGGCCTTGTAGAACGCCACAACCGAAAAATCTTAGAGTGCCTCAGACATCTAGGCTCCCATAGTTCGTCCTGGGATGACTGGATTCCCCAAGTGGCATCCTCCATCAATAGTTCCATCAATGCATCCATTGCTGAATCTCCCTTCTTCGTCCTCTTTGGCTTTGACAAGGACCTCCCATACTCTCTCTTATCCTCCAAGCCAGACTCCATCTACAACGTGGATGATTATGTTAACCTAAAATTGGCCAACTTCCAGACAATCGACCAGTATGTCCAATCCACTTTGGCTTCCTCTCAGGAGGACATGCTGCAGCGCCAACATAAGTCCGCCTCTCCTATCACTATCAATGTAGGCGATCTTGTCTTTGCTCATTCCCATACGCGTTCCTCTAAGTTGGATGACAAATTTACAGGGCCCCACCGAGTCCTCACTCAACAAAGCAACAAATTTCACCTCCAGGACCTGTCCACTAGGGACACCAGATGGGTCCACGTCGATGACTTAAAGCGAGCACCCCGTGGCCTCGTGTTGGAAGAGTCACTTACACAACCTCCTGCCCCCTCTTCCCCTCCTCCCATCCCTCCGTCTACCTTGTCTCCACCTATCCCTCAGTCTCCTTCCTCTCCACCTCCACCTGCTCATTCATCAACCAATCAATATCGGTCCAAACTGCGCTCTGCCCATCAACCTCTTCACGACCTCCCCCATTAACTCTACCCTGATTTTCTAGGTACGATGTTAGCGATCTCCCTGCTGGCAGTGCTGACCCTCCTGGGGTCTGGGTCAGGTCAGGACGATGGTGGAGTACGTCCCGGGGCCTTGGTCGGCTCGGGAGGCGAGGTAATGCTTATCAACGCCGTAGCCTCTTTGCGCTACGATCTTGTGCCCCTGGCCGACGTAGCCATTGCCCTACCTGCCTATGTGCACCAGCTCCATGGAATCAGGAACCATCTCGCGGCCCTCATGGGGACACACAACCCGAATGAGTATCTCTATAACCTTTTCCTCCCACTCTCCTGGCAATTGCAATACATAAGTAACAGATTCCCAGAAACCCAACTCAATGAAGTCACGTCCACTCTACCCAATTTCACCGATATCTTACAACGCCACCTTTCAGATCTCAAAGTTATCTCTCAGTTCTTCTACCTCAAAATGAACATGGATAATCTCCAACTGGCCTTTGACTCTCTCCTGTCTCAAGTCTCTACCTTGGTTCGTATCCTGGTCGATGCTATCAATGGACGTGTCACTGCCGACTTAGTACCTGTCTCAGCTCTCCGTTCTGTCCTGGCATGGGCTCACTCCACCTTCGGTCTCTCCCTAGTCCTCCCTTACTCCTCCCTTGAATATTATTATCCTGTTCTCAAAGCCACTCTTCTCCCCACATACGTCGTCGTCCATATTCCTCTCCGTTCTGCCATAACCTTTAACCTTTTCCACATCATTCCCTTCCCTTTCCGCCTCAACAGCTCCTTGTTACAGGTATCTGTTCCTTCAGAATATTTCCTTCTCTCCCATGATCATCTTTCCGTTGCCTTCCTTTCTTCCACAGACCTCCAGCAATGTTCCTCCCTTACTCCGACCTCTCGTCTCTGTGCTGCCCACCTTTTTGCTATCTTCCCTAGCAGTGCTACACCCTGTGAGTCTGCTTTAGTTCGCAACCATTCCATCTCCTCGGCCTGTTCTTTTGTCTCAGCTCCTGACCTCCCGGTCCACCATGCTCACCTCAACCATGTCCATTATTTCTTCTTTGCTGTTCCCATCTCTGTCACAATCATGTGTCCTGGTTCTTCCTTTCGCTCCGTCCCCGCTAGTGGTCTCTACAAAGCACCTGACTATTGTACCGTCAAATCAGAGTCCGTCATCACTGACGCCACTCGCTATCACCAGGCTGTTCGTAATCACTCCTATGACATCTTTCAACCACTCGACATGCCTTCTACCCTACCATCTGCCAACATTACCATCACCTCCCCTAACTTGCGCATGCTCACCTTCCTCAATGACAGTGATTTCATTATGGATCAATTCTCTCTGGCCTTCAGCCGTTCATGGGTTCATCCAACAGTTGTGTTTCCCCCTGTGGTTATCGCTTTCATAGGTTTTCTACTCATCATCTGTGCAGTGCATTGTTGTGTCAGAAAAATGGAACGTCGACTCCAGGAAATCAGAGTCGCTACCGGCATAGTACGCCCTACACACGACGTAGAAACTCCCCGTACTTAGTGCCCTCACATTCCGTGACTACCATTGCCATCTAACAATTAACCAAACTGTGAACAGCACTCTGCCTACTAGAAAATGATGGTATTTCTTTCATGCATTACTGAGTGACAGTGTATCCTACAGAAAATACAAAAAAAAAAAAAAAATGAAGGAGGAAAAACAATAGAACTCTCCTATCTACTCCTTGTTTATCATGTATCAAACTATTATTGTGTACTTCCCATTATGTTTATATATCCCTTCGACCCTTACTGGATTTGTACCTATTATTCCTTGTATATCTTATATGTATATATCCTTCTAATTCCCTCCCCTCAACATGGCCATGTCTCCCCTACTGCCCCTGTATCATACTTATCCCTTGTACAAACCTCCCGGTCCTGCCTTACTACTATTATCAAACACCATTTAACTCCCGGTATCAGGAGACACCGTCTCAGCTACCCGGGGGAGTAGTGTACCCCCTCCACAATATGTCTACCCCCGATGTATATATGTCCCCCCCCAGTGCATACATGCCCCCATTAATCTTGCTAGGTCAGCACCCTTTCCCACGCCTGAAGACGGCGTTATTGCATCAGTTGATAGCAGACAGCCGAGAAGGGCAGACTATTTTACTGTGAGCTTGTAATAAACTCCTTATCTAGGTGTTTGTACACGGAGTTTCTATCACCAAAGTATTGCAAGTTACAATGAGAACATTGTAAAACTGCTCGAAAGCATATATAAAGAGAGACCTGCTACAGTTAAATTGCATAAGGACTCGGAAAAAATTAAGATTGAGAAGGGCGTACGTCAGGGAGATATAATTTCACCAAAGTTATTTACATCATGCCTAGAAAGTATTTTCAGAAAGCTAGACTGTGAAAACAAAGGAGTGAACATAGATGGAGAAAAGCTAAACCATTTAAGATTTTCAGATGACATTGTCCTAATCTCAGAAAAAGGAGAGACATTGCAAGAAATGTTCAATGACCTGGACAGAGAAAGTCCGAAGGTAGGACTGAAGATGAACCGGAGTAAAACTAAAGTAATGTTTAATCCACAGACGCCAAAGAGCGTTATCAGAATAAGCAAGAAATTCTTGAAGAAGTTGAGGAGTACAACTATTTTGGACAAATACTAAAATTAACAAAAGATCATGATAGCGAAATAAAAATACGCATTACAATTGGATGGAAAGCATTTGGTAAACATAGGGACATTATGAAAAGTAGCTTACCAGTTTGTATGAAACGAAAAGTACATAACGAATTTATAATTCCAGCTATGACGTATGGTTGTGAGACCTGGAAACTGACAAAATCGATGGAAAATAAATTAATCCGTTCTCAGAGATCAATGGAAAGGTCAATGTTGGGAATATCTTTAAGAGACAGGAGAAGATCAACTTGGGTGAGAGAGCAGCCTAAAGTCAAAGATATTATAGAAGTTATACAAGAACAGAAATGGAGGTGAGCAGGCCATATAGCAAGAATAAGGGATAACCTGTGGAGCAAGAGACTGACTGACTGGGAACGAAGAGATTGTAAGCGTAGCAGAAAAAGGCCAGACAGGAGGTGGAGAGATGAGATAGAGAAATTTGCTGGGAAAACGTGGCAAAGATTGGCTCAGTCAAGGAATTCGTGGGAAAGGTTGGGGTAGGCCTTCGTTCATCAGTGGGCTAGTTATGGTTGATGACGATGATATATATATATATATATATATATATATATATATATATATATATATATATATATATATATATATATATATATATATATCTTTATTGAAAAGGACAGCAGACAGAGATCAAATGTAAAAACTTAATCCTAAGAACAATGGCAATTCCTTGTGAAGAATAACATTTAAATTTTAACGGCAGCTGTTGAAGAAATAGATATAATGAGAGGGATCGCGCTAAAGAATAAGTACAGAAGACTGAAATGACTGGAAATATGTGTTTAATTTTGATGTCAGGCATGAGAAAGTCAGACGGGAAAGTATGTGAAGAAATATATCTGGTATCGTCTGGAATGGGGTTAGGAGCAAAAGGCTGAGGAAGGAGGTGTTTTGTCAGGTGCTAGAATGCAGAGGAGGAGTTGGGAGTGCATAGTCATGGGATGAAAAGGAATAAATTCAGTGCAAACGAAGGCTGAAAAATATAGTGCACGTGATTCAGAGATAAATTGAAAAAATGTGCATTATCTTTTATGAGACATTGGTGGAGAAAGTTATCATAGCATTAGGCAGATGGTACGAAATTTGATTCTATGCTTCAGTTCCCAAGAAGATAACCTCTGGGATATCTTCTGCATGCTCAGGCGGCTTTCGGCATGCAGGGAGGCGGTGGCTGAATCGGTAGAGAGGCGACCTGCAGTCCTGATGGACCTAGGTTCGAATCCCGGCTGGGGCAGGGAACAGTTTAAGGATTTGAATTTCATAAAAGCAGACTTTCCTGAACTACCAGATGACCCGCCGACATGTCATAAAAATACCCCCGCTAATACTAATACACCAGTCCTGTATGAGACAGCCCTAGCATGTATTCAATATGGACGGTGGGTGTTAGCGCCGAAGTGGTGACATGTAGAGAGGTGTATGGTATGTAGGAGGACTACTGGGCCTCGAGAGCAGGCTGTGAAGCCTATGCCCAGAGTCGGACACTTAAAAAAAAAAAAAAAAGTATAGCCATTTTGGAGAAACTATAAAAATTTAGCCTATGAGCCTCCCATTCTGCTGTGCCGTTAACTCTACATATCTTGCTTTTTTGGAGGGTCTACAGATCATACTGCAGCGACAGTATTGATTACTGAGATTACTGAGATAGATTTGTGAGTGATGGGGTCAGCCAGTAAAATGGGTTATTAACAGAGCAAGCGGAAAAATCAGATACGAGACCACAGACAGTAATATCAGTACGGGCAAAAAGTGAGGCGACTGGAGTAAATCATGAATGAGCAGGAACTGCTCGTGGATGGTTAAAACTGCTTTGTGTTTATCTTTACATAAGACAACTGAGAGTCTTATTGTGTGTGAATGGTGCTGCATTTTGTTTCCTGGTCCTACGCCACTGGAATGGGTTCCTATGAACATGTGTGTAAGCTAGCACTGGAATTTGCGTCCCAAGCTGAATGAGATCTTTTAGTAACGGGTTTATATTACAGTTTGTTCGTATATAGATGCGAAGTAGGAACCTGGACTTGAAATTCGTTGGTTGCTTGTCGTAGTGTGGGAATAGTTTGGACTTGGCAAAAACTGGCTGCTTGAATTAATGACTCTTCTGTAGCCGAATATCTTTAATATCTATCTATCTATCTATAGATAGATAGATAGATACATAGATGTATGTATATATCATCAACCGTTTGAGTGTCCACTGCAGGACCGGCCTATATCTACCGAATTGGGGACGTTACAGCCTATGTATCTCTACCAACTGGCTTAGGCAGTCTGGTAGAGATTGTGTATAGGGTGAGAAGTGCTTGTAGGTGTGATTGTTGTGTTGGAATGGCTTGGGATGTGTGTGTAGTCCGTGAACCAAGTGTAATCGGTCCGCGCAAGCCAATTGAGTGCAAGCCTTTTTCTTTTTTTTATGCGAGGAAGAAGGAACTAGAAGCTGAGTCCGCAAAATGTTCCTTCCAAGAAAAAGACAAAAACAATACAAAAGAGAGCATACTTCGTAGTATGCGACACTGGTTCAACCACAGCACCCATTATGTCCACCAAAGCAGTAGGTGGCCTGAAGAACGTTCCCAAAGTTTTAAACCTGGCGGGGTGCAAACCCTCGTTCTTCAGTGAACGAAAACGCACACTTTACCACTGTACCACAGATGCACCATATATATATATATATATATATATATATATATATATATATATATATATATATATACTTCCCTTACTGGATTACTGTCCTCGACTACTGTTGCTCAAGGGCATTAACCTGAGATCAGATGTATGTTTCTCCACATGATACATCAGTTAATGGAGAGGAAAACCCAAGTGCTGTCAATAGTGGTGTTCCTCAGGGTTCTGTTCTATCACTGGTTCTCAGGATTCTGTTCTCTCACTGTTCCTCAGGGTTCTGTCCTATCACCAACTCTCTTCCCTCTATTCATCAATGCCCATCTCACCTGTACACCAGCCAAAGTTTCTGCATGGGCCTCCCAATAGCGAGATATGGTAGATGTTGCAGCAGTGTGTGTGTGTTGGTTCGTGTTTACATACTCGAAAAATATTCGGATCGTCATATCATTCACTCCATTGTCAACATGAATCGGCCTTAGAGTTCATTCCATGGATGGCGTTGTGTGGTTGTGGGGGAGAGAGGGGTAAGAGGGAGGAAGTCTCAGTAAGTAGGTGTGCAAGGTGAAGGCCAGGGTAGGCGACGGAGTTTGGGGGACGGAGGCTAGGTTGTTGGTATCGGCCATGATAATAGTCTGCTAGTCATTATTTGAGGATCGTTCCAAGTTAACAGCACCCTGTATTCCTAACAACACTAAAGCAATGATGTATTATTGTATTTGTATGTCACCCGTTACAGTATATTATACGAATTTTAGAATTCATCCATAACTAAATCTCTCTCTCTCTCTCTCTCTCTCTCTCTCTCTCTCTCTCTCTCTCTCTCTCTCTCTCTCTCTCTCGCTAGTGTCAAATTAAATACATTCCTCTTCTGTGCTAATAACGTTATCTGCTGATCACTTGATGACCTGAGAGAGAGAGAGAGAGAGAGAGAGAGAGAGAGAGAGAGAGAGAGAGAGAGAGAGAGAGTGAGTCCATAGTATTTTATTCTAGCTCATGCCAGACTATTTTTCAACTATAAGTGGTGCATAAGAACCTTGTCACAAAACTGTCGCCAATATACTTGTCACAGTCGAGCTACACATACGTATTTTCTAGTTAGGTTAACAATAGGCCATTATATTCAATTGAGTATAATTCAGTTGTAAAATTTACACACACACACACACACACACACACACAGTTTCTCTCTCCTCAATAGGTAGAGAGGTGGTCTGTAGTCCTAACGGACCCGGGTTCAAATCCAGCTGGGGCAGGAAACAGTTTAAGGATTTTAATTTCGTAAAAATCAGACTTTACTGATCTACCAGAAGACCTGCCGACGTGTCTTAAAAATACCCCTGCTAATACCAATACACCAATCCTGTATGAGACAGCCCTAGCATGTATCCAATATGGACGGTGGGTGTTAGCGCCGAAATGGTGACATGTAGAGGTGTGCGGTTCGTAGTAAGACTACTGGGCCTTGAGAGCAGGCTGTGAAGCCTGTGCCCAGAGTCGGACACACACACACACACACACACACACACACACACACACACACACACACACACACACACACACACACACACACACACACACACACACACACACACACACACACACCGCTCGCTGGTGCAGTGGTAACGTTCTCGCTTGCCAATTGGTGGACGGGAGTTCGCGCCTCGCTCAGGTTGCGAAAAGTTTCACTGACGAAATGGGTGGTTACTGTCCCCCTTGAGCAAGGGGACGGGTGTGTGCGTGTGTGAAGGTCACAGCCTTGCCCTTATATCGGACTATATGAGCTCTCAGCTCCCTTCCGGGAGGGTAAAAGCTGACGATCACGACCATCAAATGATCCTGACCGACCCGGTGAATTATACACACACACACAGGGTGTATATACTGGCTGAGAAATATTGTCATAACTCATTTCACACGATACTGTTGTCTAAGGTTACCCAAGTCAATGAATATAGATTTACTAATGATGATTGTATAAGTTGACTAGCTTTTTAAATAACACTTTTTTACACGGAATATAATTATGCACTAGGATAATGACTGATTTATCAATGTGGGTCTGCAGAAGCTGAACCATGAAATCCTTAATCTATAGCGGAAGGAATAAGAAATAAACATACAAGGAATTGTACAGAATATACCATCTACATCACTTACACTCGCTACACATCCCTTCATGATCCACACAATCACATACAGTCATGGGATGTCCTTATATCACCACCATCAACTACATTCATCACACATCACCTAATATATCACCACTATCATTACACTCGCCACAGAGCCTTTAATATATGTTCAGAATCATTTATACTCACCATACCTCCCCTCATACATCACCTGTGTCATTTCCACTCACCACATTTTACGGTATATGTGGCCAGCACTTCCATTCGCCACACATCATCTTTCACTAGTATCATTCACACTCACCATAAATGTATATTTTAATATCAGCATTTACACTCACCACACATTGTGCCATATATCACTTCCATTATTTACACTTACCAAACATCACCTCATATATCCCTTCCATCATTTACATCATCAAGTATACTAACAATTCTGGTGGCTGTGTAGTTCATCAGTTCATCTGCTCATTACTGGGTGAGTACTGGCGGCCAGTAAGTCTGTCATAATGTTGTTGGTGGCAGGCCGCTGTGTGAGCCAGCCGAGTCCCTCCATCATACCACAGTTTGCTGCCATAGTGCATTGATGGAGCACTGCGTGATCCAGCCGGGTTCCCCCACCTCACCACAGTATGCATCCATAATGTTGGTGGTGGTTAGGTGCTGTGTGAGCTGTCCCGGTCCCTCCACCACGACACAATTTGCAGCCACAACATTGTTGATGGTAGCACACTGTGTTAGTCAGCTGGGTCCCTCCACCACAACACTGTTTGCTGCCACAGCATTGTTGGTGGTAGTGCATTGTGATAGCCAGCTGGGTCCCTCCATGAGACCACAGTTTGCTGCAATAATATTGGTGGTTACGGGGCACTGTGTTGTTGCCCAGGTCCCTTGAACACACCACAGTTTGCTGCTATAATTATGGTTGTTGCTGGGTGCCGGTGAGCTGGCTGGGTAATTTGACCAAACCACAGTTTGCTCCTTTAACCCACAGATTGCGATGGTCCCTCTGGAAGGACTATGCAGGTCAATGTAGCGGCCCTTCCAGAAGACCATGGGAAATATTGCATATTATGAGCTCAAATATTCCTGCTGAACTCTTGTTTAAGCTCAGTCAGTGGTTAACTGGGATCCTGTAGGTTTCTTCAAAGTGTTTCCCTACTCAGCCGTGTGCTGGTCACTACAGAATGAAGATATTGTCCTGTTTCTCCAAACTATCCCCCTTCACCCACCATCAAACTGGACAGGAAGTTCTCCCTGCCACCAAGGTGGGACCACTTACCACCCAGTTTTATATTTGACAGTGACACCAAAGGGTAGGAGGTGGATGTGAGGTTAAAGAAAAGGATAAAACTGGAGCACATGTTACTATGTGTGTCGAGTACAAGATTGGCCTTGCATGGCAGAGTGCTTCCATGTCTACCACACGTCCAAATGCTTCTAAGAATCAGAAAAGATTGAAAATGTGTGTCAATAACTTGATTAAGTTTGTGCAAAAATACCAAAGTAGTGTAACAGCGAATAAGGGTACTAGGGTGAATGATACTGCAGTGCACTGCACGCTAAAGTAAAAGTGACGCTTATGATAAAGCCACAGATAAGTATCTAAGGAGACACAGTAAATATCATTAAGTGCATAACCAAAAGTAGCTATGGAAAAACGTAAATTTTTACATGTCTATTTGTGGTCTTAAAAAGCAAAATTTTCTCGTTGTTGTGGACACTATATATATATATATATATATATATATATATATATATATACACTAGCATGGGTACCCAGCATTGCCGGGCCAAAAAGGCGAACACTCTAATCCTATTTGTTCTACTACAATCTTTCTTTCTACTCCAGAAAGACCATGTACCTTTTTTGCTTTTGGAGAGGGATAATAAGAGATTAAGGAATTTTCTATTTCAACTTTCGCAGACTAACGCACAGTATTTGTGCGCACATGTTTACTATTACCGGTGACCTCAAATGACCTCGGAGGTCAACCTCACATACCCTGTGTCTGAACTGGAGGTCATGTGAATCTCCATGCCAAAAATTGGGCTGCTAGGTCCAGTCGTTCAAGCATGTATTACCAGTGACCTCAAATGACCTCACACGTCAACCTCACATAGCCTATGTCCGAAATGGACATCATGAGAGTTTCAGTGCCAAAAATTGGGCTGCTGGGTCCAGTCGTTAGCACGTGTATTACCGGTGACCTCAAATGACCTCCAACCAGTGGCCTCAAATTACCTCTGAGGTCAACCTCATATAGCCTATGTCTGAACTGGAGGTCATGTGAGTCTTCATACCAAAACTGAGCCGCAGGGGTACCCGGCGTTGCCCGGGCCAAAAAGGCGAACACTCTACCAGAGACCTCAAATGACACATATTTGAATTTTGACCCCCCCCCCTAAAACCACCCTTGGGCCACCCTGATTCAGAATATATATGGGTCTATCTATCCATTCATCCATCCATCCATCCATCTATCTATATCTATCTGTCTAACTACCTATCTATCTATTTATGTATCTATCCGTAATAATAAATAGGAGTCTTTGTGGTACAGTGGTACAGTGTGCGTCTCGCACGCTGGTTGACGCGGGTTCGCCTCCCGTCAGAGTTGTAAAAACTTTGGGAAACGTTCACCGAGCCACTTACTATTTTGACGGACATAAGGGGTGCTGTGGTTGAGCCAGTGTCACATACTAGTATGCAAGCACCCAGTCGCCTTAAGGAGGGTCGATTATACTTGGTTCACAGACTACACACACATTCAAAGCCACTCCAACACTACAGTTACACTTACAAACACTTCTCACCCTACATACAGTCTCTACCAGACAGCCTGAGCCACTAGGTAGAGATACATTGGCTGTATCGTCCCTCCTTCGTTAGGGATAGGTCGGTCCTGCAGTGGAGACTCAAACGGCTGATGATGATATTAATATATATATATATATATATATATATATATATATATATATATATATATATAAGATCAGAACAGAGGAAGGAAAAACAAATGAATAAAAAAATAATCCATACTCCAGATTACTGGTATAGAATTTCTCTCTCTCTCTCTCTCTCTCTCTCTCTCTCTCTCTCTCTCTCTCTCTCTCTCTCTCTCTATCTATCTATCTATCTATCTATAGATAGAGAGAGAGAGAGAGAGAGAGAGAGAGTCTGCCAAAGAAGATGATTGTACAGAGCATAATGTCAGCAAAAGTCACACTTCAGGGAATATATTATTGATAGACAAAACTGTGAACCATAACTGCATCCTAATACTTTGGTCATGTTGCCCTCGGCCTCAGTTCAAACTGGACGTGTTAGGGTATGCTGTCTGGTAAATTTTGGAAGTATTCTTCGATAAATCTTTTTGATCCACTTGTTGCGAATCTCATCCATACTGCTAGGCACTGACGAAGTGTTGCATGTTGTAAGCTTCTCTTTCATATAATTCCAAGTGTTTTAAATTGAACTAAAATTAACAGTTGCCTGTTAAATCCAGCTCTTCAATGTCAATGGATGAGAGCCATTACCGTTTATGCCTTGTGACACTGTGAGGTCCTGCTTCAAATATGTGCAACCATGAATATCATAGAACGGCAGATGGAAGAACGTAGAGGCCTGCCCTGTCCACCTCCCTGCTAAAACAGCTTCATACTGTTACACTATCATTGAGCTGGACAGTCTCCTGTGTGAACTTGGGGTCAAAGTGACTGACGTTGCAATGCCTCCTCAACCACACAGTACACGGATCATAACACATGAATGTTCTCTCATCAATGTATATCGCCTTCCTTCAGTCTTCTGAGGTCCAGTCTTTGTATATTCTTGCAAAATCAAGCATATTTGGAGCATTTGTGTGTTCAGAAATGGTTTCTGAGATGGCATGGATGATGGTACAGTATGCACAGGACCTTTTACAGCCAGTGTTCGCTGGTGCAGAGAGAAACACCTTGTAGGAGCTTGAGATAATTAAGTGTGAGTTGTGCAGCCATAATATCAGGATTATAAAACACCTCACTCATTGGGAGATTGTCTGTAGCCTTTACTGTCTTGTGTTGTCATCTTGGCGGAACAAACATCTGGTGGGAGGTCACGGGCACGTCACTCTCCTCACCAACCGTTCTGACCATCCAGCTTGTTTTGCATCCTAGAGATGTTCTTCTTCTTTCAGGCAAGAATACGAGCCGTTTTGTGATTAGTTAGATCGGTAGGACACGTCAAATCACTAGGGTATACACACAATTACATAAAAAACAGCGGGATGCAATGCCCAAGGGTTTTGGGTAGGAATGAAATCTGCAGTACTACCCTGCACCTCAGCTAGTGGGTGCCTCTGGACTTTTAAACACAGCCTTCGCTTAAAGGATGCCCAGAGGGATGCCAGATGTCAGACAAAAATCGAGCCAACAGTACTGCGAGCATCACAATTGAAACAGGCCGCTCTCGGCCATTGTGTTTCGAGACAGAGCAGCCAGTTTCTTTAGCGTAGTCTGTGTTCACCTCTCACCATCGCTCTCCCTCGCCTCGCGCAGCAGTTTCTATGGTCAACGAGCGAGTGCCCAGGGTCACCATCTGTCCCCCACCTTTAGGAGGGACCAAAGATGACGACTTGGACCACACCAACCACCACTTAATGAGAGTTGATTTTTTTTTCTTTTTTCTCTTTCGCCGTTCCCTTACATCTACTCCATCTCTTTTTATTACACTTCCTATCACATTCAACCGTGATACAGTAAAGAAAAAAAAAAAAAAACAGTAAAATCGGGCATTAGAGAAAATCTAGCGACCAATTTGGGTGAGCTGAAAACTTGTTTTTAGACTTTGTTGGTTGGGTGACCTTTGGCCATACTGTAAACGTATCCTCATTGCACTCATGTTATAATCACCTCAGTATAAGACACTCCGTGATACAGTTACTTTTCTAACGCATTATCATCATATACGACGGTTTACTATAAATGGGAAATGAACTGCAGGCATTATATTCAATACCTAAGGACAGGTAAAAGTAGTAGCTGTTTATGTGTGCAGTTGGTATTCTGTAGTAGAAGAGATGGACTGAAAATGTAATGCGAGTGTTAGAAGTGTCTGACGAAAATGTTATGAACATATGTGTCAGATGAGGACTAAATAGTAAAGGGATTACTAAGTAAGCTGACTGTCCACAAAAGGAAGTTATGAAAACGAGGGAAGAACCTGTGTGTAAAACTTTAGAGGTGTCAGTACTTACTCTTTCTCGGTTAAAACTCAACATGACAGGGACAGACAACTGCAATATATTCCTCTGTGCTCTCCTTTGTCCTCATTGTTTTCAGTCTTTTTTCTCCTTGTGATTTTAATTTTAACTTCATTACTACTTTCTTTTCTAAATCTAAATAACATTTTTTCAACATTGTGTTGTATATTTTGGGTTTTTCACGTAGATGCATTATTTACAATATCACACACACACACACACACACACACACACACACACACGCACACACACACACACACACACACACACACACACACACACACACACACACACACACACACACACACACAGACTAATACGACGGCAAAACAAGAGGAAAATACCTGAAGAATGTGAATGAGATAGAAAAATAGGAAGACGAACATGGGAGGGAAGACAAGGCAATTACCCCAGTCACACAATGGCGAAGACTGTACATACCTTATTTCTCTGTGGAATGACCTGGCGACGAGATACATAAAGAGAGAGAGAGAGAGAGAGAGAGAGAGAGAGAGAGAGAGAGACTGGAAATATAAAAGAAACAAACCGAGGGGGAAAGTGGTGAGAAAATTTTAATAAGTGATGGGAAGCAGGGAAAAGATTGTGAATATATTTAGGAAGTGAGATGTTTTCTGGCGAAAGGAGTACACCGAAGTGGAAATAACATCTGAATGCAAAGGACAAGAAACACGCTGAGGAAGATGAACACACTTGAGAAAAGCATAGGGGGAGAGAGAGAGAGAGAGACTGTGTGTGTGTGTGTGTGTGTGTGTGTGTGTGTGTGTGATTTACAGTGCTGTGATTTGTAATTTTTCACAAAACTTTCATTTACCCTCATTCCTTTATTTATTGCCATTTCTCCCCATGCAGAACGTTTTTTTCTTCTTTAATCTTTTTATGGCAGTGACAACTTTTGTTATGTTCTAGCACCAGACTAGTTTCCTGGGCAAGAGTAGGTCACAGGAATGTGAGAGCTGAGCTACGTATATATTTCAGTAAAAGCATTCGGTATTTCTTATTTTTTCCCTTGTATTCATTCCCTCCTTCGTCCTTTGACATGTGCACCGTCATGACTTTTTCCTTTAATTTTCCGTTTCCTCTAACTTTCCCAGAATTATCGCCGAACTTTGATTAGATTCATTCAAGGACCGTACACAAGTTGGTCCATTTTAGACGCTGACCTTGCAGGCTAGGAGTGAGGACATGGCATTGTCATTGAGAAGCACAAGTATTACGTTTGGTTCTACGCATTCCTAATATATTGTTATCTCTTCCTTGACATTTTCCAGAATGAAATAACCTAATTGGTTCAGGGTTCCGAAAAGGTTAATGGGTAAAAAGATTGGTCTTATTCAACGGACTGGTCCCGTAATTGTCATAGACTACGTCTATGAAAGAATTGTGACAAGAAGGGGCAGCGTGTGAAAGGAATTGTAATATATTTGGGCATTTGTTGCTCTTTATATTAAAGGTACACATCAGGCGCTCCGGTAGTACCGTTGTAGAGCCTTAATCGAAATAAGTTGTGCGATAAAGCACCATGATTCAAAATTATTAGTGGCCAGGAGCTTTATCCTCTGTGAAGCACTGCACCGGACGTACGGCGGATTCTTGCGGCTTAAATATTCATGAGTGAGCCACCTGAATTTGACTCCTCGGATGTTTCGAACCCTTCGGGCCCTCCAAAAGTGTAGAATGTAAAAGGCTGTTTCACTTTTGACAGACAAAAGTATAAAACAACACGACCATGGGTGCATGATGGGATTGTGTTGTGGACGGGTACTTTCGAAGGAAAAAAAATAATGTGGTAATTTTTCATGTCAATGAAACAGATGTGGCTGTTTGGAGAAATGAACGATTGAATTATTGAACGAATATTAAAATTCGACGAAGAGAGGGGTATGGGATGTTTCCATGACAGTTGACCATTATATTTACTAATTTAACATTTCACATTTCGAGATTGGGGATAAAGTTTTGTTGGTTCCTGGCAATAGGTAGGGTTTTTGCAGGACTTGCAGATAGTTCTGAATGCGATATCCAAAGTTGCTGCAGACAACGGCAATAAGGAGGTTCTTCAGAAAAGTGTAGCATTTGACGCAATGCAGTGGAAGTGGAGAAACACGAGTAAGTGAATAGTATTAGCAACATATGATGGTTCATGAAAGACAAAGTGCGAGTTCCTATGAATGTACTGTTGTACAGATAGTAGTTACAATATAGAATGAAGCATGTATTGTTGTACTTATTAGGCCCTTCAATCCAATGGTGTATTTTGCTTTATTCCAACAACCTTCAGACCATTTTATTCAGCTCAGAGGACGCCTCTTGTTCTGATAGAGTTAATGAAAGTTAATTGGTCTTCCCAGTTTGAAGAATCTCCTACACTGAATATCACTACCTGGCGTCTGCAATAACAATATAGTTTATTTACCCTTGGCGTGAAAGGGTTAACAGAGATGTGTAAGACTACGGTGCGTCATGTGTTAGCAAACTAATGAGTTAAAGAGTTTTATTCAAAGGGAAGAAATTATAGCTACTCATTGAAAATATCTATTTATCTATCTATCGATATCCAGACACTTTAATCCCGTATGGGGTGGCCAAGAACAAATTCCCTCCGTGTCCCCCGACCCCTGTCATTACACTGCCCTCCTCCTAGCTTGATGGAAAACTCACCGTATCGCCCCGCTCTGGACTCATAACAGGTAAGGAAGGAGCCGCACTTGTTTTACCTCCACGGTGAACTATCTGCCCATTGCCTGACACTGGATACTCTGAAGGGTGACCTCAACAACGGAACCTCCAGGCGTTTTTTGCCTTACTCAGTAACGACACCTTTTCCCACGACACAGTTTCATCCTTTACATTCACCATGTTTTTGCTTTTTCATATCTCGTGCCCTCTGTTTTAATCCTATGTACCTCACTTTAATATACTCTCCTATTCAGTCTTTCATTATCCATTCGCAATAAGTAGTGTCTCAAAGTGGAGATATAAATTTTTCTAATGTGTTGCAACCAAAAAATAAAAATCGAGGCTGACAAGTAAATTATGGAATCAGGACAATGGCAAAAAATAGATGGTAATGAACTGCATTTTGTACCTCATTCATTTCTTTCACCTACATAATCTCAAATAAAGTATAGTACTTTCACGCTTACCCAATCGAGATCCTTCATAATATTTTCAACCAATCACCCTCACACTGAACTTCATCAGTGCAATCACATGTGCTTGTAAATTATGCATGCTTCATACTTACCATTTCTTTCAACTTTAACCAATATTTTGAAGTAAAAGGGTAAGTGAAACGTATATTTAGCCAATCTCTTTCGAAAAGTCTAGCCAGAGTCGAAAAAAAATCGCATCAGACATCAAGAAAATAATTAAAATAAGTCGTCAATTAAAGGAATTAAACAAATACCAGGAATCAGAGTCACTAACAAGCTTACAATCACATTTCCTCTTGTATTTCTGTGTGTGCTTTGCGTGAAGAACAGAACGACTGGAAAATTCTTCCCACTCTTTACTTGTCCTTCCTGCAAATACAAATGTAACATATGACAACTTTAATCTCGCAACCGAGATTTGCCTTTGCAAGACGAAAAAATATTTGGGAACACTCTTCACTCTCCCTCTCCTTCCTATGAAAGCATATAGCACTTAAGAACGGCATTTTACAGTCTCTCTCTCTCTCTCTCTCGGGCTACCGTTGCCGGGAGGGGTAGCTCCCTCCTGTAACCCCAGCAGGGCTATATGGCCTTAGTTGCCTAGCTAGGGGAATTCATTTCTCCATTTCTCTCTCTCTCTCTCTCTCTCTCTCTCTCTCTCTCTCTCTCCTTGCGGATTTGTACGGTGAGATATCTTCATACCCCGCCCGAGCAATACTTCCCCGGGTGTGGCACGTCGTGACTCATTTTTCTGTTTACATAATCCATTATTTTCTTATTCTTTACTTTTAAGGTATGAAGCTCTTTGTTAAATATGTTGATCTTAAAGCGAAAATGACTGCTTTAATCGGGACCAGAAAAATCAATCGCCTCATACGGCAAGTGGTTGTTATCATCTACGGAGGTTAGCAACGCTTTGGTGGTTAAAAAGTGAAGGCAAAATAGAAAATGGTGTGCGTGTGTGTGAGGGAAGAGGCGAAAATGAAATATGAATGTATATATATATATATATATATATATATATATATATATATATATATATATATATATATATATATATATATATATATCCATCATCCAATCCTACATTGCCCCATGACCGGGGCTAGGCAGTTGGTCCTGACATTAAAGATGAGAGTGACCAGCCTCACTCATCCCTGAGTGGCATTACATGAGCAATCAACCCCAACCATCCCTTGGATATAAATCTTCACCGGCTCAATCCGATTGGACAGCAATAGTTATCCACTAAACCACCAGGCGCCAAAATTTGGTTATATGATTACCACCAAGCGTAGTAAATTGTTTCCTGGTGCACGGGAAACCATTTGACTTGTCACTCAGTGTAGAGTCACCCACAGGCTGAAGGAAGTGGAAAGAATGAAGGAAAGAAAGACAGAAGAGGGAGTGTAAAGTCACCCGTAGGCAGAAGGACAAGGAAAGAATGAAGGACATAATATATATAGATATATATATATATATATATATATATATTCTTTCCTTCATATATATATATATATATATATATATATATATATATATATATATATATATATCATCTAATCAACCGTTTGAGTGTCCACTGCAGGAGGGGCCTATCCCGACCGAAGTGGGGACGATTCAGCCAATGTATCTCTACCAAGTGGCTTAGACTGTCTAGTAGAGATTGTATGTAGGGTGAGAAGTGTTTGTAAGTGTAATTGTAGTGTTGGAGTGGCTTTGGATGTGTGTGAAATCTGTGAACCAAGTGTAATCGGCCTGCGCAAGCCGACTGGGAGCAAGCCTACTTTACAATACGCGACACTGGTTCAACCACAGCACCCCTTGTGTCTGCCAGTGCAGTACGTGACCTGAAGAACTCTCCTAAAGTTTATTACCCTGGTGGGGCGCGAACCCTCGTTCTTCAGTGTATGAACACACACTTTACCACTGTACCACAGAGGCTCCATATATATATATATATATATATATATATATATATATATATATATATATATATATATATATATATATATTTACATTGTGGCTATTGCAACTCATTCCCAGTTTTAATAAATGGCACGGCGTTACCTATGTGTATTAGAATATCCGAGTTGCCCAGACTATGGGAAGGTTAACAATGACAGTATTAACCTTCAGGCTCCTATAGCCCACTCTCAGCTGAATAAAACCATTTGATGTTTTGCTAGAGAAAAGATCCACAGACCTTGGTTTGAACATAATTCTTGGAAGGATGCGGCTGTGGGAGGGATTAACCATATTATAATAATCTCGTCTTTATCCAGCACTTTGATTTTGCTCATTCAGAACTTTCACTCCTTTCTCTTTGTACATTCTCCACTTTCTTCTCATCATTACAGCAAGACTTTCCGTCAACCTGATCACGTTTCCTTTACGTATCTTTGTCTGATATTGATATCATGTTTCAACGATCTCTATCTTAGCTGTTGAGAGCAGCGGGAGTGACGCAAATAGTGGCATCAGGTATCAGAAACACACTGGAGCCAAACGGTGGAGGTAAATACAAATAGGAAGAAAGATGCTGCTGGAGGGATGTGCGTGTGAGGAAAGAAGGAGAAACTGTGAGAAAAGGAAATTGTGTAACTCTCAGGAATAATCTTTGGAGACTGTAATTGTGAGTTGACAAGATAACAGAACCGAGCTGGATAAAAAGCGGAAATTTAGAAGTGAAATAGCCGTGAATGAGGAGTAATTATTATCCCTCCATGAAATATTTCCTTAGTATCTACTTTGGGGAACGGATCGCAAGGAATTTATGTCCCTACCTAGCAACTAACACCCCTTCCATATCATTTGGGTCTATTTCAAAGAATACCCCACGTCACTAATGTCTTCCATACAACTTCGGGTCTGTTGTTGCTTCACTTACATGTATTTCTCTTTTGTTCTATCTGGCAATTTTGCATTGGAGTATAAAGTTACATGCGTCACACTATTTTTTTTTTTAAGAACAGAACACAGGAAAGAAAAACAAATGAATAAAAAAGAATAATCCATACACGAGATAACTGGCGTTCTCCATTGATAAAATATCTGTAACAGTTGGACTTGAACAGCTGTCGGTTGAAGTTTGGGGGGAAGCAACTCCGGGGAAGCGAGTTCCAGAGATATGCAGTTCGGGGAATAAAAGAATTCTGATAGGCAGAGGTTCTGCTATATGACTGAGTGACAATCCAGTCATAAGCGCTACCAGATGCCCGTGTTGCACAAGGGAAGGCATGGAGAGGTGGTACAGTGGACGCAATTTCGTCTGACCATTTGCCATAAAAAAATCTGTAAAATAATGCAAGGGAGGCAGCATTCCTTCTTACTTGTAGAGGAGGTAGTTTATTTATAAGAGCAGGGTTATTAATAATTCCAACAGCTTTGTTCTTAGTTTTATCTGGTTGTTATAATGCAACCTTTCCATATCCATTCCACAAGGGTGAGCAATATTCAAGCTGAGTGCGCAAATGACTCATAAATTATATCTAACTGCTCGTCAATGAAGAAGTTACTGATTCTGCATAATAATCCAAGTTTCTTTGAGACGGTTTTAGCAAGTGACCTGACATGAAAGGTCCAGCTGAGGGCATTGTTATGTGAGACACCGAGAATTTCAGTACTTTTTGAGATGGGAATATTAGTACCATTGACGGTAATTTACGAATCTGGCAATATCTGTCTATTAGTAAGCTGTATATATTTGGTTTTACTACCATTAAATGAGACAAGATAGTTCTGTCCCCATTCACTGATCGTAGATAAGTCTTGATTTATGAAGATGGCTGTACTAAGTTGAGAGTTAAAGATTTTAGACTTAGTAAATGGATTTGAGTGTGAATGAATTGTGAAGTGTTGAGTCATCTGCATATGAATGGATGGGATTGTGGGTGACAGATAAGAGATCATTAATATGAACTAGGAACAAGGTTGGCGCCAGAACTGATCCCTGTGGCACGCCGGCATGTAATGCCCTATACATCTTCACTAGCTGCACCAAAACCATTCCCACAATAATCTCTGTCTATCACTAATTAAGTTGTTGGATTCAAGATGTTTGATAATGTGGTTATTAATTAAATTTTCAAATACCTTACCAAGAAAAGATGTGACAGCTATTGGTCTGTAATTGGAGGGGTCAGAGGAACTTCCTTTCTTCGGAACTGGGTGGATATTGGCTTTTTTCCATGAATTTGGGAATAAAGAAGTACGTATGCATAGTCTGAATAATGTAGCTAGGACAGAGGCAAGTTCAGGGGAACACTTTTTCAATATAATTGGAGGAAATCCATCTGGACCTGGATCTTTGTTGGTAGGTAAATTGTCTAGGATGGATTTTACGTATCTTGTCTGTATTTTAAGTGGGGCAATTTCGAGAGAATCAAGTTGAAATTGAAGTAATCCTTTGGAAAATATTTTTATATGAGATGCACACAGTTCTTTTCGGCAGCAAATGTTAAAGCAAATAACACTGCTGTTATTACATGACAGAACCACACAACGCAACCAAGCACATACAACAGTTATCACACAGACATTATTAGGCCACATATAGCAACTACAAAAGTAAATAAAATTTACCTCTCTAAAAGAAGGTCAGACTGCAGAAAGCCATTATCAAAGACACAGCTAAGCCAAGAGGATGGAGAACATGTGCACAAGAAAGAATGAGTAAGGAATATAGTTGACTGCTTCTGAATCAGGTGAATATATGAATTACCTATTCAGTTAGTGAACTAAACAGAAATTATGTAAGAATGCATGCACAGACGGGTGCTGCGTTTCTCTCATATTGGGACAGACACGACTTGGATCTCAGTAAAGAATGTCATGTGTAAAATGATTATCAGAGTGACTAATGCAGCACTTCAGCGAAGTGAGATTGAAGAGTTCGTCAGGAAACGAGATATGTTCAACAATTTGCAGTTTTCTTTCTTTTTTACTTAAGTGACCTAGGGATATGAGAGTGAGGGGTAAGATGAGCATGTGAATATTTTGCCAACACTGATCTCTCTCTCTCTCTCTCTCTCTCTCTCTCTCTCTCTCTCTCTCTCTTACACACACACACACACACACACACACACACACACACTGAATTCGGCAAAAATCAAGTCAGCTGTCAACACCAATCTACATGCACAGTACACACTACACTTTTTCAAAATTAATTTAAAAAAAAGGGGGGGGGGGAAATGGCACACCCATACCATGCCTCGGAGTCCCCTGGGTGGGGGGGATCATAAATGCCCCCACCATGCGCCCCTTTCCCTGTGACGACTCGTTGAGCTGCCTGGATCCACTGCCAGGCTCACTTCTTCTTCATTTCTGCAACATTCTCAGCCTTTCCTCTAACTTTCTCTCTGTAGAACACAACCTCTCCTCCTCTAAACCACACCTTCTCTTTCTTACCGAGACTCAGCTGTCTGAGGCAACTGACAGCAAATCCTTTTCTGAATCCTCCTACTTTCTCTATACTCATTTCAAAGCAAAAGGTGGATGTTGTGTAAATGTACGCAATGACCTATCTTGCTCTCGTGTTCCTGAAACTGATTCTTCTGAATTCTCTATTTTCTGGCTTCGGCTCTACTGTCATTCTCTGACCAAATATATCTGTGCTGTTTACTTATCTCCTATTTCTATTGACTATCAAAAATTCTTCGACTGTCTTACTCCTTTTTTTTATGCATGAAAGAAGGGACCAAAGGCCGGGAGCCCACAAATCGTTCCTTCTAAGAAAAAACAAAAACAATACAAAAGAGAGCCAAATTCAAGATCCGTTCATTTCGAGATGCCTGGACACACTGCGTTTGAAAGACTGGAGATCATAGGAAGTAGGAAATACAGACAGAGGGAGACAGCTCCAGAGTTGACCTGTTGTATAAATAAAGAACTGGATGTAACAGTTAATTCTTGTATTAGAGAGTTGGACAGAAAAGGGATGAGAGTTTGTTGCTAGATGGGTGCTACTTATTCATCGTAGAGGTGGAAGGATGCAAGCAGAAAGTTCAGAGGAGCAGTGACCATTGAAGTAGCAGTAGAGATACAGATGCAACAGTGCAGCAAAGAGACACAGGTTGAAGGGAGCCAGAAAGAGGAGGAAGGTTGATGAGATGAAAAGCCTTTTACTCCACCTTTTGAGAAGTGCTGTATGTGGGGAGCCTCCCCACACATGAGAGTTGTACTCTAAACAGGGGTAAATAAAACTCGTGTATAAAGTCTCCATTCTAGGAGATTTCAATGTTCACCACCACCTTTGGCTCTCCTTTCCTTCACTGATCCACCTGGTGAACAAGCCTACATCTTATCTATCCTTAATGACCTAGAGCAGCTTGTACAGCACCCTTCCCATATCCCTGACCGCCTTGGAGAGAGCTCCAACATACTTGACCTCTTCCTTACAATTATTTCTTCTGTTTACATTGTTAATCTTTTTTCTCAGTTGGGCACCTTTGATCATAACCATATTACCTTAACCTGTCCTATCACTCTGGTATGGCCTGTGAACCCTCCAAAGACACGTCATCTGTGGCACTTTGGATGCAGTTTGGGAGGCCCTCAGGCAGTACTTCTTTGATTTTCTGTGGAATGATTATTGCTTCCATGGCCGGGAGCCATCTGAGTGTGCCTTGTGCATTATGGAGGTTATTCTCTTGGCCATGGAAGCATACATTCCTTTCTCATATCCTTTGACTAATGCAAGAAAGCCTTGGTTAAATCACTCTTGTTCTAATGCTGTCCGCAACAAGGAGAGGGCCTATAAAAGGTACAAGTGCCAACCCACCCCTGAATCACGTCTTTTTTATGTTCCTGCCCGGAATCGTTCTAAGTCTGTTCTTCACTCTGCTAAAAATAATTTCATCTGTACTAAATGCTCTCAATTCTCCCACTCGAATTCTTCCCGTTCCTTCTGGCACCTTGCCAAAAACCTTTCTAAAAACTTTACCTCATCATCCTTCCCTCCTCTTTTCTATTCTGATGGCTCTGTAGCTATTTCTACTGATAATGCAGATCAGACTTTCTCCCCCAATTCCACCTTTAGACGTTTCCGGTGCTGTTCCTCCATCACTTCCTCCCCTCCGACTTCCTCATGACTGGCATTAAAATTTCTTCAGTTGATGTATTTCTGCTATCACTGGCCTCATTACTAACAGGGCATATGGGCCTGATGGAGTCCCTCCTGTTGTCCTCAAGAACTCTGCTTCTGTGTTTACACCCTGCCTAGGTAAACTCTTTCGCCTTTGTCTTTTAACTTGTACCTTTCCTTCTTGCAGGAAGTTTGCTCTCATTTAGCCAGTCTTAACTTGTACCTTTCCTTCTTGCTGGAAATTTGCACTCATTCAGCCAGTTCCAAAGAAGGGTGACCATTCCTAACCCTCTAACTGTCACCCAATTGCTTTAACATCCTGTGTCTGAAAAGTTTTCGGGTTTATTCTTAATGGAAAATTTTAAAGCACCTTTCCTATCATAACCTTCTTTCTGACTGTCAGTATGGGCTCCGTCAGTGATGCACCACTGGCGATCTTCTCACCTATCTTTCAGACTCCTGGTGATCCTCTTTTCGGGACTTTGGCGAAAGCTTTGCCATTGCACTTGACATTTCAAAGGCTTTCGATCGAGTCTGGCATAAATCTTTAGTTTCCAAACTGCCCTTTTATGGTTTCTATCCTTCCATCTGTGTCTTCGTCTATAGCTTCCTTTCTGGTCGTTCTATAGCTGCTGTTGTAGACGGCCACCGTTCTTCTAGATCTATCAACGGTGGTGTTCCTGAGGGTTCTGTCCTATCACCAACTCTCTTCCTTTTATTCATCAATGATCTTCTAAGCTGTGCATCTAATCCTATCCACTCGTATGCTGATGATTCCACCCTTCACCTTTGCATTCGGTTTCTGCAACGTCCATCTCACCAGTTGCTTCAACTAACAAGGGAAGAGGCTATGGTACACCTAATGTCTGACTTGGCTCGTATCTCTGACTGGGGTAAAAATAATCTTGTTGTTTTTAATGCATCAGAGACTCAGTTTTTACACCTATCAACCTGTCAAAATCTTCCACAGGAGTACTCACTAATGTTTAATAATATCCAGCTTACTCATGCATCATCCTTGAACATGCTTGGGGTTTCATTCACAAGGGACTTATCTTGGAAAGATCATTTTGCATCTCTTGTAAAATCTGCTTCCAAGAGATTAGATGTGCTAAGCCGACTCCGTGTCTTCTTTACCCCTGTACAGTTGTTGACATTATACACGGGTTTTATTCGCCCCTGTTTAGAGTACAACTCTCATGTGTGGGGAAGCTTCCCACATACAGCTCTTCTCAGTAGGGTGGAGTCAAAGGCTATTCGTCTCATCAACTCTCCTCCTCTTACTGACTCCCTTCAACTTCTGTCTCTTCGCCGCACTGTTGCCTCTTTATCTCTTTTTATCGCTGCTTCAATGGTCACTTCACCTCTGAATTGTCTGCTTGCATTCCTCCACCTCTACGACGGGCGTGTAGCACCCGTCTAGCAACAAACTCTCATTCCTTTTCTGTCCAACTCTCTAATGCAAGAATTAACCGTTACTCCCAGTCCTTCATTTATGCAACAGGTCAACTCTGGAACTGTCTCCCTCAGTCTGTATTTCCTGCTTCCTATGATCTTCAGTCTTTCAAACGCAGTGTGTCCAGGCATCTCGAAATGAATGGATCTTGAATATGGCTCTCTTTTGTATTTTTTTTTTTTTTTTTTATTGGAAGGAACGTTTGTTGGCTCAGGCTTTGGTTCCTTCTTCCTCGGATTAAAAAAAAAAAATAATACGAATTATGGATTTGCTCCTGTCTGCTTTTGCTTCGTCATGTTGGCCACGCAACAAAAAGATGAGAGTGAATTATAACTACAGGAGCTAATTGCCACCAAAGGAAATGCCTTCAAAAAACCTGCAGCCAATAATGAATTGAATGTGGATACCAAAATTGACACATGCAATACGGGTCAATTATCACAAGGATCGTTTTTATTCACACATATCTCTCGACCACTGCACTAACCAGGCACACAGCGTTAGAGAGAGGCAGCAACTAGCGATACAGCCAAGTTCACACTCTAGCTAAGTATTTATTTCACAACTGGATTCTCTTCTTGCCGACGGATATTTGCCCAAGTGAATTCCATATGGACGACATCAGATACAGTCAAGGAGAGGCTTCAGTAGGACCAGTCCCGACAACCCTAAAACGGGTATTTCAGAGATTCGGTAACATGAAACACATGGAATTTTCGACTATGGACACCAGTGGATATTACACAGATAGTCTGGTGATTGATCTTTAAGTCAGAGTTGTCTAAACCTGGTGATAATTCAGTAACAATGATAAAAGAAGATAGGGAAGAGAAGGTGGAGAAAACTTCGTGAGAAGTAAGCTGTGGGGGGGAAAGAGTAATAACGCAGGGGAGATGACAGTGGTGAGAAACGAGGTGAAGCGAAAATGTTTGGCAGGGCAGAGACATGAGGAGTAAAGGTGAGGAGATAGAAAGTGTACACGGTGAAAGGAAGTAAGGATGGATAAGGAAGCAGGTGACGGTGGATAAGGGAGCGAGCGAGGGTGGATAAGGGAGCGGGTGAGGGTGTATTAGGGAGCTGGTGAAGGTGTATAAGGGAGCGGGTAAGGACGGAAAAGGAAGCGGGTGAGGGTGGATAAGGAAGCAGGTGAGGGTGGATAAGGGAGCAGGTGAGGGTGGATAAGAGAGCGAGTGAGGGTGGATAAGGAAGCGGGTGAGGGTGGATAAGGAAGCGGGTGAGGGTGGATAAGGAAGCGGGTGAGGGTGGATAAGGGAGCGAGTGAGGGTGGATAAGGAAGCAGGTGAGGGTGGATAAGGGAGCAGGTGAGGGTGGATAAGAGAGCGAGTGAGGGTGGATAAGGAAGCGGGTGAGGGTGGATAAGGGAGCGAGTGAGGGTGGATAAGGAAGCGGGTGAGGGTGGATAAGGGAGCGAGTGAGGGTGGATAAGGGAGCGGGTGAGGGTGGATAAGGGAGCTGGTGTGGGTGGAGAGGTGAGGGTGGTGGTGCAGATGTTTCTCCCGGTCAGGCAGCACAAGTGGGCGTAAACGAATCTAGGCTTATACTATCAAAGTTGTAGTTACTTAGAATGTAAATAAGTAATAATAATAAAAATAATAATAATAATAATAACAATAATAATAATAATAATAATAATAATAACTGTAATAATAATAACAGGAACAAGAGGAAGAAGGCAAAGAAGAAGAAAGTTGAGATCACGAATAGAAAGAAGAAGAAGAAGAAGATAAGGAGAAGAAGAAGAGATGACGGTGAGAAAGAAGAGGGAGAAGAAGAAAGAAGAAAAAGAGATGATGAAGAAAAAGAAAAAGAAAAAGAGGTGAATAAGGAGAGACCATGGGGGTAGTTGTTGTTGAGTAACCGATGTCTGTCAGGCCGAGCAGACCCATCAATCGCAGCAAGCAACGCCCCTGCTGGGCCGTCCTGTGCTCTGAACTGATGTTCCCTTGAGATGGACAAATGCCTTGCTACACTGAGAGGCAAAGGAAGAGTATGAAAATTTGGTTCGTGGGTGGGAGCCGCATTTGTCTCCAGCCGGTTACCAGGGCACCGTTTTAGGCTGCACACCACTCTGATATTTGTATATATAATTACCACCCAGCGTGGTAAATGCTTTTCTGGGGTACAGCAAACCGTTAGTCTTGTCGCTTAATGTAGAGTCACCTGAATGTAAAAGGAAGAGTAATTAAAAATACCAGGAAAGCTGGGAGGAACTGGAAGAGAGGAAAAATGATAAAGTTTAAGGATGAAGTAAGAAGCACTACATCAAGTGATGGGCGGATAATGGTCGCTACCACCTACCACCTGGCAAGGCAGGGAAAATACGGCAAATATAAAAAATATAAATGGGGAAACTGATGAAGTAAAGGAAAGGACAGTTATAGAAAATGTGAAATAGCAGAGAGGTGTGAGACTAAATAAGAAAGAAAAATGTAGAACTAAAGAGGATAAGAAGAAAAATTAGTGGGAGGCGTGTGGGAGACTGGAAACTAATGACTCAGGAAAAGTAAAACGAAGATTACGACTTTGGAGGAAAAGAATGAGACAGGTTTGCCAGGCGGAGTGAAATTCAGAATGGAAGGGAGGGTTAATGGAGGGGAAAATGAAACTTGTTGCATCAGAAACAAAATTGGCGAGCAGATAAAAAACAATTTTAAAACTTGATTATCGTCAGGAACACAATACAGGATTGTAATAAGCGTTATTAAAAAAAAAAAAAAACGCACTTTGATTGCACATTTTATACTTTAAAAAGTTAATAAGATTTTTTTTTTTTTTTTTCAGAGTTATTTACAGTCATGAGAACGTTTTCCTTCTATCTGTGTCAGTCAGTTTTAGGACTGCTACATAACTAGACCATATCCTCGACTGGAGTGTGATAACTGAAATTAAAATATCCCCAAGCTGGCACAGTACCTATGAACATTGTTTATCTGATTCTTTTTTTTTTATGTGTCCGACTCTGAGCATAGGCTTCACAGCCTGCTCTCAAGGCCCAGTAGTTCCTACATACCATACACCTCTACATGTCACCACTTCGGCGCTAACACCCACCGTCCATATTGAATACATGCTAGGGCTGTCTCATACAGGACTGGTGTATTAGTATTAGCGGGGGTATTTTTACGACATGTTGGCGGGTCTTCTGGTAGATCGGTAAATTCTGATTTTGTGAAATTGAAATCCTTAAACTGTTCCCTGCCCCAGCGGGGATTTGAACCTGGGTCCAGTAGGACTACAGGCCACCTCTCTACCGGTTGAGCCACCGCCTTCCCCAAAACTGATGCATGTGAAAAGCGGAAAAATGCATTGGGCATGCTATGTGTGTGTCAGAGTTTGTACAGTATATATCATCAGTAAAAGCAGCTGGTGGGATTGTATGGAGGCACATGAAGGACTTAGTATTACCGTCAACTTTTAATTTCCGCCACGGTGTGGGCTCGAACCCTGGATTCGGGGCACTCGCATTATAAGATGAGTGCGCCAACCACCGAGCCACCGCAGCCTTTCCCTTTCCTTAAGTCATCTTCACTTGTTCCTCTACTAGGCTGGAGGAGAGAAGAGCTGGGTGGGGTGGCCGGCTGGAGCCTTCTTTCTCCCTCATCCTCTTCCTCTTTTTGATCTTCTCTCCGTTCTTCAATCTCTTTCGTTTTTCTCCTCCATTCACTATTTCGTCTCCTTCATTCTCTCTCTCTCTCTCTCTCTCTCTCTCTCTCTCTCTCTCTCTCCCAACGGGTTAAGTTGACGTTGGCAGCTGATCAATCTCAAGAAAGGCAGAATCTCCCTTACTTCCTTACTCATTAACCAGAACATGTAATTTTTAAAAATAGTCTCCTGTGTTTTACCGATTATTTTCAAATTAAGACTGACTTTTCGAACTTGATGGGATAAAGAAACCTTCATTACCAACCAGACTGCAAAAGGGGTGTCCTGCCCTTGCTTAAGTTGCCTGGTAGAAGTAAGACTTTTATCTTGAAAAAAGAAAAAGTGTCACCGATACCAAGGATCCTGGTTGGTTGTAAAATGTAGCTACTATCGGGGTGCCTCCTCGGTAACCATTACCTGCTGTGTACAGCTTGGGTAGAGATAAGTGATTTAGAGTGGTGTATTACTTGATGCCGTTTGGTTACAGCCCTTCCACTAAGATGCTTTAAATGACTCAACACTAGACTCGCTTTCAATGACCAAAGACAAGACATCAACTGACATTGCATCCCCGACTCATTGCACTCAGGTCATTTACAGGGACGAACTTTGGACAAAAAAAAAGAAACACTCTCCCTACCCAACAAACAATACAATAGATCATCGATGTCCTCTGGCTTCCCGGCACGGCCCTATCCTACCTAACACCCACTACATTACATTGAAGACCATATAATGCGCTACACATCGTTGGCTGCACCAAAACCATTCCCACAACGCACTTATATTTTGAAATTGAAGTAACTCTTGTTGAAAAATATCTTTATGTGAGACGTACATAGTTCTTTTCGGAAGCAAATACTAATGCAAATAACACCGTTGTTATTACATGACAGAACCAAACAACGCAACTAAGCACATAGAACAGTTATCACACAGACATTATCATGCCACCTATAGCAACTGCAAACATTCCACAACTGGCAATGAAGAAACACATACACACTAGTTTCACGAGCAGAGCGGTACAACACCTCCATCAAAACACTGTATTACAAGGTCCTCCCCCCGACATTTACCCAGCAAAGATATCCTTAAATAGAGATGACCATGTACAACTACCAAGGCTTAAGTTAGGACATTACCCAAGAAAGAGCCAACTGGGTGAAAGGGATCATTTCCAGATGGTTCTCAGGGAAGTTTTCCTCTCCTGATTTAAAGCAGCCGAGAAAATTTGTTCATTATAATATAATCGAAGAAAAATGGGTTATTTTTACCGAACAAAAGTAAGAACTATTAAACAAGAGACAAGTGAATGTGAGTTAATAATAGTAATAGGCTGGATAAGTAATTGACACTTTCTGAAAATGAAAAATTGCTCCGAGAAGAGATGCGAATATTTCTTCATCAATGAGGAAAAGGTGGAAAAATACTGACGGGAATGGAAGATTTCTCTCAGAGGAGGTTAAATAAGAGGAAACGGAAAGGTTGTTTTATGCATTTCATGACTGTGAATGATAAGAGCAAAGCGATGGTGAAGACAATTATTGGGTTGGGAGATGCACGATAAAGTAATCTGGTGATTGAAAGTTGTCAGTGACAGACGTGAAGACTGCTCTTGAAAAAGTCTAATTGCGAGAAGTCAGATGGTGTTAAGTTGTATACATATGTGGTATACCGCTGTGGGAAGAATGCAATACAATATATGTGGGTGTAGTGCCACAAATTCAGTATTCATGTATAGGTTTAGAGGTACTGTAATTTCTGAGTTAGATAGGGTGTAATCTGAATACTAGTCTATAAATTCCTGTCCTAAGTATTAGTTCATATGTTAATGATTGATGTAGGGTTAACTTTATTTTTATATGTATACATCTCTGTATCTATGCATGGGTGATGAAATTGTGAGTGTTGAGCTATGGGAATTCATCCATCTGGTAGAGTAATGTATAACAGATGCGTGCAACCTTCCCCTTGCTTGTGCGTCGTTGCCGGGCGCCAAGTTTTAACCTATCTATCTATCTATCTATTGCCAGACGCCTCAATCCCGTTTGGGGTGGCCATAAACAAATCTCCTCCAAGTCGCCCTGTCCCCCGCCATTTCACTGCCCTGCTCCCAACTCACACCCCCCTCTCTCATTAAACCTTAAGCAGAATAATAATGGGTATGCATTTCTTTCCGTATCATTGTTGTGAAAGGCTTACTAATGAAGCTGCTAGAACCCAAATATGTAAGATTAATAGCCAAAAAGGGCTAAAATAATGTAATTTGTGAGGACCAAATAGTCCCGCTTGCCTTAGCAGTCACTAGATGGCATAAGCTACCCCAAACTCAAGGCGGGATGGCAGTAAATTCAGTATTTGAATGTAGTAAGGATTGAGTCCCAAATTTTCCCCAATTCAGTCAAAAGTCCTAACGTCATGTGTACACTACTATATAAATAGTGAAGAGAATTAAAACCCATTATATCGCAAAAACACTATCTCATTTCATCTAGCAGTGGCGTCCCTTGGTGCCCGACTTGCCACATTCGTTACCAAGCCCTGGTGGGTAACAGACGTTGATTCAGGTGAGTTGTACACATTCCTCCTTTCTCCCCCCCCCCTTGCTTATTTAATCCTTACTTGTCGTGAACCATATGAAGTAATGTTGTTAAAAGCTTAACGTAGAGATTCGCTACCTAGATCTGGTGTATAACAGACGTTGGTTCAGTTCACAGACACCGTGATGTCAGGGTGTGCACGAGGCCATCATGTGATATTGCCCATTGACTTGTCTTACACACTTACACTACCCATGAATAGTTTATAAACTGAATGTAGTAGAAATGGTATTATGAATCAATCAGGTGAACTTTTTTTTTTGTAAATAAGGTATAGAATTTTGAAAGTTAATGTGGTCATGTAACGGAAAGGCGAATTCAAACTCATCAACCGTTTTCTTTCTCTTATATTAATATGTTAGAAAACTGGGAGCATTGAAGGGAACTTAGTGGTTGTGAACAAAAAAAATGTAATTTTTGAGTTGTTCCTCGAGGCTAAACAAGCCCGAGTGATTATGTATTTTTGGTGATTATGCATTAATGATGATTATGAATTATTAATAATTATGAATTGATAGTGATTGTGAATTATTAGTGAATTGTATGATGAGATTATACTAAACAGACGAAATAGAACACGAGTGATTTTTTTTTTTTGGTTCGAGGCTATGCCAGCCCGAAAAGACAATTCATGCCAATAAATGTCCCAGTCTTGAGGCTATTGACGAGCCCAAGAATAACCGATAATAAAGAGTGAAGTATGATGACCTCAAAAATCACTTGAATATTCCAATTGTTTCGCTTGGTGACAATATTGTATGATGTTCGCCCAAACCATGGTTTTAATTTACAACCCTATTACATATGATTAAAGGTCACGTAATTCAAAATGTCTGTTGATAACCAGTATAGAATTATTAGAGTAAAGTATGTCATTTTTATACCCAGTCAAGGGAATTATGTCCTCTCACGCATAACTCACTCCCCTTCCAGTTCAAGTTTCCTCCGCTTTGGGAACGACGAACACACGTGGTACTGACTTATTCTCGACTCGGCCAAAACTACAAACGCTACCAAAACTATCTGTTAAACAATTAACCTTTATCATTCAAAGTCGAAGTGCTACCCCCCCCCTTTGTTTTTACTGAGGTGAATATTTTATCAGTCATTGAGGGGAGACTAAGTTGAGTACCATTTGTATTATCAGCGAGTAAGTTGAACAGAACCAACAACGGTGGGATAAAATACCTGGCGTTACACTGATGAACAATAACGGTGGATAAATAAAAGCCACCATTACATGGGGAGTATGTCGAAAAGCCTGGGCGTGGGAATCTTTCCGGTGGAGAGTGAGGATTAGGATTAGGATTAGGAGGAGGAGCAAGAAGAAGACGAAGAGGATAATGATGATTGCTGCCTCTCTACGAGCAAATCACCGCGGCCATTAATCAATTTTGCACAGTCCCAATCCTCCCCCATAGTACGTTCCTTAATAGTCAGTGTTACCTCCAGGTCCCCCAAGTTGTACTGCTGGGAGAACATACGGTAGAAAAGGGGTAAATGTAAGAAGACAGTGCCTGCATATCACCTTCCCTCCTGCCCTTTGTTGCTTCCATTGGAATTATACCAATGGGCAGGGACGCCACCTGCCTGATTTCTGTATGCCGTCCGTTCCCACCAAATTGTCCCCTACAACATACTTTCCACTGCTGTGACCTTTTTTACTTTATTCTTGTTACTACTAAATGGCGGAATTCAGCTTAGGAGAGATATGTGATAATGAAGGCGATAGAGGCACACTCTGTTAACTCCCTCAGTACACTACTATCATCGTCAACAGGGTGCAGTAAGAATAAAATATATTTTCTCTATTTTGAGGAGTTAAATTCAGGTAGACCTGCCAGCTGTTTCATTAATGATGGTCCGGATCATACCTAACGTATACTTGTAACGATATTATCTTGCCTTATGAAAGTTTTATTCAAACCGAGTATAAGTCCATTAAATACCCTTTACATTTACCTAATTTCTGTATTATTACAAAACATCGTATCGTATCATCCTATGCACAACAAGGCACTCAGTAACCATCTTCTCAGCCAGTCTTCCTAGCTTTAAACTTTGCACGCGTCAGTAACGGATGACGAGTCAGTAAGAACTCGTGTTTTACGTCTCGGTGTTTCTATTATACACAGTGTCTACATAGCATTTCAGGATACAAACAACTTTTTTTTACTCGAGTGATTTATATCATTACTTAGGATTTCAGTGGATGTAGCTGTATTGGTCTCATATTTTGCATTCTGAACTACCGAATAGTGAGTGATAGACAGAATGAGTATGCTACTGTCAGTGGAGGAGAGGGGCTGCTATCCCCTGACTCGATTGTTGTATATCTACAGTCTGTGAACAAGGAAACAAAATCACCGAGCTAAGTGACAGTGTTGGCTGAACCCAAACATCTCATTAAACTCTAGCTAATGACCTCCAGGCATTGGGGCTGAAGTGCATATGGACTGGCAAATTTCTTAAATGCAAATATGCAAATCAAATGCTGCCACGAGCAGGGCAAATAACTGAAGGAAAATATTTGTATACTGACTCAGTAAATGAGTGGCAGTGTGTCACAGAGTGAAGAGCTGGATGGAAAGAGCCACTTAATAAAAAAGAAAAAAAAAAGATAACACACAGAGAGACTGTATCAACAACTGTAGCTGAAAAAAAAGGAAAATATTTAAGGACGTCTAGAAATGAGATTTATGGTACAAAGAAGAGAGAAAATAGTGCTTTCAAATAGGCTTTTAGTGTGCTAACATGTAGAATAAAGTTTGCATAAAATATCTGACTCATGTTATCAGGAGCTGAACTTACGGACAGATGAAAGGATTCCGATGGGAAACCAAAGACAAGAGTAGGACGACTGATGCAGTAACCAACGGAAAAATGAACATCTCAACTTTTGGACAATGGAGGAATATGTAGTTTGGAAAATTCATTATTAGATGTATGAATGCATCTTAGAAAGATAAGTTAGCATACAAAATAGAAGTATAATATTTGAAAGATAAGATGGAGAGACGGATTCGTGTTGAACACTTATGCATGACTCATGACCTTCAGTTCTGTATGACTCATGTACTCATTATCTTTATCCTTACACTTCGTTACCATTCTTCCTCTCCTGTTCTTCCTCATATACTCCTTCACTTCCTTTCTACATCTCTGTTTGGGTCTTTTCCCTCCCACTCTCCCAAAAGCCTTGGTCGCTATTCAGTCTACTCGTCACATGTTTCTCATATCTAAGCGGCCTCAAAAATGTCCAAATAAACATTGTTAGAGTTAAACAAATGCTCCAGCTCTCATCCAGTTTATCGTAACAGTATCCACGTTTCACTTTTGCTAGTCCCACGAATTCAGACCTCAGTAATTACCTCTTACTGTCTGAAGCACACTGAAGTTTCAATGGATAACGATATGAACATCTGAAGGTATCTCAATACTGGAGTGAATCCCATCTTTTGTGTCACAGTGCTGGGGAAACCAAGGGAATAAAAGGAAAATAGACGACAGCCGTGGCGATATCCAGACCGCGATGAAATAACTGCACAGGATATCAGTGGTGATCTCTTGTCCCATGAGGCAGTCATGGACAATATGATGCATGGAGAGCTAAAAGCAATGATACTATGCGGAAAACCCATGTGTTATATAGACAAAACGCTAATTACTGTAACTACGAAAAAGCGTACCGTAAGAATCAGAGGACTGAAATTTGACATTTTAATAATATATATATATATAACTGGTGTATAAACTAGAAAGCAGAGTAAATACTCGTGCCTCACTGGGATGTTGGTTAAAAAAAAAAAAAAAAAAAATCATTAAAAGTGTAGCCTACAAGATTACGCTTAGATAGCATGGTCACATAGAGAGACTGGATATGATCAAGGATGTAAAAAGTATATATATATTGTTACGGAACAGAGAAAGATAATGTACACTTTAAGTGAGAATACTAAAAATCACTACTGTCCCGTAGAGTTCCAGGTTCAAAACAAAAGAGTAAGGTAAAATTACAAGTTAAAGTTTAATGCTCAAACTAACAACAAAACATTCAGGACTCATAAGGATAATGTAATGGCAAAAAACAGGTTAAATATATGGTTAACTGCAATAGCCTCTATTAACACGAAATTAGCAAGAGTAAATTTATCTAAGTCAGCCCTGATAAAATGAGAAAACCAGATAATACTCAGTGAATGCAAGATATATTGTTACAGATACAAACTATTATTATTAATGGCTGACACCAAAAACACATGAATCACAGAAACCTCACTAGGCCTACGAATTACATCTTATGCCATACAGTACAAGAAAAAAATGCAATAACACTTATACTCAAATTACACAGCTGCTAGATGGTTGGAGACTTCCTGAGCACTCACAATAATAACAACTGTACATGGGAGGACAGAGATGTGAACAAAATGAGGAGTAGATCTAAGTGGCAATTAATGTAGAGACTGAGCTCATTATATAGGGGCCGGCAGAGCTTGATACAACTTGTAAGAAGGACGCGCAAATGAAGCCAGAGAGGACAAAGAGTTGACACTCCTGCTCTGAACATCAGAAAGAACGACTTACACTACTATAAGGGAGGAGGGGGGGAGTGAGGTAGAACACGCTCGTGATCAAACATGCAGCATACTGTACGTTAGAATTACACGAAGGATGATGAAATCATAGGCTATGTAACACCTCCCCACAAAGAAAAAGAAATTTACAAAGGAAATTTTTTATTACTCTAAAACAATCTGTCTAAAGTCTAGATAAGCAATCTTCAGTAACATTTTCCCCTTGACAAGTTGTATGTCTAATGAATACTCCTGAAGAAGTAGACTCCATCTTGTCAATCTCTGATTTTTATCTTTAAACTTACTAAGGAATTTCAGTGGGTTATGATCGGTATAAATGACTATGGGGTCAAAACCAGAACACAAATAAAATGAAAAATGCTGTAAACCCAAAATCAAGGCCAAAAGCTCTTTCTGAATAGTTGAGTAGTTCTTTTGAGGTGGAGTGAACTTCTTACTGTAATAAGATACAGGGTGTTCAATACCCTGATCATCCTCTTGCAGCAAAACAGCCCCAGCTTCTGTATCACTTGCATCAACAGCGATCTTAAAAGGCTTAGCAAAATTTGGAGTAGCGAGCACTGGCTGACTTAATAGGATAGCTTTAAGTTTGCTGAAAGAGGATTCACAGTTATCGGTCCAGACAAATTTAACTCCCTTTTTCAGTAGGTCTGTAAGTGTTGATACAAGAATTGAAAAGTTAAGAACAAATCTCCTGTAATACCCTACCATTCCCAAAAATCTTTGTAGCTCTTTCCTACTTTTAGGTCTGGGAAGATCACTTATAACCTGAACCTTAGCTGCTGGTGGTGCAACATGTCCATCACCAATTACGTACCCAAGGTACTGAACTTTAGCTTGACCAAACTCACACTTTGATAAATTAGCTACAAGATTAGCCTGAACCAAACGCTCAAGAAATTTGCTGACATGGCATAGGTGATCTTTCCAGTTGTCACTGAAGATTAATACATCATCAATATAAACAACACACCCTGCCAAACCCTCTGTTACAACATTCATGAGCTTCTGAATTGCGGCTTGTGCATTCTTCATACCATATGGCATTACAGAACATGGAAAAGTCTTTCCTAGTGTTACAAAACATGAGATCTCCCTAGCACGTTCAGTCATAGGTACTTGCCAGTATCCCTTTAACAAATCAAACTTACTTATGTACCTAGCCTTTCCGATCTTGTCTATGTAATCTTCCACGCGAGGGAGAGGGTAAGTGTCTGTTTTGGTTATCTGATTAACACGTCTGTAGTCAATGCAAAGCCGCTGTGATCCACCTGGCTTAGGGACTAGAGTGACAGGAGAACTCCACTCGCTCTGACAGGGCTCAATCATCTTGTGGTCCAACAGGTAGCCAAGCTCCTTCTCGATGAGAGGAACTTTCACTGGGTTCGCACGGTAACGAGGCAATTTAATTGGCTTTGCGTCTCCAACATCGACATCAAGCATCAACACAGTGGTTCTTCCTGGAGTGGCACGGAACACTTGCGGGTACTCCTGCAGTAATGCCGAAAACTCCTGCCTTTCCTTGGGAGCTAGATGAGAAAGCTTAGTCTGGAGATCATTTATGATATCAGGATTCTTCCCCAAACTATCACTCAGGCTCATGCTGCATGGGAGAACTTCACTTGCAGACTCGGGTGGAACAGCTACAGTGCAGACTGGGTTATTTTCGTCCCGCCTGTGATATAACTTTAGCATGTTGATGTGACAAAGTTGCTTGCTCTTTCTACGATCTGGTGTGGCAATGACATAGTTGACATCACTGAGTTTCTTCTCCACGAAATAAGGACCACTAAACTTGGCTTGAAGAGGTTGCCCATGCACCGGTAGCAGAATCAAAACCTGATCTCCTGGCTGAAAGTGGCGTAACCTGGACTTCTTATCATACCAAGTCTTCATCTTCTCCTGAGCAGCTCCTAAATTCTCTCTCGCCAGCTGTAAAGCAGTGGACAGCCGTTCTTTGAACTTCATCACATACTCCAGCAGGTTGACGTCATCTTCCTCCGACAGCCAGCATTCCTTGAGTAACTTAAGGGGTCCTCTTACTTCATGGCCAAACAGTAGTTCAAAAGGTGAGAAGCCCAGTGATTCATTTGGAGATTCTCTTGCGGCAAATACAACGAATGGAAGACCTTTATCCCAGTCTCTCTGATGTTCCAAACAGTATTTCTTGAGCATCGATTTGAGTGTTTGATGATATCTCTCCAACGCTCCTTGGGTCTGGGGATGGTAAGCTGAAGACGTAATCTGGGTGATGCCCAACTCTTTCAGAGACTGCTTGAAAACATTTGACATGAAATTACTTCCCCGGTCTGACTGTACCTCCTTGGGTAGACCAAACTTTGTGAAGAACCCTAGCATTTTCTTAACCACGTTCTTTGCTGAGATATTTCTAAGTGGAATGGCTTCAGGCTAAGGAGTAGCCATATCAATCAAGGTCAACACATAAGAAAATCCTGAAGAAGTCTTAGGAAGAGGACTCACAATATCCACCAACACACGGGTGAATGGCGCCTCAAAAGGAGGAATGGGAACTAGAGGTGCAACCTTTTCGGTCTGATTACACTTCCCCACAACTTGACAGGTGTGACAAGACTTACAATACCAGGAAACATCCCTGAAGATACCTGGCCAGTAGAAGTGTTTCAAAATGCGTGCCACAGTCTTCCTCACTCCAAGGTGTCCTGCCAAACTGGAATCATGAGCCACTCGAATGATATCCTGCCTACAAACACGAGGGATGACAACTTGATGTACAACCTCCCATTCACAGTCGGCTGATGCTGTTGGGGGTCTCCACTTCCTCATAAGTACTCCTGACTTTATATAATAACAAGTAGAAGCACCGGCTGACTTTTCCTCACTGCAAGCAGAGTTAGCTAGACCTTTCAACTCAGGGTCAGCAACCTGCAACTCAACCAACTCTTGACGAGACAAATTATCAACACTACGGGGTACTGCCTCATCTGGTGAGTGGTCCAAATTAGCAAGAAAAGTGTCAGCTAGGATAACATCATCATCATCATTATCCTCTAAGTCACCAGTAACTTTAGACTTAGCCCTAGTGACAGCACATGCAGAGAACACATCAGGGACATCACAATCCTGGGCCGCAGCCACTGGCTCACTAGACAACTGAGGAGCTGGACACACTTGACTTCCACCAATATCATTTCCAAGTAAGAAAGTTACACCTGATATTGGGAGTGTCTCAACCAACCCAACCATAACGGAACCATTAACAAAACCAGACTCTAAATTCACTCTGCACAGAGGGACAGAGAAGTAATTATTCCCTACACCTTGTAAGATTACAGTTTCATCAGAGGTATTAACATTAGAGCCTAGAACACTGGTCAGCATAAGGGATTGGCAAGCACCTGTATCACGATATATTTTAACTGATTTCCTGTCATTACTGTCCAGAGGACTGACAAAACCATCAGACAGGAAATTAGCACATGAACTCTTGAGAGTGTCACCCAAGTTACTGCTCAAAAGAGGAGCTTCATCATGAGGATTTAATTTACCCCTCAAAGCAGGTTCAGTTAACTCAGTTAAAGAATTCTGGGAACTCTCAAGAGTGGACACTAAACCAATTGACTGAATTTTTAAAGACTCCTTTTTGTTCACATCACGCTGTCTCCTGAAACATTTCTCAGTAGTATGACCAAGCTTACTACAATAAGTACATTTACTTTTCTGAAATCTAGAGGTGGAGCTGGTATTTACTTCCTGAGAAACATCATCTTTATTCTCTTTCCTGTTACCTGTACTCTGAGTAGAGGCAACGTACTTACTCTCAGCTTTCTTTTTTCTTTACAATATCTCTTGTGAGTGAGAACATATTCATCAGCTAAAACTGCAGCATCAGACAAATTATCTATTCTTTTCTCATCGAGATATAGGCTTACATCATTATTAATACACCTTTTGAAGTCCTCCAGCAAAATCATCTGCTTAAATTTGTCAAAATCAGAATCCACATTCTTAGAATTTAACCACTGCTCTAACAGATCTTCTTTGATTTTTGCATACTCAACATGGGATTGCTTATCTTGCTTATAAGTTGTCCTAAATTTTACTCTATAGGCTTCAGGAACAAGCTCATAGGCCTTAAGAATCAAGCTCTTAACTACATCATAATTATCACATTGATCCTGAGGCAAAGATGCATAAGTTACTTGAGCTTTACCGGTGAGAACAGTTTGAAGGAGTACTGGCCAATACTTTTTGGGCCAATTAAAACCTGTAGCTACCCTCTCAAACAACTGAAAATACTCTGTTAAATCAGATTCATTAAAAGAAGGGACAAGTTTAACATTTTTAGCGACATCAAAATCATCAGAGCTAGATGATCCAGTTCCACCTTGTTTCATGCGATACTCATGGTCGGCCTGAATCCTAGCTAGTTCAATTTGTGCCTGAGCCTGTATCTGTGCCTCCTGAATACGAGCATTTGCCTGAAATTCAGCCTCCTGAATACGAGCCTGAGACTCCGCCTCCTTAGCATTTGCCTGAAATTCAGCCTCCTTAGCACGAGCCTCCTGCAGAGCTAGCTGTAACTTAGCTATTTCAATCTGCGTTTGCTCATTTGGAGGAGTTACATTAAACAAGCTTTTATTAATCATGCCAACAATTTGATCTTTAGAATGATGAGAGCGAACAACAATTCCCAATTGTTGAGCAACAAGCTTAAGTTCATTCTTTGTTCTGTTTTCTACATCACACACTGTTTGCACATTTGACAAAAAATCTTTCGCTTCATCAAGAGTAGTAATAGTAGACATCATGAATAAATCACAGTCACAAAATATCAAGCAGTATCCTTATGATAATATCCTGAATATCCTGATAAGAGGTCGCCAAATTTATGTTACGGAACAGAGAAAGATAATGTACACTTTAGATGAGAATACTAAAAATCACTACTGTCCCGTAGAGTTCCAGGTTCAAAAGAAAAGAGTTAGGTAAAATTACGAGTTAAAGTTTAATGCTCACACTAACAACAAAACATTCAGGACTCATAAGGATAATGTAATGGCAAAAAACAGGTTAAATATATGGTTAACTGCAATAGCCTCTATTAACACGAAATTAGCTTGAATAAATTTATCTAAGTCAGCCCTGATAAAATGAGAAAACCAGATAATACTCAGTGAATGCAAGATATATTGTTACAGATACAAACTATTATTATTAATGGCTGACACCAAAAACACATGAATCACAAAAACTCACTAGGCCTACGAATTACATCTTATGCCATACAGTACAAGAAAAAAATGCAATAACACTTATACTCAAATTACACAGCTGCTAGATGGTTGGAGACTTCCTGAGCACTCACAATAATAACAACTGTACATGGGAGGACAGAGATGTGAACAAAATGAGGAGTAGATCTAAGTGGCAATTAATGCAGAAACTGAGCTCATTATATAGGGGCCGGCAGAGCTTGATACAACTTGTAAGAAGGACGCGCAAATGAAGCCAGAGGGGACAAAGAGTTGACACTCCTGCTCTGAACAACAGAATGACTTGCTCTACTATAAGGGAGGAGGGGGGGAGTGAGGTAGAACACGCTCGTGATCAAACATGCAGCATACTGTACGTTAGAATTACACAAAGGATGATGAAATCATAGGCTATGTAACAATATATATATATATATATATATATATATATATATATATATATATGTGTGTGTGTGTGTGTGTGTGTGTGTGTGTGTGTGTGTGTATGTGTGTGTGTGTGTGTGTGTGTTGGTGTGGGTGCGTGCCTTTTGCGTTAAGATGACGTGCTGGAGGCGGAAGTCATGTCATGAAACACTGAATAGCTATAATGGAATGTGGACAGTAATGAAATATAACACTTACTTATTCCGATTAAATCAGCCACACATCCTTTCACCTATCACCACGGTTATTGCCACACATTACACATTCCCTCATAAGTATATCGTTACATCTGAGGGTTTGGTTGGCTAGTCTATGCAATGAAGTAGGGTAATCTTGCCTTGAACTCCTGCTTCTTGTAAGGTGCAGTGGGGTATTTTCTGTTGCAGGTTATGTTCTCAATACGTTAAGCTTTAAATTCTACAGTATAGCTGAAACTATATTCCTGATGTCAAATTTACACATGGTCCATACTGATCAATGTTACAGTATATGATTCAGTACACAATATGTATAATAATTTTACCTTGGTAATCAGCTTGACGCTGCCTGGAAATTGAACACTTTCAGGGGTGTGAGTCTGGGAGTGGACTTCAACCAAGTTCTGGCATTGTGTTCTACTTTTGAGACTGGGTCCAGGATGGCCATTGTCTGCTTTTCAAGTGGTATTATAGCCTTGCCCTGACTGGAACAAGTCCAATCTCCCTCAGTTAATAAGATGCAACAGAGTAAATAAAGGACGGCCATCTACAGTAATGTGTTTCGTCGACACCCCTCAGGATAATACTTTTCTTCGCCGAAAAAAAAAAAAAAAAAACTCATCAAGGTTTAGAATTTGTTGTCCCGCACTAAATTGGGTCAGCTTCATCACGAATGGTATCTTCGGCCCCTCAACGAAGCATTGTGTGGATATTTCTTTATACTATGTACGTTTATTAGTCCTGTGTACTAGATGTTGCGAGATGTTCCATAATTTTCATATATTTATAACTTACATACATGTACCGGTCAAAATTGGATATGTTTGTTTTGGTTTGTACTCAGAGAGTAGAGGATTCACAAGGTTCAAGTTCAGGAACACTAGAGCATGGTGTGTTGTTGTGTACATATACACAATAACCACCTTTAGCTTTGAAGTGAGTATAGGGAAAGTAGCAGGATAGAGAGAAGGGTTTGCTATCAGTCGCCTAAGACAACTGAATGTTGGTGAGGAAGACAACGAGAAATTTAGAGGAAGAGAAGTGTGCTAAGCAGAGAGAAAATTGAGGGAAAGGCCACGAATGTTGCAGAAATGAGGAAGTAAGTCAGACAGTGGTTCCAAGCATCACTTTTTGCTGTCACCTGGAGTGGGAAGGATGGTGGGAGCTTTTTTGACCCCCCCACCTAGACTCCGAGGATGGGTGTTGAGATGTCATTTTTTTTTTTTATTCATTTTTCTTTTAAAAATACATAAGGAAGTGGAGCGTGTAATTTGCATGATGTGCATGTAGTGTTGATAATTGGAGGAACTTCTGGAGGAGGGTATGGTAGCCTACTCTCTTTATCACTGAACCAATGAAAAGGTTCAGCAAATGGGGATGGTCAGAAGCTAGTCTCAATGGATGATGAAACGCGAGCTTCAGCCATCCCTATCATCAGCTTTCAATCCATCTTGAGAGTACTGCCCTGTTCGATTGGTGCTTAGATTACATAGGTATACAATTTTTTTTTTTTTTTTTTTTAATTATTTCATGTGATTTTCATATCTTTTGGGGAGTTGAATTCAAACATGAAAACCATTTTTCTCCATCCTGTAACATTTTTTTTCACAAAACTCCCTGTTTGTTTTCAGTGATATATATATATATATATATATATATATATATATATATATATATATATATATATATATATATATATATATATATATCACTTTAGAATTTTCTAATATTAAAATCTGTGTTTGAAACAACACAGTAATTTTATTTGATAATTAGCCAGCATATAGCTGGATTACAACACATTCATGAGTCATACGAGTATTGGAGTGCAGCAAACATATCTCAGTGTGACTCAGTTGGTTGACTAGTGCGCTTGGAAAATTACTTTCAGTGGAGTGTTTCTTTCTTTTTTTTTTTTTTTTTTTTTTTTATCAGTGATATTTATTGAAAACAGTGGTTTATTGCAATGATCCTTAGTTTGTTGCACTGCAGAAACTTGGCAGAGATTATAATGCAAAAGAATGGAGACTATTAATTGATTCATATAAAAGAAGCCTGAAAGGGGTACTTCTTCATAACGGTAATAAAAATGCATCACTACCTGTTGTTCATTGTGTGCAGTTAAAAAGAATCGTACCAGAATTTGACAAATCTTCTCAAGGTAATCAGCTACAATGAACCCCGTTGGTTCATATGTGGGGACCGAAAGTTCTGTGTATCTTACTGGGTCAGCAGCCAAGGTATACAATATTTTCATGTTTTCTCTGTGAGTGGGACAGCAGAGCCAATGTTTTATGTTGGATCCGGTAGAAATGGCGAAATAGGAAAAATTTACAGCTTGGTACCAAACACATCATTAGAACTAGCTTGGTGAATTCAGATAAAGTGCTGCTATCACCGCTTCATATTAAGCTTGGATTAATGAAGCAGTTTGTCAAAACTCTATAAAAAGATGAAGCCTGTCTTATGTGTTTGTGTCCAAAGTTTTCTGGTTTGTCTGAAGCTAAGTAGAAAGAGGGAGAATTAAGTGGACTTGGTGTCAGTGTAGAAAACTGATTTCTGATGCAGAATTTGATGGTGCAATGAACGACCTGATATGAGAGGTTTGGGTATCATTCAAAGAGGCACTTTCCAAGTTTTTTGGTAAGAATCCATAGTGCAAAGAAAATGTGAGTAATTTGTTGATCAAGTTTGAGGTGTTGGATTGCATCATGAGTCTCAAAGTTCACTTTTTTGGATTCGCATTCGGAAATTTCTCCCGAATATCTTGGAGCGGTGTGTGTATAACAGAGTGAAAGATTCCATCAGGATATTAAAGACATGGAAAGGAGGTACCGGGGACGTTCAAATGTCAGCATAATGGCGGACTACTGCTGCATGTTTCATAGGGATCAACCAGAAAACGTGTTCAAACGACTGGCCACCAGACGAAGTTTTGGAGGGGAAAAAAAAAAAAAAAAAACTGGGAAGTTACAAAGACTAAAGAAGTTTTATGTGAGTCATGGAATATATAGTGTTGTTTCCATAATGTACCGTATATGTTTAAAAAATTACATTGACTAAATACTTTCATTTTCAGTTAATTTAGATCATTATTGCATGGATCAACTGAAATTTATAATGTGCTATCTTTTAATTAAATTACTTTTTAATTTTGTATTAATATGTGATGTGATGGAAATATTCTAAATGTATGTTTTTATTGTGTTCATAAGTACAGTAAAAAATAAAGTCTCAGAATTAAAACAATTTTTAATGACTTTAATTTTGCAGACCTGTGTACTTTACTGATATTACCAATAAAAAAAAGCAACACTATAACTATTAAAACTACAAAGAAAAGAATGGCTTAATGACAGGCTTTTATGCCAGTGGTCGATAGGGAAAAAAGTATGTGTGGTATTCCTAATGAAGCCAGCTTAGGCGAAACGTCGAATAAACTGGTCTCTTGTTCTGCATTTTATGATCTCTCTATATATAACAAAGCACATTAAATAACATACACAAAACGCTAACCCACACAGCAGACAACAAATTCACAGACGTAAGTATTTAAGACCAAGGGGTTCTTACTGATATTGTAGATATTACCTCTTTTTTTTTTTTTTTTTTTTTTTTTTTTGGTGGGGGGGGGGGGGAGATCGGGAAGGCTGGCATTCCAAGACCGTTCGAGATTGAGAACTGAAATTCTTAGAAGTGATGTATCTTCACTACAGGCTTCTTTTGGCACAAAATTTTTATTCTTACCTAGCACTAGCGCCCTCTGTTTTTGTTTTTTGTTTTGCCCTTCTGTGCAGCAAAAACTACAAAAATGATTGCTTTGCAAATGTTTCAGTATGTAGTCGTCAACATAAACTAGTTCACCTGGGTATTGATACTGAGATCCAACAAATACTTCCTGAGATATTGAGGAAACTCAAAATGGTCACATCATGCCTGAAGGTGCTTAATCGGAAAGTATTCAGCCGATTTTGATCAAACTCTGCGGAAATGTAGTGGGTCATGAGTGATCATGATTTACACAGTATGAATGACTTTGACCTTGATCTTAAGGTCACAGGTCAAAATCCGTATTAAAAATTTTGAGTCATACCAAAAGTCCCTTAATATTCAGTCTACGATGATACATGTATTTTCATGTGGAATATAGACTTTTTTTTTAAATTTTCTTCAGCAGTTTCACTATTCTGATTATATTTATGGTTGTATTAGCTTCCTTAATTCGATAACAGTTCTCTGTTTCACTGAACTTTTTTGCCAGTTCCACTGGACCTTTCCAGTCTTTTCGAAGCTAAATAACATCGTCTGAAGATCGGAAGAATACAAGCGAATTGCCATTCCTCTGTTCAGGAGGGGAACATGTTTCTTTGTTAATAAAATCATTGCCCATCTAAAGATCTTCTGCCTTTACGCTGCTTTTTTTTTTTTTTTAATTCATTGGCAACCACTGAAGCAGCCTTGTCCATCTGTCTCTCACTAGCGATTTTCAAGGTGATTCACACACACACACACACACACACACACACACAACAGAGAGAGAGAGAGAGAGAGAGATCGTATTGGTCTAACACTGCGCCTACAGAAAGCCTGCACATTAGGCTTTCACTGTTTGAATAACACAAGCTCTCATGTAACTTTATGCATTGTTTAGTTTATAAATTGGACATGGCAACGAAATAAAATAAAATAAAATGAACTTTAGGACAAAATTTTTGTCCTTGTCTTACTTCTTTCAGGGATTAGGTATCCGGGAAGTCCACGAATGTTGCTGGAATAACATCAGTGCCTTATGTATCTCTCACTCCTGCTTTCTTGTTCTCATTTATATATCTCAGCCTTCTCTCTCTCTCTCTCTCTCTCTCTCTCTCTCTCTCTCTCTCTCTCTCTCTCTCTCTCTCTCTCTCTCTCTTTCTCTCTCTCTCTCTGTCTCTCTCTCTCTCTCTCTCTCTCTGTCTCTCTCTCTCTCTCTCTCCTGTTCCAGAACTTTTTCCCGATCTTAATTGTAGCCAAACTACCGTGCTTCCTGGCGGGCCTCGTTGTCTGGCCTAGTTTCCCTGTTAGCTGACCAATTTCCCCCAGGATGTGTTGCCTTCCCGCTGACTGGCTGTGACGGGGACATGGGGGAGCTGCTGTAGCCGGGTGGCTGGGGGTAACAGGGTGGAGAGAGGAACAAAACGCCGATTGTGGTAATCCGTATTATCAGGAATGTCGATGCTGTTGTGCTGAAAATCATGGTAGTAAGTGAAAGCGTGAGACCAGTTTCAGTGGATAGTTTCATTGGCTATTATGGTACGCTGTATTATTATCCTTGGGAGTGAAATGGCTGGGAAGCATGCAGGCACGTGACTGGCTACAGCATAGCTGGGTCTTTCGGGTGTGGGCAATCAGGCAAGTTAGCTGCCTACTGCGACTGCAACACAATGGCGAGGTGTTCAGGAAGTTAGCCAAAGAAACCTCGATGGACTCTGAAATAATGGCCCTCAGTCCCGTGCAGCCCTTAAATGGGCAGGGGGTGCTAAGAATCTCACGGTTGCCTCAATTACAATCTTATTCCTTTGTTAATGCAAAAAATACAATTAAAATTGGTAACTGGAATGTGAGAACGCTAAATCATGACGGTAAAATCGATGAGTTAGTGAAGGTTTTTCAAAATTACGGACTTGATATTTGTGCTCTGACAGAAACTAGATTAACTGGAGTCGATAAGTTGGATTTGGAGGATGGTATACGTTTATTGATATCTGGCCGACAGGACGGAATGCATTATCAGGGAGTAGGATTGTTGCTGGGTTGTAAGGCAAATAAGGCTTTATGTGAGTGGGATCCTATAGATGAGCGATTGTTATACGCACGGTTTAAATCAAATCATGGCAACATCAGTCTGTTTGTGTGTTATGCACCCACTAATGATGCACTCGATGAAAGGAAAGACACATTTTATGAAAAGTTGCAAGAAGGAGTAGGAAGGGTACCTAGACATGATGTTTTGATCTGCGTTGGAGACTTTAATGCAGTAATGGGCTGTTCAAATGAGGGATTTGAGGCATGTATGGGTAAGATGGGAGTTGGTAGTAGGATGAGTGAAAACGGAATGAGGTTTGGAAGCTTCTGTCTAGCAAATGACTTAGTCATCGGTGGCACACTCTTTCAGCATTGCAATATACACAAGACAACTTGGGTGTCGCCGTGTGGAAAATATAAAAATCAGATTGATCACATCGCTATCAGTAGGAGGCATAGAAGTTCTCTGCTAGATGTTCATGTTAAACGGGGAGCGGATATTGGTAGTGACCATCAACTCAGCATTGCAAAAATAAGGTTTAAACTTAAAAATCAGAAGAAGGAAAAATCTGGTGTTGGTAGATACGATATTGTTAAGCTTAGAAGGGAAGGAGAAGAAAAGGAGGAATTCAGATTAGAATGCAGAAATAGGTTTTTGGTGTTGGAAACGTTGGAAGAGGGGGAGAGAAGTGTAGATGAGATGTGGGAGGATGTGAGCAAAGTTTTGCATGAGACTGCTGAATGTACGATTGGAAGGAGACATAGATTCAGGAGAAAGAAATGGATATCAGAGGAAACGTGGGATATGATAAAAAAGAGAGGTGAGGCTAAATTGAGGAATGAGATGCAATGCGTTGATGAACGAGAGATTGAATTAGCAAGAGCTGCGTACTGGAGTTTGAATTCAGAAGTAAGAAGGTTAGCTAGGAGAGATAAAAGAAGATGTGTGGATGAAAAGGTTGCAGAGACTGAAATCTTAATAAACAAAAATGATGGACAGAGTCAAAGAATAGCATATGAATCGATTAGAGAACTGAGTGGTAATGCAGGTAAACGCAAGGAAATACCAGTTAGAGACAGGGAAGGAAATTTATTGACTAAAGATGGAGATATTAAAAATAGATGGAAAGAGCATTTTGAGACAGTTCTTAATAGACCAATACCACCAGAAGAGGATATACCGTCTGCTCAGGAAGATTTAAATATAGAAACAGGAGAGTTGAGGCTTGCAGAAGTGGAGAAAGCAGTAAAACAGTTAAAGAATAATAAGGCACCAGGGGAGGATGGTTTATTTCCGGAAATGTTTAAAGTGGAGGGGGATAGATTAATAATGATCTTGACCAAGCTATTCAATAAGATATGGGTGACGGGGTTACTACCATCAGTTTGGAAGAATGGTGTAATTGTTAAAGTTCCGAAGAAGGGAGACCTGAGTGAATGTGGTAATTGGAGGGGAATCTCTTTGTCACCAATAGCTTTGAAAGTTTTCAGTAGAGTGTTGTTAAATCGGTTGGAGCCGGTGGTTGAGGGTATTCTGAGGGATGAACAGGCTGGTTTTAGAAAGGGACGTGGTTGCAATGATCAGATCTTTATAGTCAGGCATTTGATGCAGCAAGTTAATGAAATGAGAGTACCGTTAAGTCTTTGTTTTGTTGATTTTGAAAAGGCTTTTGATAGTGTTTCGAGAGAGACTATGGGGAAGATCATGAGACATTATGGAATACCAGAGGAGTTTGTGAGGGTCATTATGAACATGCATGAGGACACATTTTGTAAAGTGATGGTTGATGGTTGTCTGAGTGATTCGTTTGAAGTCAAGTCCGGAGTAATTCAAGGTGGTGTTCTATCGCCTTTACTATTTATATTGGTCATTGATTACATTATGAAACGCGTTGGAACAGAAACAGGTGCAGGTATACTTTGGGGAGAGAACAGGAAACTTTTGGATTTAGATTATGCAGATGATATAGATTTGCTTTGTGATGGGCCAAAAGAGATGCAGAGAGTGTTGGACTGTTTGGTGAGTGAAGGTCGCAAGGTGGGTTTGGTTATTAATTGTGGAAAAACTGAAATAATCAATATGAATATGGAAAATGCGCAGGAATGTGTAATTGGAGGTATGGTTTTAAAGCAAGTTGATAGGTTTAAATATTTAGGTACTTATTTAGCCAAGGATGGTTCTTTGAACTTTGAATTCGAGGAAAGATTAAAGAAGACTAATCAGGCAATGGGAATGCTTAAAAATATTTGGAATAATAACAATTTTTCTGTGCATACAAAAATCAAACTTTATAAGGTAATGGTTAGGAGTATCTTAATTTATGGACACGAGTCTTGGTACAGCACAGTGACTATGGAAAATAAATTCTTGGTGTTTGAAAACAAAGCACTTAGAAGAATATTAGGAGTTAAGTGGTGGGAAAGGATACCAAATAGTAGACTTAGAGAAATAACGGGAGTGCAGCCGGTCGATGAATATGTTAGATTCTCACGATGGAAGTGGCTAGGACATGTGTATAGGAGACAGGGAATAGTACGAGGTACACCAGGGTGGGTGGCACTTGGTAGGAGAGGTAGAGGAAGGCCAAAAGAGACGTGGGTGAGGACAATGAGACGGGAAGCTGGAGATGAGTGTTGGGGAGATCTTGAGGAGTTAGCACAAGATAGGATGTGGTGGTGTGAGTTCATCGAGGCCCTATGCATCCCCGAGGGTGACACAGAAAATGATTGATTGATTGATATTATTAAAATAATGTATGTTTATCATTCCTTCCCCAGTGTTCATAGTCCTTCCTTAGTCCACATTTTTTTTTATTTATGAAAGGAAGAAGGAACCAAAGTCTGAGCCTGCAAAAGGTTCCTTCCAAGGAAAAAAAAATTACAAAAGAGAGCCATGTTTAAGATTCATTCATTTCGAGATGCCTGGACACACTGCGTTTGATAGACTGGTGATCACAGGAAGTAGGAAACACAGACAGAGGGAGACAGTTCCAGAGCTGACCTGTGGAATAAATGAAGGACCAAAAGTAATGGTTAAATCTTGCATTAGAGAGTTGGACAGAAAAGGGATGAGAGTTTGTTGCTAGACGGGTGCTAGCGCCCGTCGTAGGGGTGGAGGGATACAAGCAGAAAGTTTCAGAGGAGCAGTTGCCATTGAAGTAGCGATAGAAAAGAGATAAAGGGGCAACAGTGCAGCGAAGAGGCAGAGGTTGAAGAGAGCCAGTAAGAGGAGGAGAGTTGATGAGACGAATAGCCTTTGACTCCACCCTACTGAGAAGAGCTGTATGTGGGGAGCCTCGCCACACATGAGAGTTGTTCTCTACACAGGGGCGAATGAAACCCGTGTATAAAGTCAACAACTGTGTAGGGGTAAAGAAGGTACGGAGTCGGCTATTACACCTAATCTCTTGGAAACAGATTTTACAAGAGATGCAATATGATCTTTCCAAGATAAGTCCCGTGTGAATGAAACACTAAGCATGTTCAAGGATGATGCAGGATTGAGCTGGATATTATTAAATATTGCGTACTCCTGCCGAAGATTTTGTAGGGTTGATAGGAGTAAAAACTAAGTCTTTGATGTATTAAAAACAACAAGATTATTTTTACCCCAGTCAGAGATACGAGCCAAGTCAGACATTAGGTGTGCCATAGCCTCATCCCTTGTTTGTTGAAGTAACTGCAGAGATGGACGTTGCGGAAACCGAATGGAAAGGTGAAGGGTGGAATCATCAGCATACGAGTGGAAAGATTAGATGTACAGCTTAGAATATCATTGATGAATAAAACGAGAAGAGTTGGTGATAGGACAGAGCCCTGAGGAACACCACTGTTGATCGATCTAGAAGAACGATGGCCGCTACAACAGCAGCTATAGAACGACCAGAAAAGAAGCTATAGATGAAGGCACAGATAGAAGGATAGAAATCGTAAGAGGGCAGTTTCAAAATTAAAGATTTATGCCGGACTCGATCGAAAGCCTTTGAGATGTCAAGTGCAATGGCAAAGCTTTCGCCAAAGTCCCGAAAGGAAGATGACCAGGAGTCTGAAAGGTAGGTGTGAAGGTCGCCAGTGGAGCGTCCCTGACGGAACCCATACTGTCGATCAGAACGAAGGTTGTAATAGCAAAGGTGCTTAAAAATTTTTCTGTTAAGAATAGACTCGAAAACTTTTGAGACACAGGATGTTAAAGCAATTGGACGAGAGTTAGAGGATTGAGAATGGTCACCAGTTCCTCTTTATATAGCATTTGTTCTCATGCATTTTTTTTTTTTTTTGTCATTTCTCTTAATACTAACTTAATCCTTATCATTGTGCAAGCTCTGTCTCTCATTTTATCAGTGATGATTCTCCTCTCATCGTTTCGGTTTGGCTTAGGACTTCCATTACTTTGGCCCCGCTTTATTTATCATGGTTCTCTCATTTGGTTACACTTCTGAGAGCCTTCACTTGTCACACGAAGAGGACAGCAAAGGGAGAAGAACTGCAGGTTCAGCAGTCAGGGCACCGCTTTCCGTACTCTTTGACAAGACAACCATTTCTTTTTTTTTTTCATGAAATGCTCACACCTTCCTTTCCAAGTTCCATATCGTTTTAAGTTTATATTTTGTCTTACATATATAGTTACTGTTAAAGTTCAGTTGAATGATAATGAATTTATCTTTGCATCTAAAAGGTGGACTAAATAAGAAACAAAAAACTTTACGCTAATGCTACAGCCGGATACTGTCACATCACTGTCTGACTACAAGAATTAAATAATAAATAAATACTCTATATTTATACTAGACTACAACACAACGTCTCTGTCGTCAGGCACCTAAAAGATATTTTATCTGTATGTAAAACCTTAGATGTCTGTTGAATATTTCGAACATCTGGTTATCGGTCTTACATCTACGTTCTATCCTTCCATGTCCCGTCGTGCCGCTGTTTCATCATATTATCACCACTGTGAGTATAGAATTATTTGGATAAATAAAAAAAACATAGCTGCATATATAATGAGTACATGTATAAATAAACAATAACACGATTTTCATCTGAAATCAGCCACATGATTAGTTCGGTGTTTGCCGCCACAAACTGACCTGGAAATGTTTTGGCTTAAAAGCGCAGTAATTCTCAGTAATTGGATTCAAACTTGAATATTCAATGGCTGTAAACAATACTCAGCCTGCGGCTTTATACAAGCCTGTGTAAAGCATTTAATAGGGTTAACTAAGGTATATAACAGTCTGATATAACAACAAGATGGTTGTGAATCCAGATCTTTTACTTCAGAGAGAGGTCATGGCCTTGTCTTCTTGATGCCACGGCAACTATTTACACTCCCTGTCCAACAGCACTCAGACCATGGTAGTTTGTAATATATTTACAGGCTGGGGAATCATCATCATTTTTAACCTGCTCTCCTTTTTCCACCACAGGATGGGGTGGAATACTACTGATCAAGAAATTAAGAGAAAGTACTGAAGTGTGAGAATTTTCTAAGGCATGCACAACGAACTGGGTAGCAAAATGACTATCATACTAAAAGTAATTGATCGTTAAGATATCACCACTACGAACTGCAAGAATAGCAATCAAAATTTTTGGAAGAGGTGAGAGTGAACTAAGACTTTGCTGATGTGTGGCAATTGTCTGCCACCACAACTGCATCAGACAGCCACAACTGATGCTCTGCCTCCCTGTGTGCCCGTGCTGTCGGCAGGAAATTGTGTTCTCGCATCTGGCTTAATTTTCCACGTCAGATGAGTGTCAGCCAGAAGGAATGGGGGAGGAGAGGAAGAAGAGTAGCCTAGATGGGGAAGGGGAGAACGTAGGAGGGGAGGGAATGGGAAGTAAAGAATGGGAAAAGTGAAGAAGAGAAGATGAAGTGGGAGAGAATGAGTGAGGGAGTAAAGGAGGAAGATATGAAGAGAACGGGAACTGGCAGAGAATGGTATAGGGGCGAACGCTAAGGACAGTTAAACAATACATGTTACTGCCTTTCTGAAAATATTATATGGAAGGAGAAAGAAGACAGAGCAGGGAGGAGGCTTTAATCGCACTTTGTAGCTCTACGTCCACCATGAACTTGAGACAAGTAGCAAAGTTCAGAGAAGAGACTGACATTATCCCAGTATGTTGCTGCTCTGACACTGCCTACCCCAATCAATGGAGCAAAGTATCATCACCAGATGAGATGCAGTAGCCATTCAAAGCTATGTGAATAACATAGACCGTTCTGGTACGTCACACAAGAACTCTGAATAAATTTATAGTCTCCAAGCAAAGATGTTTTTACTTTATTCATTGTAGAGTTTTTTTTTTTTTTTTTTTCTGGTTAACACTGACAGTGCATGACATAATAATACTACGTTCAGGTAGGGTAAAACCTTGGCTGTGGAGAGACCAATCTCCACAGGACTAGGGATGGGAACTAAGGCAACCGATGGGGCCAGCCTGATGTGGAAGCCAGTCCACACAAATGAATTTGTTGTTCGAGACTGCTTACTGAACCAGACTCGTATTTTATTACTACAAAGGTATGCATGATAAGAAAAAGTGATTCTGTAAGAATATTGCTACGCACCTTTGCCTTGCCTGTACAAGGCTAATGGATGTCACTTGCAAAACAAACAGCCGGATAAAGATGAAGTTGGAAAGGTCTCCATTTTAGTTGAGCCTGCAAAATAATTTTCATACATACACAACACATAAAGCTGCATTTCTTTTCACGAATAGCTTAGATTTTATTCATAATGATGAATGCACATTCACATGACTTGAAATGCATTAATAAACTGGAAATCACTCAGGGAGCGCATACCTCTGCCACTGCCAGTTCCGAATCCGAATCCGCTCAAAATGTAATAATTTTTTTCTCGGCCTATGGCCCACCCTTCCACAAAATTTCACTGAAAGTCTTTGAGAACTGTTAGATATATCGTGCAGTAGGATCCGGATCCGCCCAAAAATTTAATCAATTCTTTCTTGGCCCATGGACCACCCTTCCACAAAATTTCATGAAATTCATTGGGAACCATTGGAGATATCGTATGGACAAACAAACAGACAAGTATAGATGAATACATAATCTCCTCCAACTTCGTTGGCGGAGGTAAAGAACAAACACAAACCTAATTTTGACCGGCACATGCAAGTTGCATCCTGGAGACTGAAAGCGTTGAACATCAGGAAATTAATGATGTAGAGACTGACCTAAGTAATATTAGTCAGACCACTGAGCTCTATAGTATGGAGAGGCTATCTCCGCAGCGGGTGTGTGATTTTGGCCGCCATATTGAAACACCAGCACTCAAATTCAAATTCAAATACTTTATCTCCATTAAGAAGTGGTTATTAATAAAGATACACTTGTCGCTTATAATACAAAAACATATATGGGTTATGATTTTTTTTCTGCCTAATTCAACGAATTATATCGGGTACATTTAGCCAACATAAAACAACGCAATAGGTTGCTGCAGTGCACTTACCCTTTATGGAACTATCCATGTCATGAAACCGAATGTCCAGATTGATAAAGGCCGGAAGAAACATGGAAATACCCACAAGAGAGTGTGAACGGAAGAGAAAGACTGGAGATAAATGGGCCCGTTTTGGTGGCCTCATTCATGCAGGGATACTGGGGAAGAATCTTCCAGCCCCACCCCAGGGTGCAGTCATGTTATAGAAGTAGCAACAAGATATACTTCTTACTTGTGAAATGTAACGCCATTTCTCTTCGATGAATTCCTGTGCCGATTTTTGTATCCGTAAGTTGCACAGTGGACCATGGCACTATAATTTTCCGGAATCATCACCTGCGTTCAAAAACCCACAGAGCAACTCAGTACAAAAACGCGGGCACCAGGCGTGGTGTATAACATGGCTGCCACTACACCAGCGCCGCCCTGGCGGCAGCTACATAAATTACGCGGTTCTACCATTGAGAAAGCCTCTCCATACTATAGAGCTCACTGGTCATGACTATACTATGTTTGGACTGGTTATACTTCACCAGAGGCAAACTGAACGTGGTTGTGAATGTGATCTGTTGTAATGTGACTAAAACCATTGAAGGTACAGTTAATCAGTATGGAGCATGCGCCAGCCTTGAGGAAATTCTGCAAAGCCAGAGAGCTATTCCTGTCTCAAAAAATTGTAGAATATATATATATATATATATATATATATATATATATATATATATATATATATATATATATATTGTTACGGTGGCGCCAGCCCGGGGCTATTACAAAAAAAGACAAGTCAGCCTTAGATGATCGGCCTCCACTGCGTTGCAAAAATAACGCAGACCCCGGCACTGACACTCCGCAAACTAGAGAAAAACTGCGCAACGGAAAAGTACTTACTTAAGAACGCAACACTCTGTACTTTGATAATAAAACGGAACAGCCTACCTATAGATCTAGCCTACTATCGTCACTACCGGAAGTAATACCGCCCGAGACAGTATACAGGAACACCTCCCACTTACTTCCGGTGGTGATGACTTCTACTTAACCCGTGTCCAAGGGGGAACGCAGTTAATGGCTCACGATAGTTCTCACTAGCCTTGTGCAAAAGAGATGAGATTAAACAGTGTAGGGGTTAGGGGTGTGTGTGTATGTACGTGTGTTGGGGGAACGTTAATTAAGGCAGCGAGAAACTACGTTGAGCCAGACTGGCCCTCCAAAGACAACAAGGTCACAAAACAAAATAAAATAACTACTTTCCTCAGTCAGCAACAAAAAGAATAAAAAACTTAAATGAAAACGCCAGCTCGGCATAAAAATAACTGGGGAGAGAGTGTGCACACACGCACGATACGGAAGCTAGCTGGGAAGAGACTGCCTCTGATCAAGGCTCGCGCACGGCCAAGCGCGAACGCATGAATCAAATTAATTAATAAGAACTTATATTCGTGCCCCTCTCTCTCTCTATACAATGAATTGGTACTTCTAATGCAAGCAAAATCATTAAATATACTGGTAGCTCACATAAGACAATCAAAATAATCAAATGCATACTCAGCATGGTATTAAATAAAATTGCCCTCAGTGGCAGGAACGAAAGAAACAAAAGAACTTGTAACACTCGCTAATGTAAACTCCGCGAATGACACGGATACATACTGCATAATCCCCTAGCCCAGCTGTAATGGCTGCATCCGTGGGAACGGAAAGGCGGACAACGTAACACGCCCTTCCCCAAGGGAAAATTTTGAGCCCTGGATCAAAATTTTCGAATCAAGACCCATCTTGTCCACGGAGTCATCGACCCGAGGTAAAGGATAAGCATCGGTCTTAGACAGTGAATTAACTTTCCGGAAGTCCACACACAACCTAACCTTCCCATCTGGCTTCGGCTGCAAGGTAACTGGTGAACTCCACTCACTGAAACTCCTCTTGATCAATCCATGGTCCAACATATACTTGATCTCATTATCGAGAGCTTTCTGTCTGATAGGGTTGATGCGGTAAGGAGCTAATTGTACAGGCTTACTATCCCCAACGTCAATGTCATGAGTAGCCCAAGTTGTCAATCCCGGTGAATCTCCAAAAACTTTCGGATGTTTCCATAATCTGTTGCACAGCTCTTCTCGCTTTACTGGCTCAAGGTGTCGCAATTTCTCCACCAGAGCTGCATAACCATTGCCCTCCCATAGGTCAGCTGGTAACATCTCACCACGACTAAGCACTTCCTCCTGCTCCTCCAACTCACTACCAACCGCCAAAACTACAGGAGCGCTCTTATCCCTGGTTCCCTCAACGTCCACTCCAAAGTCACCTTCCAGGGACTGTGGCTGTAACCCTGGTCCACTACTCACATCACCGGCACCAACAGCTCCCTCCACAGCACGTCCCTTTGATGCCACGTCCTCCCTTCCCCGTCCTTCACATCCCAGGTGAGAGACATCAGCAGTCATCCCACAATGAGAATCAACTGGGCGATAGTATGGCTTCAACATATTAATGTGGCACAACTGAGTACTCTTCCGCCTATCTGGGGTAACAATTAGATGGTCAAGTTCCCCAACTCTCTTCTTCACAATATAAGGACCACTGAATCTAGCCGCCAGAGGTTTTCCTTGCATGGGCAGCAGTGCCAAAACTTCATCTCCTTGCTTAAACTCACGACTTCTGACCTTCTTATCATAATGAGCCTTCATTTTCGCTTGAGCCCCGATTAGATGGTCACGGGCAAGCTCTAAAGCGCAATGCAGTCTCTCCCGAGTGCGGCAGACATAGTCAAGCATGGATTCCTGGTTGCCAGATTTGTTGTTACTCCAGGCCTCTCGCACCACATCCAAGGGACCACGAACTCTGTGCCCAAACACTAACTCATTGGGTGAAAACCCTAACGACTCAGTTGGTACCTCTCTCACTGCAAACATAACAAGGGTACCACTAAGTCCCAATCCTTTCCACTATCATAGCAGAAGGTGCGCAGCATTGTCTTTAAGGTCTGATGATGCCTCTCCAGGGCACCTTGTGACTGCGGATGGTAGGCACTGGACAAAATGTGTTTGATGCCCAACTCTGTCATTGTCTGCTTAAACAAATTAGATGTAAAATTCACTCCACGGTCTGACTGCAACTCCTTAGGCAGGCCAAAATGAGTAAAGAACAGAATAAGTTGCTTGACTACTGACTTCGCCTGCATGCTTCTGATTGGTATAGCCTCTGGGTATCGCGTTGTAACATCCATTATGGTCAACAAATACTTGTTTCCAGCAGAAGTAGGAGGTAAAGGGCCCACGATATCAACGATTACCCGGGTAAACGGAGGTTCAACTGCAGGAATGGGAGTCAAAGGGGCCACAGGAAGAACTTGATTAGGCTTGCCCACTATCTGACACGTGTGACAGCTCTTGATGTACGCAGCAACTTGTCCCGGCATACTTGGCCACCAAAAGTTATATCTTAAGCGCTGCACTGTCTTCCTGTTTCCCAAGTGACCTGCTAAAGGTCCCTCATGTGCTAACTGTATTAACGGCACCCTATACTGCACAGGAACCACCACCTGCACTAACTCACCCACTCCTCCATCCACCGTGGCGCCAGTGGGCGTCCATCGGCGATGTAAAACATTGTCTTTAATCAGGAACTCCTCCTTACCACACTCCATACTTCTTTCTTCCCCTACTCGAGCAAACAAGGGCTTTAATGTTACATCCTCCTGTTGCTTCACCCTCAATTCTGCTGGCCCAACACCCGCCAGCTCTACTGAGGACTGAGATAAGGGACTGGTCGGGACACTGGATTGCGAAGGGCAATCAATCTCAGCGTCACCTCTAGTACACTCGACAGGGGGAGGAATGTCAGACTCCACACTGACATCATCATCACCTCTACCCTCAACAGTGACACTGTTCCTCAGGCGCGTTTGACGGTGGTCCTGCATCCCCGCAGTCGACCCCAGCGTCCTGAAATTCTCCTAATTCAGTCGATGGGCTGGGTTCAGTCTCCACACAGACACACTCAACACCACCTCTAGTGTCCTGAGTGGGAAGTGGGGCGGCGCCCATGCACGCATTCCCACTCTCCTCACCCACTACAGCAACACTCTGCTCACTAGGTTCCTCCATTGGTGGCCCTGCCTCACCACAGTCGACCCCAAGAACCTGTGACTTCACCAGTTCCTCCCGGGCTGCAACCTGTGCCATAGATCTTGTAATTGCACAGCCCGGGAACATGGCTTCCACTTCTGCATCAACTTCAATACCAATTTCTGGGGCGTCAAAACACTTCTCTGCCACAACAACTGGTGGGGGAAGAGATGGAAATACTTTCTCCCCAGCCAGGTCGTTCCCCAGCAGAAAATCAATCCCCTCTACTGGCATTACATCAGCAACAGCTACTTGAGCTGCAGCCTGAACAATGGGGCAATCGAGTTCCACATGAACATAATCATAGTATTCATCTGAGTTCATGCCTCTACACAGCACATACTTCCCTGAGTTTACAGGCCCTCCAGTCACGTTTCTGCACACAGACTGTTGTGCACAGGTATCACGAGCCACAGTAACTGGATAACTGATCCCATGAATTTTCACTGTGCCGTGACATATAAAAGGTTTACACCAGTCTAGGGACGATTTCTGAGGCAGTTCATCCGGAGGTGGCGTAGCATGTTGGGTAACCTTTTCAGCCTGAGCTGGCAGCGAGCACAGCCGGCTGCACTCCAGCTTTCCACAGACTTCTCCCTCACCGTTACCACTCTCCCAACTCCTCTCGTTCACCTGACGCGAACCTACAATTAGTGCCACTGGTTTGGCATTTTGGGAGGCCTTCCACTTAGGGCAGTTAGGCTTGATGTGCCCACTCTGTTTGCAAAAGTAACAAACTAGCTTCAAACTGGATACAGGGCTCTTTCTCCCTGAATTCTTTTTCTCCTCTGAACTTCCCTTGGACTGATTCACGGGAGATTTATCCCAGGCAGGGCCACTCACAGTCCTCTCCCTGGAATACTGAAAATTAGCATACTTGACCCCCATACTCCGCAAGGCAAACACCCGGTCATCAGCCCACGTCGCTGCTTCCTTCACGGTCTTGAATCTCTTCTCCCTAATTTTAACACCAATTTCTTTGTCAGCCATGTTGGTAAAATGTTCCATCAAAAGCAGTTCACGCACCTCGTTATACGAAGTGGCGCTCTCACTCAGCAACCACTCGTCTAACCTCTCCTCCAGATACCTGGCGTAGGCCATATACTGTAGGTGTCAGCAGGCCTTTTCCGAGCACCACGGAACAACAACCGATAAGCCTCTGGTCTAAGTTCATATGCCTTCAGGATGGCTGTTTTAAATTCATCATAATCATCTACATCCTCAGGGCTCAACCTATTATACACTTCCAAGGCTTTTCCCTTCAGCACATTAGATACCAACCCCACCCAGCGCTGCCTTGGCCACTCAAACTCCCTAGCCTTCTCAAATCTAACAAACCATTCTGTCACCTTCATCAAATGCTGGCACTAATTTTAGACTCCTTGAGAACCAACTCTCCCTATCCTCTGCACGGCCTGAGGTTTGGGTATCTGAAGTTGGTCTATTGGCAGTCACCTCCAAACGAGTCTTCTCCAGCTCAAATCGCATTTTTTCACGCTGCAACTCCATCTCCTCTCTTGCACGCTGCATCTCCATCTCCCTCTCTTCTTTTGCACGCTGCATCTCCATCTTTTTCAACTCCAACTGCAACTGAGCCTCCGGTGACAAGACTCCAGGGTATATGGAAGTGGAATGAACAACTCCAGGGAAAGCACTAGACATACCTGGGGGAACTGCTCTAAACTGGCTCGGCGGCATCATAGATGGTAATAGCGGGGTAGCAAAACGAGGCATTTCAGCACCATAGTCAAACTCAGGGCTCACACGGGGAGTACCTTTGGTATGTGCCTCTCGTTGTTCCAAATTTTCCATATCCACAGGTGACTCAGCACGTACGCGATCTGGTGTAGACACGCGTGACTCCATGGCGACAAATCAATGGCAGTACTGAATAACGAAATAATAATGCTGACTGAGAAACTACACACACATCAACTTCACCTCAAAGTACAGAGAAAGCCAAGATAACGATATCCTAGCAAGAAAAAGGCACTGTTAGGATATCCTGATGCGAGGTCGCCACTGTTACGGTGGCGCCAGCCCGGGGCTATTACAAAAAAAGACAACAAGTCAGCCTTAGATGATCGGCCTCCACTGCGTTGCAAAAATAACGCAGACCCCGGCACTGACACTCCGCAAACTAGAGAAAAACTGCGCAACGGAAAAGTACTTACTTAAGAACGCAACACTCTGTACTTTGATAATAAAACGGAACAGCCTACCTATAGATCTAGCCTACTATCGTCACTACCGGAAGTAATACCGCCCGAGACAGTATACAGGAACACCTCCCACTTACTTCCGGTGGTGACGACTTCTACTTAACCCGTGTCCAAGGGGGAACGCAGTTAATGGCTCACGATAGTTCTCACTAGCCTTGTGCAAAGAGATGGGATTAAACAGTGTAGGGGTTAGGGGTGTGTGTGTATGTACGTGTGTTGGGGGAACGTTAATTAAGGCAGCGAGAAACTACGGTGAGCCAGACTGGCCCTCCAAAGACAACAAGGTCACAAAACAAAATAAAATAACTACTTTCCTCAGTCAGCAACAAAAAGAATAAAAAACTTAAATGAAAACGCCAGCTCGGCATAAAAATAACTGGGGAGAGAGAGAGTGTGCACACACGCACGATACGGAAGCTAGCTGGGAAGAGACTGCCTCTGATCAAGGCTCGCGCACGGCCAAGCGCGAACGCATGAATCAAATTAATTAATAAGAACTTATATTCGTGCCCCTCTCTCTCTCTATACAATGAATTGGTACTTCTAATGCAAGCAAAATCATTAAATATACTGGTAGCTCACATAAGACAATCAAAATAATCAAATGCATACTCAGCATGGTATTAAATAAAATTGCCCTCAGTGGCAGGAACGAAAGAAACAAAAGAACTTGTAACACTCGCTAATGTAAACTCCGCGAATGACACGGATACATACTGCATAATCCCCTAGCCCAGCTGTAATGGCTGCATCCGTGGGAACGGAAAGGCGGACAGCGTAACAATATATATATATATATATCAATCTATCTATCTATATATATATATATATATATATATATATATATATATATATATATATATATATATATACTGAATGTTAAGATGTAAGGATAAAAAGTGGAGAAACAAGAGATGTACAAAACACAGAAGCAGGAAAGTACTGGGGACGCGAGGAGATTCAGAGATTAAACCCATTACTTTATCTCACACTACCTCCACAAAATGTATAAGACTAGCTGTTGCTATTCTTGAGTAACACTAGTCCTAATGGCATTACACATCAATCAACTGCAGGCAAGCAACCGGCCCTGCACGGCCGTTTAGTGTTGTGAACTGAAGGCCCCTTGTGGTATAACACCTTGAGACAGAGTGTGGGAGTTTGGTTTCTGGATGGACACCACATTTGCGAACCTTCATCGAGATAACAGGACACAATACCAGGATCCATTTTACTCCGTTTTTTAGTTATATGTTTACCACCGAGAGTTGTAAATGGTTCCCTGGATTACAAGAAACTGTAGAGTCACCAGAAATGGAAAGAAAAGTAATAATATGATAAAGGAAGGATGGGAGAAAGAGGAGGAAAGGAGTGAAGGCACAGAAGAATAGTGATATAGGAGAAGGAAGAGGCAATCAGCACTATATCAAATGAGTGATGGTGGCCCATTCAAATGGAGCAAAAAAATAATGGGAAATCATTCGATGCGTTGTAACAGATATTCATGCATAACTGTGTGAAAAAGGATGAATGAGGCTCAAGGATGGAAATATCTGATAATAATATTATTAATGTAGTTATACCTATGATGGAAGTCAAAATAGTCTCCCATTTTTTTTAATGCAATGAAGAAGGAATCAAAGGCTATAAAACGCAAAAGTGTTCCAAGAAAAGAATAAGACTAAACCAACACGGAGCCAAATTCAAGATCCTTTCGTTTCCACATGCCTAGACACACTGCATTTAAAAGACAGTAGGAAATCCAGACAGAGGAAGACAGCTTCAGATGTGACCTGTTGCATACATGAAGGACTGGGAGTAATGGTTAACTCTTGCGTTAGAGAGTTGCGTAGAAAAGGGATAATAGTTTGCTGCATGATAGGTTTGGTGAATGAATTTGGGACAGTGTGTAGGAGGAGGAAGCTGAAAGTTAATGTAAACAAAAGTAAAGTTATGGTGTTTGAGAGGAATGAAGTCACAGAGTGTGCAGTGAGGTTGGATGGTGAGGATATGGAGAATGTGAGTGCATTCAAGTACTTGGGTAGTGTGATGAGTAAGGATGGAACTTTGGGGGATGAAGTACGTGAAAGGGTACAGCAGGGAAGGAAGGTTGTTGGCACACTGAAAGCAGTGATGAGAAATAGGGAGGTGAGTATGGAAGTTAAGAAGTCACTGCATGATGGTATTGTGATCCCTACCCTGACGTATGGAAGCGAGGCGTGGACCTTGCAAGAGGGGAACAAGTCAAGAGTGAGAGCAGTGGAAATGAGTTACTTGAAAGGAGCATGTGGAGTGACATGGAGGGACAGGTTGACGAATGAAGAAGTGAAGGAACGTTGTGGGGTAGATGTGGATGTGGTTGAAAAGATTAGGAGAAATACACTGAGGTGGTTTGGACATGTGGAGAGGATGGAGAATGAAAGACTGACTAAGAGGGTGTATGTAGGTGAGGTGGAGGGGGGGAGAGGGAGGGGTAGACCGAGGATGAGGTGGAGGGATGGAGTTGAGAGGTATATGAGGGAGGGGGGGGTGAGTTGGGGGGAGGGGAGTCAAATGGTGGGTGACAGAGTGACTTGGAGGCGTTTTGTCTGCGGCCACCCTTTGCGGGATTAGGGCGTCGGGCTATAGATAGATAGATGATGGGTGCTCTGTGCTCGCCATGGTGGTGGAAGAATGCAAGCAGACAGTTCAGAGGAGCAGTAACAACTGAAGCAGCGATAGAAAGGAGATAAAGATGCAACTTGATAGCGAAGAGACAGAGGTTGAAGTGAACTGGTAAGAGGAGAAGTATTAATTAAACAAAACCCGTTTGACACCATCTTGTTGAGAAGAGCTGTATGTAGGGAGCCTTCCCACACATGAGTGTTGTACTCTACACAGGGGCAAATATAATCCCTGTATTAATTCAAGAGCTATGCAGGGGTAAGGAAGGCACGGAGTCAGTTTAGCACACTTAATGTGTTCGAGACCGATTTTACAAGAGAGGTAATATGATCTTTCCAAGATAAATTCCAAGAGAATGAAATTCCAAGTCTGTCTAAATGTGATGCAAAACTAAGATGAATATTGTTAAAAATTAGAGGATACTCTTGCAGAAGATTTTGACGGGTCGAAAGATGCAAGAACTATGTTTCTAATTCATTGATAACTAGAAGATTAGTTTTACATTAATCAGAGAGATGAGCCACGTGTGACATTAAATGTGCCATAGCTTCATTCATTGATGAGATAGACACTGTTTTAAACAGAGAGAAAGGTGAAGGGTGGAGTCATTAGCGTGTGAGTGGACAGGGTTAGATGTATAGTTAAAAAGATCATGATCAATAGAAGGAATAGAGTTTGTAATAGGACCTAGTCCTGAGGATCACCACTATTAATAGCGTTAGGAGAAGGTCGATGGCCATCTACAGCAGCAGCTGTACAACGACCAGAAAGGAAACTAGAGATGAAGGCACAGATAGAAGGAGAGAAACTGTAAGAGGGCAGTTTGAAAACTAACGATTTATGCCACACTCGATCGATAGCCTTTGAGATGTCAACTGCAATGGCAAAGCTTTCGCCAAAGTTCCAAAACGAGGATGACCAGGATTCTGAAAGGAAGGTCAGGATATCGCCATTGTAGCATCCACGGCAAAACCCATATTGACAATCGGAAAGAAGGTTGTGATAAGAATGGTTCAATTAGACGATAGTTAGAGGGCTGGGGGTCAGTTGGTCACCCTTGTTTGGGACAGTCTGAATGAAAGCATACTTCCAAGAAGAAGGAAAAGTACAAGTTAACAGAAGAAAGCGAAAGAGTTTACTTAGGCAGGGTGTAATCACACAAGGGATGCCGTCAGGCCCATATGTCTTGTTAGGACAGTGTTGGCAGAAAACACATCAGTTAAAGGAATTTTAATGTCGGCCATAAGCGAGTCAGAGGGAGGAAGTGATGGAAGAACAGCACCGGAATTGTCTGTGGAGGAATTGGAGGAGAAAGTATGAGCAAAAACTGCTTTTTCAGTAGATGAAATGGCTATAGAGCCAGCAGAGAGGAAAAGAGGGTTGAAGGAATCTGAAGTAAAGTTGTAAGAATGGTTTTTGGCAAAATGCCAGATGGAACGGGAAGAATTTGAGCTGGAGACTTCAGAGCATTTAGGACGAATGAAATTATTCTTAGCAGAGAGAAGAATAGACTCAGCACAGTTCTGGGCAAAGGCATAAAAGAGATGAGATTCAGGGGTGGGTTGGCTCAATTATCTCTTGTAGACCTTCTTCTTGTTGTGAACAGCATTAAAACAGGTGTGATTAAATTATTTTTTTGTTTTACATTAGCCAGATACGAGCAAGTAATTTATGCCTCTATGCCCAAGAGAATAACCTCTGCAAAGCACATAGCACACTCAGATGTCTCAGCCATGGAAGCAATAATCATTCGAAGGAAATTCAAAGAAGTACTGTGTGAGTGCCTCCCAATCAGCACCTACAAAATGCCACAGCTGCTCCTTCATGGAAGGGTCTACAGGCCTTACTGGAACAACAAGACAGGTCAAGGTGATAAGGCTGTGATTGGAGGAACCCAAAAGAGAGGAAAGATTAACAGCAAGAGAGGAAGGACTAGTTGTAAGGAAAAGGCCATGTTTGTTGGAACTCTCTCCAGGGAGGTCAGGGATATGAGTAGGATGTTATAGAGGCCGCTCCAGGTCATTAACCCTTACACCGCGGGCTTGTTTCCCAATGTTTTGCGTGTCCCGCGGGGTTATTCGGGCTCCAACAGACTCTCAAAAAAATATTTGCCAAAAATCAGTTATTAGTCCTAGAATAATAAAATCATATATGCCTATAGCACATACCTTCAGCTTTCTCCTGGGATGTTTGTTGAGCCTTCGTCGATTACCGTAGGACTTGTGGAGACCTCTGAAGTTGGGTAACGAAGTCTCCACTTTACACTTGCCGACAACCCATAATATGATTACCACAACCAGATAATATCACTATAAACACTATTGTATGATTATCAAGTAATTTGGGATCCATACTCCAAAAAAAAACCACTGTGAAAGCAATGAAAATTATGAGCGCGTATGACCTTCCCACTTGTGCTAGTTCGCTGTTGGTATTCTGTCATTTATTATTCATATAACCCCTCACTCTTTATATTTCTATTCCTATATAACACTTATATATATATATCTGGAGTCTTTATCCATAAGTTTCCTTCAGTAGTATTAGTTTATTGTCACTGAAGTCATTCAATTTTTCATTCAGTAAAATACGTAGAGAGCCACGGATTCACTTTCACTGTTGTAACCTCAAGTATTTGTACTCATATTCTTATAATACTAATTACTTACATTTCTATTTACATTTTCTATTGTATTTTCAATATTTACACTTCTATTTTACTTACACTATGTTATTCACTGTCACTTTCAGTAACATAAAACTATATTACACTGTTCAATCATATGTACTGTACATCCATTGCTTTCACTTGCTATTTACACATTATTTACACATTATTTTCCTTTCCCACTTGCACTTTTAGAACTGCTTCTGGCTGTGATAATCAAAGAAGCAGGTAACACAGAGGGGAACCTGGCACTCAGCGCACTGCCAAGAGGTGCGTTTGTGCTCAGGTGTGCGTCGGGTGGTATGTGCTGGCACCTGCGGATCGCAGCCTTCCTCTTGCTTGTGGCAGGCATTTGTACCAGTCTGTGCTGATCCATGTACGCCCTCTGCTCAAGTCTGTTGGAAAGTGTTACTGGATGGCGCCTTGGAGTTGCTGCTGTCACCCTACCATATCTTTCAAGCAGCTGCTGAACACAAGTCCTGGCGAACAACCTCAGGGAGAAGGACTTGGGTGGCTTGACCTTCATCTTGTACAGGATGAAGGCGTTCAGCATCATCATGTCTATGAGATGCAGAAAAACTTTCCTGTACCACCTAGTATTCTTCCTGAGGCAGTCGATCTCTCCCATCATCATGTCGGACTTGTCCACCAGCCGCATGTTGATATTGTAGTCTAAGACAGCATCAGGTTTCCTCACAGGTTCGCCTGTCCTACGGTCGACCTTCCCACTGTCTGTCATTTTCCCCTTATGTACGGTGGTGAGCATGTGCACGACCCTGTTGTCATGCCACCATATTGCCAGCATCTTCTCAGACTTGCGTAGGTGCACATCTCCTCGCTGCGAGGTTCCTGCCTCTGGGAATTTAGGGACGTGAGCACGATTACTCTTGACAGTGCCGCAGGAGCCGATGCTGTGCTCTGAAAGGTATTTGGCAAGTTTTGGTGCTATATAATAGTTGTCTGTATACAGCACATGATTCCCACCCAAATACCTTTCAAGGAGCACTTTCACTACACAGCCTGAGAAGCCAAGGGGGTGTGTTTTATCAAGATCAACAGTGCTGGCTGAATAAATGACGAAGTCAAGGATGTCCCCTGTCTTACAGTCGCACAGTACAAAGAACTTGATTCCAAAGCGATGGCATTTGCTTGGAAAGTACTGCACAAACCTAAGACGTCCTCTGAACAAAACCAAGGATTCGTCAATGACAACCTTCTGAAAGGGGTGGAAGAATGTCATAAACTTATCCTTCATTCTGCTCAGAATCTCCCGGATCTTCCAGAGTGGGTCGGTTTGGGCAGGTACATTGTTGTCGGCAAAGTGCAGGTTTCCCATGATGTTCTGAAAGCGATCTCTGGCCATGTACTTATTGAAGATGGGTGAGGGTAGTAAGGGGTCCATGGACCAGTATTCTTCCAACTCATGCTTCTTTGAGTGTGGCATGAGAAGCATGAGGGCGAAGAACACATACAGCTCCTGCACTCCCAGCATAGACCACTGTTGCATCTTGGCTGCACCTGTACCACTTGCAGCACATTGTGATTCATACCTGTTGGTCTCATCACATATGTGCTGCATGACTTTGTCATCGAGGAAGGCCAAAAGGAAGTCCACACACTCAGCATCCTCATCAAGAGTGAAGGCAGGCTGTACTCCTGAGGAACTCTTGTCAAAATGGAGATGTTCAGGGACAAAAGCGGACCCTTCCGTCCATGTGAAGGCGTCCAGGATTCCCTATCGTGGCGGTGTAGGGTGGGTGAGGGTGGAGGGTGGCTGTGAGGCAGATTTATCAGGTTCAAGGTCACTCGCACTGACCCTGGGTTGCTGTACAGCACTAGCAGCCCTCACTCTACCAGCAACTCTATTTTACAGGACAGGGATTTACCTCTTCCTCTACGGCCTGCCTTCATTGTTGATGCTTGTGGTGACTCCAACGATGAAGACTCCGGAGAAAATTCAGCAGAAGAAGAGGAAGAAATGAGTGAAGTGGGGCTTGGGGAATGGGGAGGTGAATCAACTCGGGACTTATGGTGGGCTGGGTCACGCGGGGCCATTGTTCCGGGGCTAACCTGCCGCCTTTTCATTCCCTTCCCAAATTCCTTCCCTTGCTGCACTAACGGCTCCTTTCCTTTGGAGCTAGGGATAACTTGGGACACTGAAGCACTTGTACTAGTAGTTTCTGGCATGATTTCCTCACCCGGCTCATGACATGAATCCCCCGAAGGGTCAAAGTCACTATCCATCATCACCATTGATAATTCGGCTAGTTCACGTTCCACTGCAGAGTCACTTAGCCCTTTCCTGCTTCCCCCATGAGTTTTTCTGGGTGTAGAGGTCACGGGGCCCTTTGCAATGGGTGCAGAAGCGGCAGAAATGGCGGGGCGCGAGTGTGACATGCTTTGACCACAGAGGAGGACAAGGAGCTAAATGGTGCAGCTTATCTGAGAAGGCAAGGGTTGACAGTGACAATGGGGCTGACAGCTGGTAACTTACATGCTAATAAATTATTGGTAGAAAATCTCAGCAATACATAAAGAAATGGGTAGTTCCAGGTGAATGTAAATGTCACTTAGGCTTCTCCCTTCCTTTCTGATATATATTTTTATTACAGAAATAGATTACAAGGCATAATTCAAAGGGGAAATTACCATGGGAATGTAGCGAATGAATGTATGTGAGGTGTTGTCAGGTGATAATTAGCCAATTCCTGGTGTATACCACTATCACTTACCTTATTATTTTTTGGTATATATTATTTTGTATAAGTATAGGGCATAGGGCTTATTTCAATAGATGAAATCTGTGGAAAAATCCGGGGGAGATTTGCTTAGCGCAGCGTGGCCGGGGAGGTGAGAGGACAGGGTAATGGAGGGGAGGTAGGGAGGAGAGTCAGGAACAGGGGAAAATGGCTAAAATGTCAACAATGGATGGGAGTACAGATGAGATTTGGAGTGCTGACTAGTGTTGGACATTGGCAGTACTGATAGATGATACAAGCCACCACTTGAAAGCCCGGGATAATTCAAAATAACACAGAATCACAAAAGTGACGCCCCGCGGTATGATCCATTGCGCCCGAGCATCACGAGAGTGACGCCCCGCGGTTAACGGGTTAAGGATAGAAAAAATTTAGGCTTGTTCACCAGTGGATTAGTGAGAAAAGAGGAGAGCCAATGGTGGTGTTGCACACTGAAATTACCTAGAATGGATTTTTTAGAGAATGGAAAAATCGATAGGATGTGTTCCATCATAGAAGTCAGGTAGTCAAAGAATTTTTCATAGTTCCTGTACTTGAATTAGGGGACAAGTACACAATACAAAAATATTTAATCAGAGAATGACAGGGTAGCTGAAGCCTGAGAGTAGAGAATTCAGGAGATTCAGGCTCAGGAACAGGGCTGGCTTTAAGCCAATTGAACCAATTGCTCCCAATTGGACCCCGCGAGTAAGGGAGCCCCATGCTAGGGAGCTAGGATAGGCTAATATACTTTAGTGTTGTCAAGTACATGCAAAAGATTGCAACATACACCTAACACCATATTTCAGGTTCTACAGAGAACTATGTACTTTTCAAAGGTGATCTACACAATTTGTTTGTTTACTTGTATGCTTACATGTATGCAGTTTTATATTGACTGATTGGCTGATTCAGTACAATTAAAATTGGTGGTGCAACTGCCAGGGGCATATGCTGCTGGACGACAAAGTAAAGGACACTGCAAATGAAAAGTGCATAGTCAAAATAAAGTTTAACCCTATTGTAGAAATAAAAATACTGCAAAGAACAAAAGAGTTTATAAAAGAAATCAGTTTCTTATAAAAGTGGAAGGAGGCCCACCTCCTGGAGAAAACTAAAAGCATCAGTTAAATTGCTGGAGGCTCCATCAAGCATTGAGGACAGACAGTAGGCACCATCTGCTCCTTTATGCCTACAGAGGAACCTCTGACGGAGGTTCCCCAGACTTGGACACTCGACCAGCAAGTGACGAACTGTAGGGAGAACAAGGCAATCATCACAGTATGGTTGAGTCCCACCACTCATCAGGAATCCATGCGCAAGCCAAGAATGCCCAATGTGACGAAGCCTGGCAAGAGCCACCTACAGTCACTGAGGCACAGAGGGGAGAACCTTTTGCATAAACACACTCCGAAAAATTTCTTTTAGCGTCTTATGAGCAACACCACATATGAATCCCATATTGCAAGTAAGGTGTTACAACGGAAGTGGAAAGTGGATAGTCGGTAGGGGGCCATCAAGAGGACACAGCTTTATCTAAAGTATTTGCCCTCTCATTGCCTACCACACAAGCATGTGCAGGAACCCGACAGAAATCCGCACAACTGCCAAGAAGAAAAAGCCACTCTAAAATTGATAAAACCAGTGGATTAGATACATTAAAAGACTCCAGTGCAGACAAAATACTGTGGGAGTCACTAAAAATCACAAAAGCAGATTGGGAGAGAGCAAAAATGATTTTGAGAGCATATAAAATCGCAGTCAGTTCCGCTGTATATACTGAAGCAATATCAGTGAAGCTATATCCCCTACTAAAGTAAGAGAAGACAACACCAAAGCCTACTCCAGTATGTGTCTTAGATCTGTCAGTATAGACAGAGACAGAGCCCTTATGAGTTGAGGCACATTCTACAAAGAGAGAGAGAAGGACACCTGAGATGGAAGTGAGCCCTTTTTACTAACAACAAACCTATAAAATGTCACACAGGGGAGTAGCCAAAAACCCTCCCTCGGGATCCAATGTGGAGAAACTGTTGGTCCTGGAACCGAGAGGGCTAACAAAACAGACCGGACCCTGTAACCAAAGGGTTTTAAGAAACTAAGACGGGTGTCATAAACAGATGATCAGGAATCCAGGGAGATGATGGAGCAAGAAACTTAGTCCACAATGCGGTGAAGACAGTACTAACACATCATCAATGACTGGTGACATAAATCCAAAGGGAGGACACCAGCATTCACTAACAAACTTAAATTGGGGATGACCTGAATGCCCCAGCTGCCAGACGTACACCAGCATGATGCACAGACTTTAGCAACCAGAGATGAGCCTTTGTTGCGGAGGAGTAGATCTCACACCCATATTCAAGTTTAGGAAGAAGAGACCTGTGAAAGAGGAGGAGAGTCTGACAGTCAGCACCCCAAGAGGTATGAATCAAAACCCTCAAAAGATTCAAAGCTTTAATACAAGCCGCCATAACATAAAGAATATGAGCAACTCAGGTTAGTCGTCAATCAAATAGAAGACCCCAAAACCGTGTCTTGTCCCCACAGGATATTCTGCAACCATAAAGATACAAGTCAGTGTCTGGGTGCACCCCATGAAGATGACAAAAATGCATAGCTACTGTCTTTGTTAAAGAAAAACGGAAGCCGCAAGACTCAGCCCACTCAGAAATTCTATTAACAGGCAGCTGCAACTTCCTTTCTATTATAGACATTCTACATGCAGTGAAGAAAATTGAGAGGTCAGCTACATACTGTAAGCTTGTACACCATCAGGAAGTAAACTGATTTTTTTTTTTTTTTTTTGTGACCAACTCTTGGCATAGGCTTCAAAGCCTGCTTTCAAGGCCCAGTAGTCCTCCTACATATCATACACCTCCACATTTCACCACTTCGGCGCTAACACCCACCGTCCATACTGAATACATGCTAGGGTTGTCTCATACAGGACTGGTGTATTGGTATTAGCGGGGGTATTTTTACGACATGTCGGCGGGTCTTCTGGTAGATCAGTAAGGTCTGATATTGATGAAATTCAAATCCTTAAACTGTTCCCTGCCCCAGCGGGATTTGAACCCGGGTCCGTTAGGACTGCAGGCCAACTCTCTACCCACTGAGCCACTGCCCACAGTAAAGAGAGTAACACTAAGAATACTCCCCTACTGCAACCCATCTGCAAGTGCACGGGCATTAGAAAGCACTCCTTCCACTCAGACCCTTAAAAAATGATTAGATAAAAACTGCTGAATAAAAAAAAGCAGTGCCCACGAAGACCAAACTCATGAAGAGAAAGTAAAATGCCATGATGCCAGGCAGTGTTGTAGGCCTTCTCCAGATCGAAGAAGACCATGACCTGGTATTGGTTAGTGGAGAAAGCCACACAGACAGAAGATTCCAAGGACAGTAGTGCATCAGAGGTAGATCGCAGTTTACAGAAACCATACTGGACAGGGTATAAGAAGTCACCCCTCTTCAAAACCCATACAAGCCTAACATTATCACAGCCAGGAGAAGAATCACGGCACTGCAACAGGGCTGCCTGGAGTTCAGAAATGAAAAAGAGGACATGATAAGGCTCTCCCCTAGAGGAGGCAAAACTGAGACATCAAGCCTCTATGCGTCAACGGTGACAAGCCGTAGGCGAATCTGCATCCTTCCATAGCACATTGGCAAAATGATCAACAAGCATCTCTGCAACAGTGAAAGGATCAGCCACAATTCCATCTGCTGCAAATAAAACAGGAGGAAAGAGAACAGTATATTTTCCTGAAATTTTCCTTACACTGTTCCACACCTGAGTGAGAAGTCCTCGAATTGATGGAAGAAACATAACCCATCCAGGACTAATGTCTGGCCTCCATTAAAACCCTCCTCATATGAGCTTCTGCCCTCCTATAAGCCACCAAATACCAAGGATATCTGCGGGGATGACGAAGTTGAGAGAAGGTGACTCGTTTAGCTCTCACTGCGGAACTGCACTCAGAGTTCCACCAAGGAACTGGACGTTTAGGAAGTCAACCCTTCATTCTTGGAATAGATGATACAGCTGCGGAGTGCAACACATCAGTGAAATAAGACACCATCTCAGTAAGACAGCCAAAGTCACTGACAGAAAGGGTAGTGGAACTTAAATCCCTGAAAAGTGGCCGACCAGCCTTATCCAGACATCAGCGAGGAAGACGAGGTTGAAGTCCATCTGAACCAGCAGTCAAGAGTAATGGAAAATGGTCACTGACATACAGGTCTGGCAACACATCTCAGGTAAAATCTAAAACAGCATCAGCTGAGCATAAGGACAAATCAATGGCAGTAAAAGTTCCAGTCTGGGTATGGAAATAAGTTATTTTATTTGAGTTTAAAATGCCCAACTCCTCATCTTCCACTAAAGAGGCCAGTGTAACACTGGCTGGCCTCACTGTTACTTCATAGTGGATGGTGACCATTCATATCTCCTAGCAACAGAAAGGAAGAAGGAAGGCAGCGAATAAGGTGTTCCAGATACGCCCTTTCAACAGAAGCACTAGGAAGAAGATAAAGACTGCAAACTGTACTGTATACTGCCAATGTAAAAACATCCGGACAGCAACTGCCTGAAAGGGGGGTGGAGATGTCCAGATGACTGTGGAATATCCTGGCAAAGGAAGATAGCAGCACCTCCATGTCGATCTTGGCCCAGCACAGGATCAGAATAAAAGGTATGGTAGCCAGAAGGAACAGAAGAAACAACATCACCTACCATGGTCTCCTGGATTCTCATGTATTGAGAAACAAGATGACACAGTTCCTCATAGCTAGCACGTAAACCCCAACAATTCCGCTGGATGATGGAACCCATAGTGGAGGGATGATGATGATTAAGTGCGGGACTGTACACATGATAAGATAGCAGGTTTGGATTGATTCTTAGGAAGGCCTTTGCGGAGAGACTGCCCAGCACCAGAAACCTGCACCCTATGTCGAACATCTACAGTATGGGCAAACGTGAGTTTTACAACATTCTTCCTCTGAGGCACAATAACACTTGGTCTGGAAAGTGGCTTTGAGGCCGCCCTGGGTGATGTAGGACGGCCAGTGCCCCAGAAGTGGAAGGAGTGTCCACAGGATTAGAACCCTATGAGGATGACATTGTATGTTTCAGAGCTGAAACACCAGCTGTCTGTCCAACACCATCCCCAGGCGGGGACCTGACCACAGGAGAGCCATCAGCTGCAGCTTCCACCTGGCTAGACCCCTCAGCCTCAGGGGCGGAGGGAACAGAAGAGAGGTCGACACCAGGTTCAACAACAGAGACCTTACGTAGCCGGTCTTCAGGCTCAGAGGACTCTGAAGACCCACGGTGACGTTTGCCAGATACAGATGGAGCCTTAGGCATACTGGACAAGGCATGAGAGAGGCATGTCAGCACGTACATCAGCCACCACCATGAAAGCATGCAAACCGTCAGCCACCGAAGTGGGGATGGAAAGAGTCAGAGTAGCGGGCAGGCAAACATCAGTTTCACAAACAGTGCTAACCAGAGGGACAGCATCCTGCAAGGCACTAGGTGATGGAGTGGGCACTGGATTGGGTCAAGGCCGTTTCTGAGACACAGGGCAGTGCACTGGTATTTCAGAAAGGGAGGCAGCATAAGTAACCCTGGGCTAGAAGAAGCAAGTCTGAACTCTCTTCTTATCCTCAGGAAACAAAACCTTTTCAAGTGTTTGGATTGACAAAGTCTCCTTTACCAGGCAGTAGTGAGGGCAGTTTCTAGAATTAACAGCATGAGGACCTCCACAGTAATAGCATTTAAGGGGTCCTGAACAGTCACTGGTATGGTGTAGTCTGCCACAGGAGACACAGACACCAGGAAGGCCTGTCTGTGCACGGCAGCAAACTCAGCTGACACGTCCATATCTTTGACAGTGGAAATATCTCTTTGGGGTGGACACGTATGGCTTCACAGGAAGTGATAGCCAAGCCAGTTTCACGGAAGTAGGTAAGTTCAACATATCTAAAGTCAGGAACAAGGTTGGAGTTGGGATCAGGGCACCACCGATTTTCTTCTGCAGTCGCTCAACAGCAACCACACCAGAAAATCTCAGTTCCTTCAACAGCTGTGCCTCTGGGTAGCAGAGGAGGTCACAGGAAAAAACTACACCTTTGCATCTGTTAAAAGTGGCATGTGGAGCAGAGGAAACTGCATCACCAGAAACAGAAGTCAGAACAGGAGCCCTCCTTTGGGAGAAGACACCTCAGTAAGGATACTTCCATCCCCTTGGGAACAGATCCTAGGTTCCCACCATAAGCTGAGACAATAGCAAGGTGGAGATCGAAAATTTCAATATGTAGTATTAAGCTGCCCACAGAGTTCTTCATTACCAGATACTTGCCATTAGATTCTGGTACCGCATCTTATAGACCGAACCCCAGAGCTGAACCAACCCTACGTGAACCCCTCCTAGTCCCAGTACGACGCTGGGGCAGAGTAGGAAAGAGTCCAGGGACCTGGAAAAGCTCCAAAGTGGCTATGAGGGAGGAGAACTACAAAGAAAGTTCGAGGACAGAGGCAGCATCGTTAAAAACATTTTTATGAACAGAATCCATATACTGAACCAGAAAAACTTCATTTCCCCACCCCTCCACCCACCACAGAGCCCAACAATGGGAGGTCATATGCCAGGGACAAAACCACTGGTGACCCCAGAGGTAGCAGGATAGTATACATGGGTAACCACCAGGGGATCAGGGCAAGGGTGACTCCAGGACGACTGAAGCCACTAGGCCCCCAAGTGACCACTTGACCCTACCCAACACATGACTAGCCAACTGACCTGGTCGGGCCCAACTAGGTAGCCCGTCTAGCCAGAATAGTGGGTCAAAGAGGAGTATTGCTAGCTTCAGGGCACTGTGAACAGCATCACTCAACCCCCAGGACTCCCGTTTCCCAGCATTACAGGATGCCACGCACGGCAAACACATGGAGAGGCAACAGTCCCACCCTAGATGGCAACTGGGCAGGGACTAATATCACAAGCAGGCCTCCTACACCAGTTTTGTAGGGGGCACGTGGTCCATGAGGCCAACAAATGCCAAACTCTACAAAGGCAGGTATGCCTCCAAAGTACGTGGCATTACCAACCACACTTCAAGCCCTGCCACCACATCAGGGTGACCCTCCCCTCAGCGGGGCAATTTTATATTAATATCCCTTAGATCTATTTGGTCCATTAACTCACTTGCACTTTTTAATTACACATTTTGATTGCTCTCCATTCTTCCATAGATATATATAGTCTATGATAGACTTTACTTATATCTCTATAATTCTACAAACCTTGGCTGTGAACCTGGGGGCCCCACCAAAAATGTTCCCAGTTGGGCCCTGCAGCTCCTAAGGCCGGCCGTGTTCAGGAACATGAGATCAAGATATGTAGTTGTGCACATATACCCAACAGCCACCTTTGGCTTTGATGTGAGTATACAGAAAGTAGGTGGATACAGAGAAGGGTTTGCTGTCAGTCGCCCCAGACAGCTGAGTCTCACTGAGGAAGCGATGCTGAGGTTTAAAGGAAGAGAAGCTGTGTTCATTGGAGGAAGAAAATAGAGGAAGGACCACGAATGTTGCAGAAATGAAGACCGAGTGAGTCAGACAATGGTACCATGCATCTCACTTGGCTGTCACCACAAGAAGGGGGGACAGTATGGACTTTTGTTGTCCCCTACCCCCTGGGTGAATCCGAGGCTGGGGGGTTTTGAGACGCTGTTTCATCTTAACTTACACTAAGAAGTTTGGTGGGTAATCTGCATGTAGTTTGGTGTTGACAGTTAGACTAAACCATATAAGAGAGTATGCCGACCTACTCTCTGTGTTACTGAAACACTGAAATAGTTAGCAAAAGTGAGTGATCAGATGCTAGTCCCGAGGGCTGATAAAACGGGAGCTCCAGCTCTCCCTGTCATCAGCTTTCTGTCCACCTTGGGAGTACCACCCTATACGACTGATGCTATAGTCAACTCCCTACAAGTATACCGATTACGTCAAGGTTTGTATTTTGAACGGAAACTGTTAACGTGATTCCATGGAAGGTAAAAGATACATAAAACAAAAAAGACAGGAGGAAAGAAAGTGAAAAGCAGGGAGATCGAACCCCAATACGGAAAAACAAAGTGTCTTTAATGTTTAGGCCTTGAAAAATAAAGAAGAAAAAAGAAATTCATGTTGGTCACTTGAAACGAGTCTCAAGGTATTTAGGATACAATTATACATTAGTTGCTAAATCGGACATCTCTGTGATCAGCACAAACGCGCCATATCCCAATAGTACATGGAGGCATAAACTGCACCCACACTTAAAAGCTGCAAAAGAGGAGCCGTTAATGAAGCAGTTCAGGGATTTGAGACACTGTAACTAGATGAACTGGAAATCACTGAAGATTTTTATATCGATAAGAAGAGAATAAATTACCCCCAAGATCTATTATTTTATTGCTTTAAATAAATGGGAACCCCATAACATACTAACGGGCGAAAACAACACGACGTGGAGTTTCCTTTACATTCTTTCTGTAGGTAAAGATGAGAGGCATAATTTATGGATACTTTAGTTTTGGCTGTAGGAGGAAAACCATATCGAAGCCCACCCAACAGAGTAAGCCCAGGTGTCTTATCGTCAAATCTGCCTCTGCAACAATTACAAGCAATATCATATAATTGGCTAGGGAATATGAGCTTGAAGGGGACAATGATTTTAGAACACTGTGCAGGCCTTCTGATATCAAGACAATTTTACACTAACCTTGAATGCAAATATAAGGAAGAATTGAAAAAAAAAAAAAAAACTTCTGGAGGAAAAGCAGAAGAATAACAAACATTTTACGAAATTATTGGACATGAGAGAAATTTAACACTATTCCATGACTTGAATGTTGAGCTAGAACATATAAATATAATAATACTTTAGTTAGACAGCTACAATGACTACCTTAAATTAAGTGAGATTTAGTAGTGCCCCAGCGTGTCATAGGACTAGAGCTTCTGAGTATTGATAACGGAAGGGTTGATATTTTGCTCATCTACTGCACAAGGGCCAATCAGGCAAACGGTCAGTTTGTGCTAGTCTCAAACATACCCTAGAATAATATCAGCAGTATTCGCTGGCACATCATTTTTTTTTTTTTTTCAGTTTTACTGCTGGGTGACCAGGAACACGCGGGAAACAAACTTTGTCTTAGGGTCTGACTGGCCCAAGAATCAATACCGGGTTCTTTCATTTGCAACGTGTCAAACTCATGCAGCAACGACCCCCAACCCCGTGGCAATAGTCATCCTAGAGAAGTAAGACACCATTTGGTCAGACGCCTACTTTGCATAATAAAGAAGAAAGCATTATGGGAGAGGCTGGTAAGCTTATGGTAATGGTGGGGGCAGATGCAATGAGGCTCTTAACCGCAGTGCTCATCTCCATAACTTAGACTTATGTGTATGTGAGGAGTTATTAATCCATTGTCCTGGGATTCACGGACACTGCCTCATTCACGTTAGCATGGTTGCTTCCCTTACATGTTACCCTATATACTTACTTTTACAAAGATTGAAAGTATAACTTGTCAAGTGGTGGCAGTTTCCCACACTGGGATGCGAACTCCTGTACTACCACGCCAGCAGTTTCGTTGCTAGGAAATTAACCTTCTTGGTCAACGACTCTGGACAGTGGCAGAACACTTCATTAGCATCCAGTAATAGTTGTTAAAGTGAATTCCCCTTTGAGAACCACACCGCTGGCAAAGACTTTGTGAAACCGGATAATTCGCTATCCAACTCGCTGGTTATGCTTCTGCTTTAATGAAAGTGAGGAAGACATTAAAACTTGGGTAATGGAAGAGGTAAACTTTGCTCGACCATTATCATGCAGTCTATGAAATCACGGACGTAACTCAATGTTGCCAGTTATTACTCCTCTTTTCCCACATCTGTAATTCAGTGTACGAGAGGAAAATGAGCTACGATTGCCTAAAAGTCAAAGTTGAAGAAACTTACTCGAATTATAAGAATAAATTTTCGGACAAAGCCTCAGAATGCATGTTTATTGTACTTCAAAGTGTCGCTAAAAAAGTGCCTTGAGTGTAATGCAAGCAGGGGCATTCCCAGGATATAACATAAGGGGCAACCGTCTTGGTCCTTCACATAAAGTGGAAGAAGGAACTTCACGAGAAAATTGGCGCAGAGTCTGTTTCCAATAATGAGGCAATTTTTCGTGAATTATGCACTGCTATTCATTTTCGTGGCAATAACGAGATCAGTGTCCATGATATGTTTGTCTGTCATCAGGAGCGTGGGTGAAGGTGGGAATATCTGTGGTTCCTTGAATCCTGTAGTACTGAGGGTAACAGACGACAGCTGTATTTTTCGTCTAACCCTGAGTAAATAGTGTAATAAGTTGCATGAAATTAGCCTGATGTAGTCAGAGTCTGGTGTAGACATGTTATTACAACACTGGAAAGGTCAGAAACGGAAAAATGGCCAGGGCTTGGATTACTAAACCTCCATAACGAAGATACGGACAGAATTCTTCCGTATCTTACCAATATGCTGAAATGTTAGCTACAGTGGGATATACTAAACATTTTCCAGACAGTTAGGCTACGGCGATCGCCGCCCAGGAAGGGTCGGAGGCTTCCTCATATCATTCGTAACTGTAGGCGACGTTTCGTAGTAATAATAAAAGGCGTTGTATAAAAAAACGTAATTGCATAAAACATTATATTTAACCACTAACACCATTTGATGTTTTAAGAAATAGTAAAGATATTGTTAAGCCTGTAGACAATGCGAAGTAGTTAGACAGCTTTCCTTGACGATCGCTTCTGTTGTGAATTTGCGTTCGAAGATGCTCTACATCTAATTAAAAGGAATGATGAGCACTTTTTTGTGATGCTACCTATCTGGGAAAAAATGAATAAAAGGTCCTCATCGACTATCACTAAAACAAGAAAATTATGCAGACAATTTAACGTACATCATGTTTGAGTAAAATTCAAGGAGGCATAGGACCACTTCTTAACTATATATATATAAATATATAAATATATATATATATATATATATATATATATATATATATATATATATATATATATATATATATATATTGAAATGCGTGGCTTTGACGGACACACATACGGCACTCCGGAAAATTCCGGAGAATACCATAGTATCCCCAACAACGAGGCGAACCAGAAGCAGCGGAGTTCGCCCTCAAGAATGCCGACACCCCCACTCGGACCCCACGGGGTAGCCGCCACCAGCCACCACCACTCCGGGCAACAACGACGTATGTCAGCCCGGGCCGTGCGCCCCTGTGACATTCAACCACCACGCCGCCGCCACCGTAGGCGAAAGACACTACCTTCGCGTGGCGGAATCACCGAGTTAGCTAGGGGTGGAGTCAGAAACAATGCTCCAGGCAGCGCCCCTCTGGTAGAGACGATCTACGGTCGCTCCCACGGTGAACAGGTAGAGACGATCTATGGTCGCTCCCACAGTGAACAGGTAGAGACGATCTATGGTCGCTCCCACAGTGAACAGGTAGAGACGATCTATGGTTGCTCCCACAGTGAACAGGTAGAGACGATCTATGGTCGCTCCCACAGTGAACAGGTAGAGACGATCTATGGTCGCTCCCACAACATCCAGGTAGAGACGATCAATGGTCACTCCCTTAAAACCCCGGTAGAGACGATCAATGGTCGCTCCCATAACACCCAGGTAGAGACGATCAATGGTCGCTCCCTCGGCCCTCCGGTTGAGACGATCAACGGTCGCTCCCACAGTGAACAGGTAGAGATGATCTATGGTCGCTCCCACAGTGAACAGGTAGAGACGATCTATGGTCGCTCCCACAGTGAACAGGTAGAGACGATCTATGGTTGCTCCCCCAAAGCTCAGGTAGAGACGATCAATGGTCGCTCCCTCAGCACTCCGGTAGAGACGATCAATGGTCGCTCCCACAATATTCGGGTAGAGACGATCAATGGTCGCTCCCCCAGTGTCCAGGTAGAGACGATCGATGGTCGCTCCCAGGGTGTAGTGAGGAGAGGGACGTCTCCACAACCGGAGGCTGAGCTTCAGGGGTCTCGCTCCAAAATATCTCGGAGAGACCTCCCTGTTTCCCCCGGCCTCTGTTCCCTGCGAGTGGCCCTCGAACAGACACAACTGTCGGGCCCCCGTGACAGCCGCTGCCGCAGTCCTCCCCTGACGGCGCCCCTGATCGTGGGAGACCGCAGTCTGTCGCCTCTTCCGGCCCGCCCTAGGACACCCGGGCAAGACCTCACCACGCCCCCGCGACGCCGGGACCTGACCCAGAGGTTCCTAGACCTCTTCGGCCCCAGTCCTACGGGCCTTACGCCGGAGCCCAGTCCGGAAACCCCCGGACGCGAGAGGACGCCCTCGCGAGCCGCCCCGTGCCCTCTCGGCTCGCCCCTCCCGGACGACGCCCTCAGTCCGACCGGATCGCCGACGACGTGTCCTTGTTTCTCTCCATGAGGAAATACGAGTGACCCTGTAACAATCGTGAAGTAGGTTAAGTGTGACTCCCTGTCTCTTAGAATAAGTATTGTGCAGTGACTTTATGTAATCTCCATTGGGGTAAATCAGAACACAATATACAGTTGAAGGACGAGAATGTGGGTTGAGACCTAAAGTGTAAATACGTGCGAGTGCCACCCTGAATCTTTCTAAAGACATATCTCTAGAACCCGAGGAAAGACTAAAATATTACTGGAGTTCTATTGGCTAGTCTCTAAGTAATATGGTGAAATAATATTTACGAATATTCCGACTTTGTTACGCGTTGTGAAGCGAGAGTCTACATATCATACCGAGGAGATGTGTAACGAATAAGTTGTGCCTACAGAAACCATATTCCCACCAAAATATCAAGGAAGGCGAGTATTAGCGATATTCCTCTCCTCCGCACGCTATCCCTAAAACTCTCTCCATTCCTCGCTCCCGCTCTTAAAGCCAAAATAAGAATCAGAGTTATTTGTCAAAGAATCTTCACCAACAGAAATCACCTAAACACCCTTGCTAACATCGGGCATCCTTCAATATTACCATAACTACCTCCTCGCCGTTTTAAGTCACTCTCCGTGTCTCCCCTACCTCCTCCTGGTGGATCACAACCCCCCCCCCCTCACGCGCTCGGCGCGAACATGTATTTACTGCACTCCTAGTACTAAGATTTGTTGTATTGTCATTAGTATCTAGGACGCTAGTATCCTGCGAGATACACAATATTTTAGATAAGGTTTTTGTATTGCTCTATATTGTGTTGTAATATCTGCTGAAGTGTCCTGTGTCTGACTGTGGTAATATACGTGTATGGTGTTGCCGAAGGTTTTTATGTCCTACCTCTCTTTATTGCACTAGCTCCGGTCTCGAAAGATGACCCCGCTCCACGTTGGGTGAAATAGGGACGAGAGGACGAGAAGTCGAGCCTAATTCAACCCAGCATTACATATATATATATATATATATATATATATATATATATATATATATATATATATATATATATATATACTGTATAGACTTTCTTCAAATAAGCTTGAAATTTTGAGTTTATTTGACATGCCAGCTGTTGTATCAGCTGATGCAATAGTTTCGCCGCAGGTATTTGAAGAAAGTCTATATATATATATATATATATATATATATATATATATAGACTTTCTTCAAATACCTGCGGCGAAACTATTGCATCAGCTGATACAACAGCTGGCATGTCAAATAAACTCAAAATTTCAAGCTTAGCAACTCTGTATATTATTAAAAAAAAAGTCACTAAAATGACAGCCGAAATAGAAAATCGCCTAATAATCAGCTGATGCGTCAGCTGAGACAACCACTGACATGTTACAACAGCTCAAAATTTCAAGCTGATCAACATCGCACATCGTAAGAAAATCTCACAAAGCCCTCCAAAAGCAGTTATTCGAACTTTTATCAAAGGAGAAAAGAGAAAAAAAATATCAGGTGTACCACATACAGACGTGTCGGATTCGTCTTAGGTAAAAACTACCTTCAAAATGATTCTGTGGCTTTGTAAAGGTGTACAGAAGTATGTTTTCGAGTAAGAAGAGGATCAGTTGATAAACAAGGATGATACACATACGTAAGTGATAGGTTAGGTTAGGTTAGGATAAGGTTGGTTAAGTTAGCATAAAATAGGTTAGGTTAGGCCAAATTAGTTTGAGTTGGTTATGAAAATCTATGTTAGGTTCAACTGAATTAGCAATGATAAAGGTAATTTCGTGCCAGTAACGGCGTTCCAAGATGCCATCCGTCTGTCTGAGACGAAGCTGGAGCTCGTTAAAAAAAAAAAAGAAAAAAAAAAAAAGGTTTTATAAATGCTTTTCACAACTTATAGGTGAAATTAGAAAACATCGTTTGAAAACTTTATCAAAAATGCAAAAAGAATCTCATGGTTGGCTTTAGTAAAGGGGAAAAAATGGAAAACTGGAAAATAAGATGGTGCCATGTCTTCTTGAATATTGCCTATTTTTGAAATGTCCCTTAAGTTTTGATTAACCACTAAATTCCTGCATTAATTTGTTACTAAAGTTAAAGATCTACCAAGATTTCTGCGACAGAAAATATTCAGCCTCTTGAACTATGGTAAATTGAGACAGCAAAGAGAAGTGTAGGCTGGTCGAAGACAGACACAGATATTAACGGACCACTCACAGCTTCCCTCACTAATCCATGCATTAGGGTATTACATTAATGCACAAACTAGGTTAATAACAGTCAAACTATTACAGTTTGCTTATTATTGAAAAAACATATATAGGTTTAATATCTTAATTTAGAGAAGACTAAAGGCATTCATGTCGCTTTAATATAGGGGGTGTTGGTAACTCCGATCACTGGAGTTCTTTCTTGACGCAAGTGAAACGAGACCCGCAGCCCTCCCCATTACCAGTATTCCCTCCCTCTTCGACTGGTGCTGCAACTCCCTCCTTCCAGCTACGGCCATCTCCCATGGATGAGTTTGATACAACGTTCTTTAACCCACGTAGATATCCTAAGCTGAATGAAATCGTCTGGAACTACCACAAATAAACTACAGATGAAGTCCTTCTGCCGAGAGACTTGCGGAGTAACCCAGAAGATAAAAGTGTAAAGACAAAATAAATATTTTCAGGTGGCAATACAAATATACTGAGTCAGGATAAGTTTACTCTCACAGCAACAACAGCAACAACAACAACAATAGGAATATCAGCAGCAGCACCAGTAACACCAGCATCTTCATTCCTATTCGCCATAGGTAGTTTTCTGAAATGGTCAGAATTGGATATAGAATGTTCATTGGATCTAATCTAAGTTCCCTGATAACTCTGTGGAGGTTACGGCGTGATAGAGAAAGTGAGAGCGGAGAAGGAATGGAATTACACACCGGGTAAGAAAGAGAAGAATTTGATGAAAGTGAAAAAAAAAAAGGAAAAGGAAAAGGAAAGAGAACTTGAAGAAAAAGCAAATGACGAAAGTGTGATAAGAAGTCATAATACGATGGCAGATTATGTACAAAACAAATATATACCATATTTTCTTCGGTGAAAATGGTTTATGCTTACAGACGACAGGGGAAATATCTGTCACGTTGCATGACATCTTGCAAAGTTTGGTCTGATGTATTTCCCGGGTTGGTATGCACCAGATTTTTTTTTCTCCTACATGTTGGATTTCGCCACAGAGGGCCGGACATAAACAAATCATTACTGTGTGCGGCACATAATCCTGGTTTTTTCACTGGTCCTTGCCTTCCAACACCCTTCTGTAGTTGCAGGGAGCAACATAAAGGTCTAGTGCTTACTTCACCGTTGGTTGTGTTTTTCTGGTGTTTGGACTTAGCCTGTAGTTTGGGGGGTTTTCTCGTTTCTGCGCATGTGCAGTTCGACCTGTGTGACGTCATGGACGAGTCACTCCATTTCCCCTGCTACCATTGGTCTGTTCTGTCGTGCTGGTGAAGCTGACGTCCCGCTCACCCTGCTACCTGCCTAGGTGTGCAGCATGAAGTACTCAGGCCTTGCCATCCTCGAGGACCTTGAAGCTGACCTGGCGCTGAGTGACGAGGATGAAATGACTCAGAGTGACTCGCCACGGCTACCACAAAGTAGTAGCAATGTCTCGCTAGCTGGGGAAGTAGCTACGGAACCAGCACTATCTGTTACTGCTGCACCTCACCTCATCAGCCAGGCATCTTCCTCTTCCAAGCGTCCCGTGCATAACATCTCGGACAGCAACAGTGAGCCTTCCATCCCCTGCTACCAAATCCTCCAAGTGACAGGAGACTTCTGATCCTCTGCAGAGGACAACCGTCCTCAGATCCAACACTTCTCGCCTCCCACAGCTTGTTCAATCCCCCAAGTTTCGCCATTGCTTCCTGACTCTATGCCTCTGGCGTTCGCGACCAGGGCTGATTACATCAAACTTATATTCAAAGACAACCCAACTGTGGACATCAAACTTCGATGGTTGTCTGAGGTCACCCGTGCTTTTCACCTTGACCGCACCCAAGCGGAGATCAAGATGTCTGCAATCACTTCCCGTTTTGTCTACATTTCCATACGTCGCAGAGACATTGTAGATAGTGTAACTAAAGGAGAGTTTCTATCCCTTTCTATGGACATTCAAGACTCATCTGAGAGGCCTCGCAAGTTTCCTAAATACCTCCTTACACATTATCCTGTCTGCATTGATCCCAACTTGGCCAAGGAGCTGCCAGGTATCTACTCAGCCCTACGTTTCCACCAGAATGGCACTCCTATCAAACGGCTATTAGTCACCTGAAGCCTTCCTCACCCCCCACCACCAATTGTCACCTTCAGCTTCCTTCCCTGCCTCCCATTTTGTGAGTTTCGCAAGATGAAGGACGAGCAACTGTGGTGCTTTCGATGCTGGGGCATTGGTCACATCTCCCAGTATTGCTCTGCGCCAGAACGGATGATGCAGGATTAAGCTGAATATTATTAAACATTAGTGGGTATACCCGTGGAAGATTTTGACAGGTTGATAGGTGTAAGAGCTGAGTCTTAGATGCATTAAAAACAACAAGATTATTTTTACCCCAGTCAGAGATACGAGCCAAGTCAGACATTAGGTGTGCCATAGCCTCATCCCTTGTTCGTTGAAGTAACTGCAGAGATGGGCGTTGCGGGAACTGAATGGAAAGGTGAAGTCATCAGCGTATGAGTGGATAGGGTTAGATGCACAGCTTAGAAGGTCATTGATGAATAAAAGGAAGAGAGTTGGTGATAGGACAGAGCCCTGAGGAACACCGCTGTTGATAGATCTAGGAGAAAAACGATGGCCGTCTACAACAGCGGCTATAGAACGACCAGAAAGGAAGCTAGAAATGAAGGCACAGATAGAAGGATAGAAACCGTAAGAGGGCAGTTTGGAAATTAAAGATTTATGCCAGACTCGATCGAAAGCCTTTGAGATGTCAAGTGCAATGGCAAAGCTTTTGACAAAGTCCCGAAAGAAGGATGACCAAGACTCTGAATGGTAGGTGAGAAGATCGCCAGTGGAGCGTCCCTGAAGGAACCCGTACTGACGGTCAGAAAGAAGGTTGTGCTAGGAAAGATGCCTTAAAATTTTTCTATTGAGAATTGTCTCGAAAACTTTTGAAAAACAGGACATTAAAGTATTTGGACGATAGTTAGAGGGTTGGGAGTGGTCACCCTTCTTTGGGACTGGCTGAATGAGAGCAAACTTCCAGCAAGAAGGAAAGGTACAAGTTAACAGACAAAGGCGAAAGAGTTTGCCTAGGCAGGGTGTAAGCACAGAAGCACAGTTCTTGAGAAAAACAGGAGGGACTCCATCAGGCCCATATGCCTTGTTAGTATTGAGGCAAGTGATGGCAGAAAATACATCAGGTGAAGAAATTTTAATGTCAGCCATGAGGAAGTCAGAGGCAGGAAGTGATGGAGGAACAGCACCGGAATCGTCTAAGGTGGAACTGGAGGAGAAAGTCTGTGCGAAGAGATCTGCTTTATCAGTAGAAGAAATAGTTATAGAACCATCAGAGTAGAAAAGAGGTGGGAAGGATGATGAGGTAAAGTTGTTAGAAAGGTTTTTGGCAAGGTGCCAGAAGGAGCGGGAAGAATTCGAGTTGGAGAGTTGAGAGCATTTAGTACGGATGAAATTATTTTTAGCAGAGCGAAGAACAGACTTAGCACGATTCTGGGCAGAAACGTAAAGATGATGTGATTCAGGGGTGGGTTGGCTCCGGTACCTTTTATAATAGAAGTAGAAGTAAGATAGTCGAAGAATTTTTGATAGTCAGTAGAATTAGGGGATAAGTAAACAGCACAGATATATTTAGTCAGAGAATGACAGGAAAGCCAAAGCCAGAGTGTAGAGAATTCAGAAGAATCGAGTTCAGGAACACGAGAGCAAGATAAGTCGTTGCGTATATATACACAACAGCCACCTTTGGCTTTGAAATGAGTATAGAGAAAGTAGGAGGATACAGAAAAAGGTTTCCTGTCAGTTGCCTCAGACAGCTGAGTCTCAGTTAGAAAAAGAAGGTGAGGTTTAGAGGAGGAGAGGTGGTGCTCAACAGAGCGAAAGTTAGAGGAAAGGCCGCGAATGTTGCAGAAATGAAAAAGAAGAGAGTCACACAGTGGTTCCAGGCACCTCGAGTCGCCACCGGGAGAGGGGCGGAAGGTGGGGGCATTTATGGTCCCCCCTCCTGGGGACTCCGAGGCTGGGTGATGAGACAGCATGATTTTTTTTTTTTTTTTTGAATTTTGGAAAAGGAAGTCGCATGGGTGTTTTGATATCAGCTGAACCTGTGCCTGTTTTGTTTGATGGCCCCCCCCCCTTTTTCAACACTCCTTGGACCAAAAAAAGTCTACATTTTCTAAATAAAAAACACGATAGGGTTATATCGAAGACCCAGACAATGATAACTGTTCATGAATATAAAATTCAGGTCAAGCAGCCAGAAAATAAAGTCATTAGGATGTAACTGCGGGAGTTGGTAGAGAGAAGAATAGCGCGAAAAAAGAAACAAAAAATTCGTTTTGTAAATTGTGATCATAATACGTATGGTGTCAACGACGCCGTCTGAGATTGTTTATGTGTAATTCATGGGCGACAGCAAATCGTCTCTGCTGTTCCCCTCCTTTTAATAGTAGGTATAAGTCGAAAATAGAATGATAGAAAAAGAAAAACAAATGGAGAACCACCGACTGATCAAAGCAAAAACGGGTCATATACTTTATTTATTTTTCCATAAATGGATTCAGATTCCTCAACTGTAACACCAAAAACTATACCCTACGTAATTCACTTTCCACTGCATTGTGTGTGTGGATGGTAGTTGGGGTGGCATCAGGAGACAGTGCAGATGCAGATTAATGAATTATGAGACACCGCAGTTATTTATTTATTTTTTTTTTTAAAGTAACCAGCCAAGCCTTCATTCTTTTTTTCCACTACTTCTGTCATCTTTGCCGATAATGCTGGCAAGCGCACGAACCACTGCCATAGGCCTTATTAGGACAGCTACCATGACATCCCTTGTCAGATCTATGCCTCTAATGTGAAGCTGACCGTGCTGGGGATTCTTTTCATTGATTATTAAATAATGCAACTGTGTAAGCCTTCCTTAGTGCCGGCACACAAGGGTTGGGTCACACTAGACTCATGAATTTACTGGGTGGGGGAGAGAGTGGCAAGAGGTAAGAAGGGATGACTGACATATTATGAAAAAGAGTTCAAGTTATACCTATCAGCTGCACGGGGGTCTTAAGGCCGGACAATTTTTGTAAAGTACCAATATCCCCAAACACTATGGCCCCCGCTACCAGTGTTAAAACAACGTCGCCGTTGGTATTGATGGGTGAAATTGACAAGGGTGAAACAATCTGCATCCGACAGGATGACCGGCATCCTCTAGTTCTGAGCTGGATATACTGTACTAACCAATGTACAACCGGCTCCATAGCTGGATTTAGAGGAAAGCATTAGCAGGTGAGGGTAGGGGGAGACGATGGAGGGACTGGTGGGTAAGGGGAGACGGAAGGTGAGTGTGGGACAGAGGCAGTGTCGGAGGAAGGGATGGAAGGTGCTAAGGTGGCGGCTTATCACCTTTAAACCCATGGAAACAAAGTTATAATGTCTTTTGTTCATTCTTGCTACCTACTCACTCTTACTTTTACTTTTGGATACATCTCGTGCACTAAAGAGGGAAAGAAATTCTGTCTAATCCTTCCAGATCGAAAAGTTTCTTTTTAGTTTATTTTAAACGTCTGAAACAAAAACAAAAGAACACATCATCGCAATAAAGAAATCGTCGGTACATTATGTTTGCCATATTTTGACAATCAGGACACTGAATATGTTTTTTATTTTGCCTGCCTGACCCACACGACTTTTAGAATCTTTAGTATCTCTAGGAGCGGTTCTGTCTGCCTGCCTCTCAGTAACGATTGTCGGATGCAAGGTCTTTCACACCCACAGAGTTTTGTTACATTAACGAAGCCACTCCTAACTATACCACACGTCACCATATCATCCGAAGCCATACCACGCTGTACCAGACGTCACCATATCACCCGAAGCCATAGCACACTATAAGACGCGTCACAATATCATCACGAGCCACACCACACAATATCACACGTCACATTATCACCCCAAGCCACACCACACTACTCGTATATCACACGTCACCACATCACACCAAGCCTCACCACACTATATCACTCGTCACAATATCATCCCCAGCCACACTATACAAAATCACTCTACCACACCACACAGCACCACACCAAGGGCATTAACCAAGAGCTCTGGTACTGCCGCTTCAATAGTCAGTTTAATGTAAAGTAGATTTGTGACTCTTCAGTTGATGGTCAGTTGTACTCATAATGGAGAACTGATGTAATTAGTAAACAAGGAAGCTAATTCCTACCTCATGACTACGGCTTATTAAGTTCCATGCAGACGTGGCGTAGTATTCGGTCTGTAAATGTAACCCAGTTCTGTCAGACGAAACCAAACCGACTACAGTACTACTTATTATACAACACGGTGTAGAGAATTTATATCGAGGTGCCACATGGAGATAGCCCCTGCTGTCCAGTGATAAATAATTACATCTCTGGGTCTATTTTAGTAAAAGTCGTAAGTTTGATCGTGAAGACTGAGTCTGTTTTTATAATATCAGAAATGAAATTTAATAGGACTGGTGCCTTCACTAACACTGTTTTTGTTTACGGAGATCGTCCTATTCCTATGGGTTGCAAAGAATGTCTGAACCATGGGCACCACCCGAGGGCTTTATACCCGTGCAGGTTGGAAACATGGAAGGGTATTATATTTGTGTGTGTGTGTGTGTGTGTGTGTGTGTGTGTGTGTGTGTGTGTGTGTGTGTGTGTGTAATTCACCGGTTCGGTCAGGATCACTTGATGGTCGTGATCGTCAGCTTTTACCCTCCCGGAAGGGAGCTGAGAGCTCATATAGTCCGATCTAAGGGCAAGGCTGTGACCTTCACACACACACACACCCGTCCCCTTGCTCAAGGGGGACAGTAACCACCCACTTCGTCAGTTAAACTTTTCGCAACCTGAGCGAGGCGCTAACTCCCGTCCACCAGTTGGCAAGCGGGAACGTTACCACTGCACCAGCGAGCGGTGTGTGTGTGTGTGTGTGTGTGTGTGTGTGTGTGTGTGTGTGTGTGTGTGTCCCAGTTAACAAGATAGTTGAAACACTTTTGGTCTGATTTTGACCAACTTCAAAGAAGGGTTGAAGGTCAGCCAAGATGTTGACTTCATAATTTTTCTAGGATAATAGGAGGGTCATTCTCCCATCCCAATATCAAATCAATCTGTTTTTATATAATCAAAACCAAATTTTGTTAAGGGTTCAAAGTATGGCAAGGATATAGGGAATCAGTTTTCAGACCAATCAAAGGCCATGGTCACAGGGCAAGGTCAAGGGTCATGACCACACTGCATGGTCAGATTTGTATATGCTTTGGACGCAACTTCGTGTAAGGGATGATGGTAAGGCGTGGACCAAATGATTTAGTTTTGGCAGCAGTTAATGAAGAACAATGTCAGTTCGGTAAGTCAAAATTCGACACATGTGCATCAATACAGTATGTGAACACCTATAAGAATTTTAATATGATTTACACAAGACATGCTGGAGGGTTGAGGGTCAGTGTATTTTTTTTTTTTTTTTTTTTGTTATAGAGCAATAGGGAAAATGTCAAGTAACATGGTATGGTCCATTTCATTTTTATCCGATTTAAACCACACGTGGTGCAGGGGTTCCAGGTCAGATTGGAATAGAGGGATTCAAGTGTGAGGATACTCAATAAAAGGTGAAAGTCGCACTGCAAGGTCAATGCAAACCACTTTACTGAATTTAGACCAAACTTGGTGGAAGGGTTGCCGGTCAGTCAAGAATGAAGTACTGTAATTCGATTTTCAGATCAATTTGTGGAAGGGCAGGGTCACAGGACAATGTCATATGCTGGGCCTTATACCGGTTAAAGGACATGGGTGTTGCACTGTCTGGATGATCCTTCTTATTTTCAGTGTGTCTGACTCTGGACATCCTCCAATTTCTTACATGCCTTTTAGTCACCATTTCGACGCTAATACCCACCTTTCTTATTTTGTACATACTATATCTGTCTCATTCAGAAATTGCATTGCTCCTTCACTCCAGATACGTTTTTTGTTTGTTTGTTCTTTTAACTTTCAGACGAGTTTTATTCAGCTTAGATAGTCTGACCCTGCTAAATGTGTAACTGAAACTGTATAAAACCTGCACGGTTCAGAAAGACTCTCCCATGATCAACAAAATTGTTTAGAGATAGAAACAACAAAATATAAAGTACGTCACTGGAATGAAGGAGTTCATAATAATAACAGGGATGTTTTTATGACATCGGTGGGTCTTGAGAAACATCATCACAGTTCTTATAGCAAAATTAATATCATCAGAAGTTTCCCTGCCCGAACGTTTGATCAACTTTGCGGCCTTTCATATAACGAATTCCTTTCCTAACCACCTGACCACCACCTCAGACCTTCTTAAGTAGGCCAAGGAAGGGGATAAAGATTACTCAGAAACTCTTATAACCCTAGGAAAATAAACATTGATATTATATAAAGTCAAAAACTCATTGACAACTACACAATCTTGCAAATTATTATTGGATCCTCAAGAGGATTTTGTTCACCTTCGTTCAACCTTTAAGTAATGAAGGGGGTGGATGTCGCCTTCATTAACCTCTTTATTATGAGACATCTTTACATAAGTGAAATAATAATTTGGAAGTAGCACGGATCTGTCAATTTATCAACCAGTCCATATTGCCCCACCGGGAATATAGAGGTCCGGGGCTAAGATACGCATTCCCAACATTCAAGTCGAAGGTGACTAGCCTCGTTCTTCCCTGAATGGCTTTACGTGAGAAATAATCCCCACACTCACCAAGGATGTAACCCATCATGGGTTACACCTGGTTGGAAAGCCTTCTCTTACTAGACCGCCAGGTGCCAACCAACGTAGCAGTAGGTTTCCTAGGTTACAAGAAACCATTTGCTTGTCACTCAGCTCAGTCACCTGAATACAGCACTACATCGAATAAGTGGATGGTGGAGGCTCCTTGCCCACCACAAAGCACGAATAAACTTCAAAAAGTCGTCCTGGTCCTGAAGGGGTTCGCAACCGTGAGAGGATTACGGCAGCAGCTTTAATGTATAAAATATTGTACATTAATGCTGCTGCCGTAATCCTCTCACGGTTGTGTTTTTCTCGTGTTTTATACCAACTGAAAAAAAAAAAAAAAAAAAAAAATGCCCCGAGACCAGGTTATTTAATTAAAAGTAAGTAATAGGATTCTCAATGTCTTAAAGGCATTAGTATACAATTCATTGTGCTCCAACCCTCAAAAACAATATAGTGGCGGGTCGTATTATATTCTAATAAGCCCATTTCATTAACACTCAGGCACCACTAAGGCACCCGCAGTTGAGTAAAATCAAGTGTCGTTAGCTGAAATAGAATAAATGAGCTGTGCTCACATGTACCCTTAGTTACAAATTCTCTGCATGCAAACACAGATGAGTTACATTCAAATAACAATTTATGACTTACCAGAAAACCTCTGCATTCTTTAGCTACAGTAATATATCATATACAGGTCACTGAACTAAAGTGATTTTGTGAATCGTGGTTAACTGTCCAGCATTCATGTTTAAATGCATAATATACATTTTTAAGAAGCCACACTTTCTGAAGAAAATAAAAAAAAAGCGATCAAGAATACCATATTATACTTTATGTATTTATCTTATATTTATATATCCATTTATTCACTTTGTTGCGGAAGCATCAGCACGCGGACGACTGATGACTTTACAAATTGCTGTGGAAGAAAAGGTGAACTATATGGACATTATATAAACCAGGCAGGATAATGGCTTCATAAAGAGAACTGCATTAATATTTGAACAAAAGGTTGTCGTATATCACTGTAAAGCATTAACATTTTGTAAATGTGACAACTGTTACATTCCTGTCGTTAAGTATGGTGATGGCAAGGCAGCCACTATCAGAATCAACCCTGATATCACAGAGGTGGAATACACAGACCCTCACGTAGAATAATCATGAAGAAGAGTGAAACAGTGCTGATGTTATCTGAAGAGCATTCAAGGTGGAACTGTTTTGTCTTCACAATATTCTTCCATTTAAATCACTGACCGAGCACTATTGCCTTCTTTCTTCCTCCACCTATAACACTCACTGTTATGCCATATCCAGGGGCTTTTCCACAGCAGATTCGTTTGCATCTCAGTGAAAATACTCTCCCGTGTGGTAAGTTTCATCATAGAGACATGGAGCTCACTAAAGATTTTATGGTATCCACTATAATAACTTTCATTCACTTCCAAAGTATTATATATATATATATATATATATATATATATATATATATATATATATATATATATATATATATATATATATATATATCATCATCATCCAGACCTTTCCCACCCAGGGGCAGGGTGAGGGAGGGGTAGCAATGTCCAGACAGCCCAAATTTGCCCAGTCCAATGGGCCACGCTTCCATTCACTAATCATTCAAGCCCCCGGAATCCTGGCTCTATCAGATATACCAAAAACATTCACCACGTTCTGTAGCTTCACATAAACGTATCCAATTGACTCAATCCGGACGCTGCCACGCTCACAAGGGGTGCCAAAATCCCTGATCATGCACTTCTCCTCACAACATTCATCCAGCCAGCACGATCTCTTGTCAGTTCCCTAGCCTCACCGACTTCCAAATCTCTCTTCCTCACACACTCATCCACCATATCTCTCCACCTTCTCCTTGGCCTACCTCACCTCCTCCCTCTTTCAAATTTGCTCAGATATACCTTTTTCACCACTTTATTGTCATCCATTCTCTCCACATGACCATACCATCTCAGTACACTCTTCGATCTTGGTGTCTACGGACTTCCTCACTCCACACCTTTCACGAATCACAATATTTCGTATCCTATCCACCCTCTATACTCCACATACATTCCTCAGCAGTCCCATCTCCAATGCTTGTATTCTTGATTTTCATTTTCATGCAAGCATACTTTATAGTCAGCAGCACTGGTTCAACCACAGCACCCCTTGTGTCTACCAAAGAAGTACGTGGCTGGGTGAACACTCCCAAAGTATATTACTCCGGCGGGAAGCGAACCCTAGCTGACCCGTGTATGAAACGCACACTTTACCACTGTACCATTCATATATATATATATATATATATATATATATATATATATATATATATATATATATATATATATATATATATATAAGGAATATCAATACCAGGGCTTGTAGGAACATCTTTAATGGAGACGTTTCGCAATATCTCATTGCATCATCAGACCTAAAATTAACCCTTTCAGGCACAGTCGCGCGATTCGCGTGATGTCGGCTTGCACTCCGCCAGACACAGTCACGCGACTCGCGTCCTTAAGGCCCCTTCAAGGCCCAAAAATATTCGTCAGAAAAAAACTTATAGGCCGATTTGCGTGATTTTTTGGCGCGTCTTAGGGTAGCCAAGGCCTACTGGAGGTAAGTCATTGGCAACACTGCTTTGCCTTATCAGCCTCAGCCCGCTCCCTCCAACCTCAGTGTTTGTTGAGCAGTCAGCCAGTGATGTTTGACAGCTCGTGGTTCCCTTTAAATCGTCCATAATTCTCCTCCTCTTGCCCAAGGCAAAGACCCTATTGAATCAGTGAGATAATACATTGTATGTGAACATATAGTGATGTGATATTGTTGATGGAACATTCATATATGTATTGAAAAGCAATTCTGGCCGTTAGCAATCGTTGGGCCTTGGAGCCAGACACATGGTCAGTGTAGCGGGGTTGCACCACTCCACCCCCCCGTAGGCCGTATGGCGTGAGTGGAAATACGTATATAAATGAAGCCAAGGCATAAATATATATTGTGTGAAACATACTGTGGATGGCTTGGTGAAATTATGGAGCCAGCAAGCGTTATGTGTGGCATGAAACAGTGTTGTGAAGGGGCAAACCTGAAGTTGGGAGGGAGAATTACCGGTGTTTTTAGGGCTGGAATTATTGTGATTCTGATAGTGTAAATGCGTATGGAATTGTATGAAATATACGTCAAACAAGCTGCGAGTTTCCGTGAACGAGTGTGGTGTGTGCTAAAAATAGCGTTGCCTCATGCTCTCAGGGAGAAGCTGACTCACACACACACACTACATAACTCCTTATCTTCAAATCCCTGGTCTAACTGGATCAACACCCCTGGAGGAAGTGAGTTCTGCAAATTTTGTTGATATATGTAATAATCTATTACCATTACCTCTCACACTTTCAGACAAATATCCATTTTCTCCTACAGATTACACATATGAAAGAAAGTAAATCTCCACAGCAGTAACTATAGAAGAGTTATGTTTATGTGTAGTAGGTTATAACAATAGAAAAACATCCATGGAAGATGTAATAGTCTACAGATAGGGGAAAAGAAAGTTAGTAGCATACAGTAGTCTTCAGGCCGGTGTGCGAGGAAGAAACAGTGTGTGTAAAAGTTGGTAGCGATCGGAAGAGTAACCTCACTTTGTCGGCCAATTACTCGAAAACTATTAGACTTATCGATTTCCTGTTACAACCATCATCAATACCACTAAATTCTACGTAAGATCAATACCAGAATGTAAGCCTTTGGTAGCGTTTTGGGGGGTAAAAGGCGAGAGAAATGTTTTTGTTCCTAGCGGTCGTTGTGTGACATGACAAGCGCTCGGAGTAATAACATCATTTTGTCGGCCAATTACTCGAAAACTATTAGACTTATCGATTTCCTGTTACAACCATCATCAATACCACTAAATTCTACGTAAGATCAATACCAGAATGTAAGCCTTTGGTAGCGTTTTGGGGGGTAAAAGGCGAGAGAAATGTTTTTGTTCCTAGCGGTTGTTGTGTGACATGACAAGCGCTCGGAGTAATAACATCATTTTGTCGGCCAGTTACTCGAAAACTATTAGACTTATCGATTTTCTGTTACAACCATCATCAATATCACTAAATTCTATGTATGATCAATACCAAAATGTAAGCCTTTTGTAGCGTTTTGGGGGATAAAAGGCGAGGGAAATGTTTTTTTTCCCTCGCGTTTATCAGTGACATTCGCTCGGAGTAATAACCTCACTTTGTCGGCCAATTACTCGAAAACTATTAGACTTATCGATTTTCTGTTACAACCATCATCAATACCACTAAATTCTACGTAAGATCAATACCAGAATGTAAGCCTTTGGTAGCGTTTTGGGGGTAAAAGGCGAGGGAAATGTTTTTCCTCGCATTTGTTATCAGTGACAAGCGCTCGGAGTAATAACCTCACTTTGTCGGCCAATTACTCGAAAACTGTTTGACTTATCGATTTTCTGTAACAACCATGATCTATACCACTAAATTCTACGTATGATCAATACCAAAATGTAAGCATTATGTTACGTTTTGTGCGATAAAAGACGGTGGAAATGAGTGTCTCTTCCCGGCTGTTACCATTGAGAAAGGCTCGTAGTAATACTCTCATTTTCTCTGCCAATTACTCGGAAACTATTGGACGTATCGATTTCACGTTTGAACCATGATGAAGAGCAGGAAATTCTATATATGTACAATACATAAAAATGTAATATTTCTCATAAGAATTCGTGGTTACGTAGACGGGAACATTGCGTACGCCATGCGCGCATCACGAAAGTCAATCACGCACGGAGTGCCTTGTACTTTTTCGATTTACTCGAGAACTATGAGGCGTATGGGGTTTTCCCGTCACAGTGGGAAAGCTGGATAATGGGGGCATATTACTATGTAATAAAAACGTTAGGTCCCTGGGAAAACTTAGCTCTCAGAGGTCAGTGAAAATTTTTCGAAAATGGCTCTCAGTTTTTGACCATTTTCTCGAAAAGTATACATCGTATCTAAACCAGATTGGTTTCGTTAGAAAGCTGATGAAATTCTCTATGAAAAAATATTAGATCATTTTCCTGTAGGATGGAAAACATTCAAACGGTGATGTTGGGAAGTCAAAAATGTTTACTCGACATGCCTTCCAGGGCTCATAACTTTCTGTGCTGTTGTTTTCCTGTGTTTTGGTCATGTTTATCAGATAGAACAAACATCCATGCATACCTGGACATAGGTTTCATGGGAATACATTGATTCTGGGGGGGCGAAAATAAGGCAAGAATGTGTTTCATTCGCTCAAATTTGCTCAAATTTGCCGCGCGCGCGCTCACCGGCCGGGCGGCTTCGTAGTCGAAATTCCGGGATCAGAAAACTTATTGAAACTTATCGTGCGCGAAAGGGTTAATAATTTATTTTAGTTATGGTAAAAATATTTATGTTTTTGATCAAACTTTGCATTGAAAATAACTAAGAAATATTCTAAGGCAAATGGATATAATACGCAAGTCATCAAAAAATAAAAACATTCATACACTAAAATGCACAAACCAGTGTAGTAAAAGCAAGAACATTCAGGTAAAATTTCAAGATAAGAATACATTCAAACCTTTAAAAACGCAGCAGTTGAACAGATGAACTATTGTCACCGATAGTGGGTTTGTAGAGGTGTGTATAAAGTGTCTCCATGATGGGGAGGTCAGAGCTGTACTGGCTTCTAGCAAGGACTGTGAAGGAGGTTCGCTTGACAGGGTGATCGTGTATATATATATATATATATATATATATATATATATATATATATATATATATATATATATATTGTTACGGAACAGAGAAAACTGTCCTGCAAAGTTCCAGGTTCAAAACAAAAGAGTTAGGTAAAATTACAAATTAAAGTTTAATGCTCAAACTAACAACAAAACATTCAGGACTCATAAGGATAATGTAATGGCAAAAAACAGGTTAAATATATGGTTAACTGCAATAGCCTCTATTAACACGAAATTAGCAAGAGTAAATTTATCTAAGTAAGCCCTGATAAAATGAGAATACCAGATAATACTCAGTGAATGCAAGATATATTATTACAGATACAAAATATTATTACTACTGGCTGACAATATGAATTACGAAGACTTTATTAGGTCTACGAATCAACACCTCATTCTATACAGCACAAGAACAAAATGTAATAACACTCATAGTCAAATTACACATCTGCTAGATGGTTGGAGACTTCCTGAGCACTCACAATAATAACAACTGTACAGGGGAGGACAGAGATGTGAGCAAAATGAGGAGTAGATCTAAGTGGCAATTAATGCTGAGACTGAGTTCATTATATAGGGGACGGCAGAGCTTGATACAACTTGTAAGAAGGACGTGCAAATGAAGCCATAGGGGACAAAGAGTTGACAATCCTGCTCTGAACAACAGAAAGAACGACTTACTCCACTATAAGGGTAGAAGGAGGGAGGGAGGTAGAACACGCTCGTGATCAAACATGCAGCATACTGTACGTTAGAATTACACAAAGGATGATGAAATCATAGGCTATGTAACAATATATATATATAATATATATATATATATATATATATATATATATATATATATATATATATATATATATATATATATATATATATTACAGTATATGGTACCGGAAACAGAGGAGTTGGTTAAATTCGCAACAAAAAACATCGACTTTGGCAGTGGCTGGCAGTGGCTTTTAGTGTGCGCTGCAAAACAATGATTTCAAAAACATGCTGCCCTGAGCAAGGAAAGCTACAACATGCAATGATCTGAATATAAATGAATTTTTATGTCAGCATGCCTTGAATCCCACAAGCGAGTTGTTCAGGATGAATCCTCACCTTGTACAGCCAGCAGGAAATCACACATACCTGTCTGACGACAGGCAGTTGTTGAGGAGGGAGGATGAAATGGATATTGAGGATATAAGGAAAAATGTTTATCAGTTACTGAAGCCTTGAAAATGCTATTCAGCTTCGTCCAATATAATCCACTGCCAACAAAGGTGATAAGGCAGATAATTCATGTCTGTTGGTAGAAAATTAATAGCTAAAAGTTTATGTTTATCAATTATACTAGGGTCATTAACGGAGACAATAAATTTTAAGTTCCAACTGTACCCATGAACTAGGATTCGCATAATCGATGCAATAGTCCAAGTACAGTACCCGGCTGGACTCCTCGGTACTCTAGGACGTGGGAGAAACTGAGATTGTTCCAGAGTGTGACTATCCCTACATAAGACGTGGGTTCTTCCAGGTGAGATATGGACGTTTTAACTCATGCATCATCGGCTTCAACTGTGTTAGACGCCTTCCTTCGTCCTACATCAACCCACCTCTGTCTGATATTTCTGTTCACCTTTCACTCCCTAACCCTCCACCAACTCCTGTCTCCTCTACCTCCACTCGTACAACCATCGCCACCCTACATTCGTCTGTCTCCACTCCCTCTTCCCTGGCTAACGCGTATGCCACAAACGACCCAGTGTTTTTGTGTTGGGACATAACAGCTGTAAACTTAAAGCTAGAATTTGAAAATGAAAGGCAAGACCCTACAGCCTTCCCATCACCATCTGTCATTAGGAAGAAGGCCTCTGGTGTCTTTCTCCAATCTGCCTTTTTAACTGTGTACCAGTGCCTTCCTGTACTTTATATATACGAATTCCCATTGTTTCCACCTCGTTACCTGTAGGCCTTATTCTCTCCATTCATCTGTAGAATGCCACTGTTATATGACCATAATTATAGTGTTTTAAGCACAGCTAGAAATACAGCTTGCCAATGTTCTATTCCAAATTCTGTTTACATTCATTACATCTGTATACAGTATGGATGCGTTCCGTTATCACTGAAGAGCTTTTCTTGTCTTTCAACGTCATACCATCCATAATCTTTGCCAATAATTTCTGTTTATTAAGTTTATGTTCAAAGGACTTTTACAAAACTTCAGGTATGTAAAATTTGAAGGATTTATTTTTAGACTGAAGGGGTAGAAAAAACAAAGGTACACATGTGAGAGACTGGAAAAGGGTGTGATCAGGGATTGTTGGAGAAATAAAAAAAAGGTAAAGCTACAACGAGACGGAGGGACACGTGGGAGAAAACATGTGTGTGTTGTAGGAGAGAAGAAAGAAACTGAATGTGGAGAGATAAACCAAGATATTATGTTGCCGAGACCACCCATCAGACCATACACAGACACAAGGGACGTTCTTTATAAAATACCTGATCCTGAACCGTCCCCTCACGTCTGAAGCATTTTGTTGCTTCACTTAACAGTTGTTAATTTGTCCGTGTATGAGTCGTTACCCTAACATATTAATTTATTCTTTCCCCTTGTACACGCCTCGTTTTTCTTTTTCTTCCACCTCAACTTCCATTGCCAATTAACGGTTTTACTGCCTCATTTGCTGTTTACAGTTTTGTTAATACTTTTAATACCTCACCCCTTCCCTCCCCATATTTTTATTAGCGTTTTCTCTTACCAATACGTGCACCTCATATACCTTTCTCCCTTCTTCTTTCTTCTCTCTGTTTTCCTGTATTAATTTAGATTTCGTTTATTTCTTTTCTACATTACTTCACTCCATCACATCATATATATTACCTACATGCTTACTGGTGTTTCAAATCATTCATATTTTTACAACTTATACCTACATTATGGTTCCACAGCATGAACGATACTTGGGATAGATTTGGGTCTTGGGCAAGTATTCAGCCAAACTTAAAACGAGTCCGACAAAAAACGATATACTTATAAAAGGCATTAGTTTCTCACAAGGCACCTCGATTTAGTTAAGTTCAAGCTGTCTCGAGCAAACTATAAATTGAGTAAATAATTGGTAAGCTTGAGAGGGATCTTGATAATACACGATTTGATCAGCTGCATTTGTTTAGGGCGAGAACTAACTGACAGACAACACCGAATATACGAATCAATGGTTGCGCAGTGGTTGCGTGCTCATGTACTGCAGTGATCTGCTTGTGCCCTGGTCCCATGTCTAGGGCTGTAAACTCAAGCTGGGAAGGATATTGATCGTGGTTGCTTCGTCCTCGTGGGTATCGCCGATGACAGAATGACACTGGCTCATATATCCTTCGAATGTCTGCAAATAATATATATTCATTTACTGAAGTTTTGCTCCCAAATTTGTATGACGTTATACTTGTTCTGAAACAGTATCTATCTATCTATCTATCTATCTGTGTATCTGTCTATCTCTCTATCTATCTCTTTATCAATCTATCTATATATCTGTCTATATGTATATATAACTATTACAATTTTTTTCTTTCGTGGCATCAAAGAGAGAGGGGAGCCTCCAGCCGCTCCCACACAGTCGTTTTCCACCAGATTTTGCACACGTTTCCAGACGCACCAAAAAAACGTCGCATGCAAAAATTCGTTAAACACTATTCACTTTGAGTTGTTTCTTTTCTTTCTTTCTTTTTTCTTTTTTTTTTTTTTTGAGAGAGAGAGAGAGCTAAAGTGATTCATCCCTTCTTCAACACACGTAGCCTAATGCGGCGGTAGGCATTTCCGGGGAGTTTCATTTCCCTGCGCCCCACCCACCACACACACACAGATGGGGGGGTTCCACATCTACAGTTTGATGTCTCTTGCTTCACTGATGTTACGAACAGACGACTTTATTCAGCAAAAAATGGTTGGTAGTTTTGGTGGTGGTGGTGGCATGGTAGTTGTGATGATGGTTGTGGTAGTAGCTGTGGTGGTGGTGGTGGTGGTGGTGGTGGCGGTGGCAACTGTGATGTTGATGGTTGTCTTATTGTTATTAACCATAATTGCCTTACTTTCATACATTAAAGTTTTAATACACAAAAGGGTCTTGCCCAAACAAATTCCTTGCATGTTACAGATGCGGAGCCTACTGTACACACACACACACACACACACACACACATACACACACACACACACAATATATATATATATATATATATATATATATATATATATATATATATATATATATATATATATATATATATTATTCTGAGGCCCAGCAGTCCTTCTACATACCTCCTCAAATCCCACAAATCAACACATCGGCGCTAACACCCATCGTCCATATTGAATACATGCTAGGACTGACTCATACAGGACTGGTGTACTGGTATTAGCAGGGATATTTTTATATGTCAGCGGGTCTTCTGGCAGATCAGTGAAGTCTGCCTTTATGGAATCCAAATCCTTAAACTATTCCTTGTCACAGCCTGGATTCGATCCTGGGTCCAGTAAGACTGCAGGCCGCCTCTCTATCGAGTATATATCTTGATGAGTGGTGCCCCAGTCCTTCGAGTATGTGAGGGCCCTTCTGAAAGATATTACAAGCTACACGTCAATAGGATGGTAAAAAATGAAACAGAAAAAAAAAAAAAAAGGTAGACCACCAAACATATCAAATAGAACAAGCAGGACATACAACGAATATTAATTTATTTACAAAGTCCACTTGCATCCTGAATACAAATCAAAAGAAAGAATAATGACACAGCTGATCAGAAGATATGTCAAATCAACCACGTCCCAAGATAACCTCGACTTCGTCATCTGTTATAAAAACAAGAAAACGTCTAACCTACTTATGAAAAATAACCGAAGAGTAGAAAATCGGACCTGCAAAGGAGTCATCTTGCGTATGAATGTATTTGCAAACTAGGGAACTATCAGTCCTTCCCCGCTTCATGTATAGGATATTGAACCACCAAGCTTAGCCGAAGAATAACATCTTCCCTGCAGAACGGTACGCCTAAACACACACAGGTACCACCGCCACAGTACCCATATGACCAGAAAATTGATGGATGAGAGCATGCAGGTAATCGGGCAGGTACCAGGTACGAAACGTCTTCAGATATTAGCCTTACTCATCAAGCATAACGCTCCAGGGATGAACTTACAGACAAGAGAACTCACGATTGTCCCATCACCTCAACCTGTTCCTTCCCATAAGAAGTGTGACATCCCTCACAGTCCTCTGACGCCCATAGGTTGATTACAAAACTTCCTTCCCCGCGTAATCACCTCCTTTATTAATTTCCTATTGACTGTTTACCTAATTCTCTGATCCACACAAAGTGTATATAAACCTGCTCATTGTGCCTTTACTCTCAGACTTGATAAGGTGCATAGTGTACGATTCGTCGTGAGTACAAGAAATAACCTTTTTTAAGTGTTTTACTAATGCCTATTGGTAGAAGTATAGTAGTAATAGACAAGGGCCAGAAGTCTGCCGTCTGGAAAGTTGAAAGTATCTTGAGGTCATAAGTGCAGAACTTGCTTAACCTATTCTAGAATATTATCAATTTCAACTTTGATAAGTAATTGTGTCATGTAGTATAGGTTGTTGGAAAATTGTTCCTTAACAAAAGTTTTTTGTCCATGCACTGAGCCAAAAGTGAGAGAAAAACAGAAACATGGGAGAAGCCCTACGAAGAGAAGTGTGGAGATGGATAATATTGAAAAAATAGAGACAAAGACAGACCAATAACCCGAGGACATGGAACGCCTCAGCATGCAAATTTTTCGTATTTATTCATAGGAATATTCCTGACCTGAAGCGAGAAATACCGGAAGAAGCATGACCTTGACTGAGGTGACGATAGGTTGAAGGATCTGAAGATACAAAGATAGATGAGAGAGAGAGAGAGAGAGAGAGAGAGAGAGAGAGAGATCATGAAAAGTAGCTTGCCAGTATATATGAAATGAAAATCCCACAGCCAATGTCTAATCCCAGCTATGACGTACGGTTGTGAGACCTGGAAACTGGCCACATCGGTGGAAAACCAACTAATCCGTTCTCATAGAGTGATGGAAAGGTTAATGTTCGAAACATCTGTAAGAGACAGGAAAAGATTAATTTGGGTGAGAGAACAGACTAAAGTCAAAGACATTATAGGAGTTATAAAAGAACAGAAATGGAGGTGGGCTGGTCATTTAGCAACAATAAAGGATAACTAATGAAGCAAGAGGTTGGCTGGCTGGACTCCAAGAGACTGTAAACGTAGCAGAAAGAGGCCAGACAGAGGATGCAGAGATGAGATTAAGAAGTTTCCAGGCAAAACGTGGATGGGATTGGCTCAGTCAAGGAATTCGTGAAGACTGTTGCAGAGGTCTTAATTCAACTGTGACCTTGAAATGGGTGATGATGATGACGATGATTATATCTATCTGTCTATCTATCTTTTTATCTATCTATCTATTCTTTCACAACACGTGATTCATAGATATGCTGACATCCACGGGGATATTGGAATCATCCCGAGCGCTTTCGTGTATTAACTACTTCAGGGAAGAGCAAAGTGAAGGAGGTAAAGTATGCCTGTCACGTTGTATAAAGAAAGAGGGAGGAGAAAATTCCATGTGAGCAGTGTAAGTCGCTGACAACAACCAGTGATTAAAACTTATATACATATTCTTAGTTGAATAATAATATAAACATTTATACATACATAGATAATTCTTTCTACATAAACTTATGGTTAAGAAAGAATTTTGTACCTTACGGTAAGCAAAAATAAGGACTCTCATAGGACTAAGTTCTAAAGTATGCATGCTAGTTTTCTAAGGTTTTCCATACGAGAGAGAGAGAGAGAGTTGACTGGGTTGGCCAGTAGGCCCCTGCTTGATAATCCCCTTCCTACACCCTCTTAATCATTCTTAAGAACTTAATCCTGCGACATTCCTCACGTGTGCTTACCGTAAGGTATATTATTCTTTGTTAACCTATATATCTATCTATCTATTGTCAGACGCCTCAATCTCGTAAGGGGTGGCCACAAACAAACCATAAATTATATTTTATAGAATTATGTTTTACGTAAGTACTATTATTTGTATACTGTAATTAGGAATAAGGATGTAAGTTTAGATCACCGGTTGTCAGTGACTTAGTCAACTCCGTCGGAACTTTCCCCTCCCTCTTTCTGTATAAAAGTAGGGGGTGTACTGCACCTTCTCTGCTCTCCCATCAAAAGGTGAATACACGAAAGCGCTCGTATGTTCTTTTTTCTCTGTGGATATCAGCATATATCTATCTATCTATCTATCAATGTACGTATCTCTTCTATATCTTTACCCATATCTGTCTATCTATATCTATCTATCTATCAATCAATCTATCTATCTATCTATCTCTCTATCTATACTCGTAATTATACATATACATATATAAGGGGAAAATCATTTATGAGTCTGACATCTCAGAAAAGTTGCCACGTTTACCCCCAAACCAACATGAAATTGGTCAAAACCTACATCAAACTTGTCACTAGTGAAGACTAACAACCTGGAAAAGAAATTAGTAAAGCATATTTAATGGAAATGAACAATATAAGATTCTCTGAGTGGATAGACGAGTGGGGAGGAGTTCGAGGATATCCGGCCATACTTATTCTCGGCCATGATCATGTTAGGCCGAAGGCGTTTAGGTCATACCTAACGTAACATATATTTTTGGCCGCAAGGCAATTAGACCATTTGCCACTTTCGGTCACTACAGCCGAACAGGAGTTTCGAGGCTTGAGGCGGATTACAGCCTCTCAGCACGAAGCGAGTGCTGTGAGTGTGCTGCTGCCGCCTCATGCTGCCGGGTCTGTGCCGCTTCCTCCTCAGCAACCTCCCTCAGCAACCCTTCAAAGTTCAGTGTGGAGGCAACGAAAGCGGGGTCGTCATCTCCCTCCATGTCCTCCACGTCGTCACAAGAGCCGTTAATTCGTTGTGCATACCAAAAGGGCGTGGCCTATACATATTTTCAATTGAAATGGGTCTTTCATAGGCTACTAGTTATTGCTGGATTACCACAGCTAATGGGCATTTCTATAAACATTCCTCTGAAGGCTATAAATGAGGATATAGAATGTGTGATACGCTGACGCATCCGGTCGGAGTGGAGGTTGATAAACAACGCGGCCAGGTGGAGAGAACGTAAACTGCCGATGGCGAACTGCCAGCTTCCTTGAATACGCCATTTTTTGTTTTTTCAGTCACTTCTTCCAGTCACAGTTCAAGAGTTAACTATATGTTACATATGTTCCAAAATTACTTGAGATCGTGAGCTTGTTATTATAAGTGGAATCACTATGCCCGTCAGCTGAAGAATTATTATGCGAGATGATTAATTCTTTACAGACGGGTGCGACCTTTCCCTACTTTCTGTTGAAATGAGTCATTCTTTTTATTATTCCTTGATTACCACAGCTCCTGGGCATTTTTATAAAGATACCTCTGAAAGCTATAAATGAGGATTTTGAAGGCATGATACACTGACTCATCCAGTCGGTGCAGAGGCTGGTAAACAACTGATTGTGCAGATTATTATAACGTTAAGCCTCTGTGGTACAGTGGTAGAGTGTGCGTTTAGCACGCTGGTGGACGAGAGTTCGCCTCCCGCCAGAGTTATAAAAATTTTGGGAATCGTTCACCGAGCCACTTGCCACTTTGGCGGACATAAGGGGTGCTGTGGTTGAACCAGTGTCGCATACTAGTATGCTTGCACCCAATCGGTTTAAGGCGGGCCGATTACACTTGGTTCACAGACTACACACACATCCAAAGCCACTACAATTACACCTACCAGCACGTCTCACCCTACATACAGTCTCTACCAGACAGCCTAAGCCACTGGGTACAGATACATTGGCTTGTATCGTCCCTGCTTCGGTAGGGATAGGCTGGTCCTGCAGTGGACCTCAACGGCTG
>NC_137048.1:4340551-4360551 GCF_032717465.1 Coenobita brevimanus | reverse complement strand
TTGTCTCTTCCATACAAAGTGGGAAAAACGATAGAGAAGAGTTATTTCTGACCTGGCCATTTAAATACCAGGAGAAGAACTGGAAATGAGAAATTACTAATATTTTTAGCTGGTGGACATAGGGAGTGTGAGAATATATGTGTGAACAAGTACTATGTGCCTGGTTTATACACGAGTCAACCTGACAGCAAATTCGTAAACAAATCTTGTTGTATCCAAAAAGTAAAAAAAGAATTATGCAATATTTTAATGACAAAAAAAAAAAAAAAAAAAAACATTTAAGGGACTTAGGGAATGAAGACTTGATGAGAAGGAAACTTTTGATTCTGCCCCAGTCAAACGAGCAACAGGAGAGCTGTACTTCAAGCAGGAATGAATAAAGTCAAGTACTGAGATGGTACAGTAGGAAGTGACTTTAGACATAGTGGAGGAATCAGTGACAATAATAAATTTTGAAGTTAATTAATAAAATAACCTGGTATGTGAATTTACGGTAGGATAAAAAGAGCCACTGTACAATTCGTGACGGAAGCTGTTTACACAGATATGACAGCCTGACATAGTACTGTAATCGATTCTCATGTTATGCTACCGTATCAGAAGTCGTGATCAGATGGCGGTGCAGTAAGTAAGTTTTGCAGGAATAAGGGTTGGCGAGGATGGAGGCGCAAGATCCAGCTGTAAGAAGACTGGTGGTCAAAGACATTGACTCCATATAGAAATGGAAAAACATGGGAGATAGAGAGAAAACAAATGATTAGGTCCTCTGTCCCTCTGTCGGTGACAGCTTAATGTAATCACGGTATTGGAAGGGTTAAACGGCTTCCCCTTCAAGGAAGAAATATTATTTGTTTGTTTGTTAGACAATAATTGTTTCCTTGTATATTTCCGAGGCAAATATATATTAAATCCGAGTGTGACCAGTTTTACGTATCTATAATGAGGATTCCGTCTTCCCCATTCATCCTCACCCTTATGTAGCACTCATAAAATCTCCCCCCCCCCCACACACATACACACTGACCCTATTCCACACTGAGAAAAAGGCCATGTACAGCTTAATATATGCAACCACAGACTCGGGTGCCTCTGTTATTCCTACAGGCATAACTTCAATATGATACATTTCCTCTTAAGAACTTCAACACGAGATATGGACGATTATGATATGAATATTTCAATGGATATTTTTACACGCTTCCTGAAATTTAAGCCGATTAGGATGATGGATGGTGACCTTGTTGAACGAAAGGCAATGATAGACTACGTGTGTGTGGATGAGCGAATGAGAAGACAACTGTTGGATGCAAGAGTGTGGAGAGGATGGGGGAATGGAGTCTCAGACCATCACTTAGTGATGGCCAAAGTAAAGCTGCAAAGAAATTGGTTGAAGAGACGAAGGGGAAGACAGGAGGAAACAGCTCCTCTGAGAAGAGTGGAGAAGTTGCAAGATAGTGAGAAAATGGCAGAGTATAAGAGCATACTGGAAGAAAGATTGGGAAGGTATGAGTTAGAGCAGATGGAAGGGGTGGAAGACATATGCAAGATATTCATGGAAGAGATAGACGCAGCGTGTGAGGTGGTTTGTGGAGTAAGGAGATGCAGGGATGTGCAAGGGACAGCATGGTGGAATGATGAGGTGAAACGAGCTGTGGAACAAAAGAAAAAGGCATATAGTGAATGGCTAGCGAGTAGTGGTAGGGGAGAATATGAGAGAGAGAAGAGAGAGGTATATGTGTGCAGGAGTAGGGAGGTGAAGAGACTGGTGAAGGAGAGTAAGAAGATAGTGGATGAAGAATTTGGGAGGAATCTGAGAGTGAAATGGGGGGAGAGTAAGAAATTGTATTGGAAGGAGGTAAGGAAAGTAGGGCAGTGTGAAAGGGGAAATAGTAGGGGAGTGAAAGATAGGAGTAATAGATTGTTGGTGGAGAAGAGAGAGAAATTGAGGAGATGGAAGGAGCATTATGAGGATTTATTGAATGTAGGGAGTGAAAGCAGAGCAAGTATAAGTGGTCGGGGAATGGCTGGGAGAAGAAGAGATGAGAGGAGGGAGGAAGAGATCAGTAGGGCGGAAGTAGTGGAAGCATTGAAGAAGATCAAGTTTTTTTTTTTTTTTAATAAAGGAACGGAGGAAGGAAAACAAATGAATAAAAAAAATAATCCATACACCAGATTAATGGTGTCCTCTGTTCATAAAATATCTATAACATTTAGACTTGAACAGCTGTGGGTTGAATTTTGGACAGAAACAACAATGGGGAAGTTAGTTCCAGAGAGATGCAGTTCGGGGAATGAAAGAATTCTGACAGGCAGAAGTTCTGCAATATGGCTAAGTGACATTCCAGTCATGAGTGCTACCAGATGCCCGTGTAGCACGAGGGAAGGCATGGAGAGGTGGCACCAAGGACGCAACTTCGTCTGAGCATTTGCCAAAAAAATATCTGTAAAACAATGCAAGGGAGGCAACATTCCTTCTTACTTGCAGAGGAGGTAGTTTATTTGTAATGGCAGGGTTGTTAACAATTCTAACAGCCTTGTTCTGAATTTTGTCTAGTTGTTTTAAACTGAGGCGTCCCGTTGACGTATGTTGCAACATTTTTGCATTTGCCAGTCCCGTCGACGTACTGGTACGTCGCGCAATTGCAAGGTTCATAATTTGCACAATTTTCAATTTTCGCCCAAGATTTTTCGTATGTATACACGGGACACCTTCCTCTGTTCCTCTACAAGATGCCAAGCTGGGACAATGCCTTACACCGCATAACCTCCCCCTTCCCCCCTGCACGCCATTGTCTCAGGAATTCACCTGTTACAAGTGTCCTGGCCAATAAAGACATTCAGGGCCAGAGTGATTCCCCAATCAATGACAATGTGGAGGACGAAGTTTACATAGCATTAGAGGAAGAAATGTCAGAAATGATGATCAGGTAATGTGGCAAAAAAAGGTCAGGTATGGTGATGAGTTAGTGAGTGAAACAATGCTTATATTGCCAATATTACTGTTTGAAAACCAATATACTCTTGTACTACATATAAATTTGTACCAAGGAAATAAATAAATACCGTTTATGAGTGGTGTGAAATAGTTACCCTCCCATAGAACTCGGTTTCTTTGGTGCTAGCCTGTTAGAAAACCTGTTAAGGTAAGGAGGTGCTGCTACCTGGATCGAGTATTTTAAACCTCAGGTGAGCGATTCCTCTATGAATTTTCGATGTTTCTCACCAAAAGCGGAGGTTTTAGCCAACAAATTTTTATTTTCGAAAATACGTCGGGATTGGGGTGTGTTTGAGGTGTGAAATAGCTCGGGACATGACTGGTTAAGTCGCAAATATGGGACTTGGTAGAATTGGGATCACTAGAGAAGAAAGACTGCCATGGAATGTCAGCAAGATAATTTCTAAATCCATCCCAGTTTGCCCTGTCAAAGAGCCATCAGGTCACCCTGACAGGTTCAGAACGGGGAGGTGTGGGGGGGTTAACTAATGAGGCTTTGATGAGATTGTGGTCAGATGATCCAGGTGGTGACAGTACCTCTATCCTGTATTGATCTGGATTATTTGTCATGAATAAATCGAGAGATGGGCATTATGGTCAGGATTATCAGGTGTTCTGGTTGGTTGCTTTACCAGCTTGGTGAGATTAAACAATTCTGCAAACAGCTCGCACTCTAGACTAGCGTCGTCAGTCCTAGGAGAATGCAATAACATTGCATTATGTATGTTAATACCACCCAAAATTGTAATTTCGGTGCTAAGGGCAAGGTTAAGGTTACTCAACTGTGTGGATATGGAATCAAATACGCTGGGTTCCGAAGAAGCATTGGGGGAGTGATAAACTAGACAAATATATTTGGTAATATTTTGACAATTTAGTTTATATAATGAGTAATTAAAACTGGATGAATTGAAGTTTAAAATAGTGTCAACAGCATATTGGGATTTGATATAACAACAGGTGCCACCCTTGTTATGGAAGTTTGTAAGGAGATGGTAACCGGGAAAACAAAATGGGGATATATCAGTAAAGGGTGAGATTTGTGGTTCTGTGAGGAAAAGGGCCAAAGGGGATATGGACTGAAGGAAAGAAATGAACTGAGTATAAATCTGTGGTAAGGCTGCAGATGTTGGTGAAGAAAAACGCCGCACTTTCACTTCTTCGCTGACGAGCATTACCGGAAAAAGCAACAGTCGCTGCCGGCACAGTCGCTTGATGGCGACCGGGAGCACCCTGTGCCGCCAGCCCTACCCTGCTGGTGATGGCAATCCGTGGTACCACCTCATTTGATAGTAATACTGCAGCAGCCATTACTAAAGAGAGTGAATAGAAGGTGTGATATGTTATGCGAATGTAGTGTGGTGTAGACAGTTGAAGGTAGAGGTGTTATGAGAGCATGCTAGCCTACTCTCTGTGTAAATGAATGCACCGAAAATGTTCAGCAAAGGGAGATGGTCAGGATCAAGTCCTGAGGGCTGGTGAAACGGGAGCTCCAGCTCTCCCTATCACCAGCTTGCCATCCACCCCGGGAGTACTGCCTTATTCAACTGGTGCTATAGTCTGCCCATGAATGGGAAAGGCCCCAGGAATTAATGAAGTGTGTGGTGAAATGCTGAGATATGGGGGTAAGATTGTTGTGGAGTGGATATGGAAGTTGTGTAAATTGGCTTGGCAAGAGGGAAGGGTTCCAGAGGACTGGAAATCAGGTATAATTGTTCCTTTAGACAAAGGAAAAGGGGAGAGAGAGGTATGTGGTAACCATTGGGGTATTTGCCTTCTTAGTGTGACTGGAAAAATATATGGTAGAATACTCATTGATAGGGTTAGGCATATGCATATGACAGAGGAGCTAGTTGGAGAAGAACAATAGGGATTTAGGAAGGGAAAGGGGTGTGTAGATCAGATATCTGTTTTAAGATGTTTAGTGGAGAAGGGAAAGAAAGTGTATGCAGCCTTCATGGATTTGGAGAATGCTTATGACAGAATAGATAGGCGAGGTATGTGGAAGGTATTAAGAATATATGGAATGGAGCGGAAATTGTTGAGTGCTGTGAAGAGCACGTATGAAGGAGCTAGGGCTACGGTGTGAGTGGATGGTGAGCTGAGTGAGTTCTTTGATCTCAATGTGGGACTGAAACAGGGCTGTGTGATGTCTCCATGGCTGTTTAACATATACATGGATGGGGTTGTACTCGTAAAGGAGGTGCAAGGTATGGCAGTGGATGAATGAGGGTGAGATTTGGAGCAATAGATCATCTAAAGTAATACTGAAACTTTATCTAGCATTGGTGAGGCCACATTTAGACTACGCAGTACAATTTTGGTGTCCTTACTATAGAATGGATATTAATTCGTTAGAAAATGTACAGAGAAGAATGACTAAAATGATACATGACGTCCGGAACCTGTCATATGAAGACAGACTGAAAAGACTAAGTCTGCATTCGCTAGAGAGGCGTAGAGTAAGGGGAGACTTAATTGAGGGTTTTTAAGTGGATGAATGGTATAAATAAGGGAGATATTAGCAAGGTACTTAAAGTGAGCATACAGGATAGGAACTAGAAATAATGGTTTCAAACTAGAAAAATTCCGTTTCAGAAAGGAAATCGGTAGAAATTGGTTCGGTAATAGAGTAGTAGACGAATGGAATAAGCTACCTAGTAAAGTAGTTGCTGCCTCTTCCATTGAGAGTTTCAAGCATAGGCTAGATAAGCATATGACAAATAAGGGGTGGATATAGAATAAAGAAAATATTATAACCAATACTAATTCAAAAATAAATTTTCTTTTCAGGTTACACTATGATAGTCTCTATTCTCCTTTCACACTTTCCTGTAAAATGTCCACGCCAGTTTTTCTATACGGCGTGGTGTTCTTTCTGACTTTTTCCTGCCGGCTTCGGCTGGAGGGTTTGGAGGGCGGGGGAGAGCCTTCTTCTTTGCTATCCTTATCTCATTCTAGTAGTTCAGTTACTCTTCTAGGAGCTGCCTAGCATGGGCCAACCGGCCTACTGCAGTTATCCTCTCTTCTTATGTTCTTATGTTGCTATTTCCTGATGATACAGTATTGTTGAGTGAAGAAGAATGGGATTTGCAAGGTTTGGTGAATGAATTTGGGATAGTGTGTAGGAAGAGAAATCTGAAAGTTAATGTAAACAAGAGCAAAGTTATGGTGTTTGAGAGGAATGAAGTTACAGAATGTACAGTGAGGTTGGTTGGTGAGGATAAGGAGAATGTGAGTGCATTCAAGTAATTGGGTAGTGTGATGAGTAAGGATGGAACTTTGGGGGATGAAGTGCGTGAAAGGGCACAGCAGGAAAGGAAGGTTGTTGGTTCACTGAAAGCAGTGATGAGAAATAGGGAGGTGAGTATGGAAGTAAATAAGTCACTGCATGATAATATTATGATCCCTACCCTGACGTATGGAAGCGAGGCGTGGACCTTGCAAGAGGGGAACAAGTCAAGAGTGAGAGCAGTGGAAATGAGTTACTTGAGAGGAGCATGTGGAGTGACATGGAGGGACAGGTTGACGAATGAAGAAGTGAAGGAACGTTGTGGGGTGGATTTGGATGTGGTTGAGAAGGTTAGGAGAAATACACTGAGGTGGTTTGGACATGTGGAGAGAATGGAGAATGAAAGACTGACTAAGAGGGCGTATGTAGGTGAGGTTGAGGGAGGAGTAGACCAAGGATGAGGTGGAGGGATGGAGTTGAGAGGTATATGAGGGAGGGGGGAGTGAGCTGGGGGGAGGGTAGTCAAATGGTGGGTGACAGAGCGACTTGGGGAAGTTTTGTCTGCGGCCACCCTTTGTGGGATTAGGGCGTCGGGCTATAGATAGATAGATAGGAAAATTAATTACTTGTTTCTACTTTGAGGAAGACTCATTGTTACGGCTTAGTTTCCCCGCACCAACCCCAAACCGTGACATACATTAATACTTCATCGTGCGCATTTTTTTGATGTTCAGGGATTTCTTTCTGGTAAAGATAATAATCCAAATTTGTCTAATGGAAGTTTGCGAATGGTTTAAAAATGCTTCATAAGCATATCACTAAAATGTAGTTTAGTCCTACATGTGGAACACTTTTCCACCCACCAATATTACATGACACTGTTACATAATTATGATCCAGAGTTTAAATTCATAGTATTCTGGGATAGGTTACACTGACGCCCTGCTAAAATGTTACTTGTTCTCAATGTTGCCACGCTTTCCCTGGCGGGGTAATTGCTGAGCGAAACTCATTCAGGTATTCACTGTATAAAGTGATATTAATCTCAACAGTCACTTCATTCAGTTCTTAGAAAATCGACTTCTGATGGCATTTTCCCTTATATCTATTGTTACTTTCCTTATCTAATCAGCTGTACATTAGTCCATCAACCTTAGGGGATCAGTAGTATTGTCTTTAGCTAGTAAATCGACAGATCTAACCTAGGTAAGATATCACTTCAACAGAAATGTTAAGCCCACTGCCCCTGTTTTGGTAAGTCAATGCTTCAGTGAAGTTAGGAGTGAAATCAGAGATGATATTTAGGTACTAAGGAAGGTCAGGTGTTTGTTGGGAAAATTGTGTGGATGAGACCTTTTTTTGGTAAAATAGTTTCCTTTCGTTATCATCGTTATTATTATTATTATTATTATTATTATTATTATTATTATTATTATTATTACTATTATTAAATGAATCCCAGTGGAACCAGTGAAGCTTAATAAACCATCAACTCATGAATACTAAATGGATGAGAAGGAAGGTCAGGTGAGTTGCAATGGAGGGAACTCCTTCGTTCGCGTACCAAACACGACGGTTCATATGAAGATTTACTCGCTACATTAAAGACTTAAAATTAATGCTGATTAAAGATAAGTATTCTACAAGAACCGTCGTAATTCCATTATGCAACTGTATGAAAAAGTAAAATACATCTCTTTCAGCAGTGGAAGATTAATATATCGTTTCCGTATCATATTTGAATCTCTAGACGTCCTCATTTGTCGTAACTAACCCTGGAATAATACCACTGGCTATATAGATCATCTTCATTACTTTTAACGTTAATATGACTATTAGATGAATGACCCTAAATCAAAAATTACTTATTCCAATATTCACACGACTTTAATAACTTACAAACATAAATCAGAGAGATGCCTAACTGTACTCAAGTAAAACTGTGGTCTTTCAATATACGCTAAAATTATAGTGTTCGATATAAATGAAGTATAACTTGTACAGTGAGGCTGGATTGTGAGGAAATGGTAAATGGGAGTGCATTCCAATATTTGGGTAGTGTGATGGGTAAGGATGCATGTTTAGATGATATAGTGTTTAAAAGGGTACAGCAGGGTAGAAAGGGTGCTGGTTCGGTGAAAATATTAAGAGTGAATAGAGACGTGGGCATGGAATTAAAAAACACTCGCTTCATATAGAAATGTGATCCGCACTTTAACAATCGGCAGATAAGCTTCGACACTGCTCGAAGGAGCCAAATTAATGGAAATGAGTTATCTGAAAGGAGCATGTGAAGTTGTATGGCGAGAGACGGAGAAATGAGAAAGCAAAGGAGCGTAGTAGTATTGACGCAGATGAGATTGAAACTGACAAGAGAAATACTTTGAGACTGTTTGGCCATGAGGAGAAGATGGAGATTGAAAGACTGACAAGACGAGTGTATGCAACTGGGGTGGAGGAAGAGAGGAGGAACGGGAGACCAAGAAAGAGATGGAGGGATGGAGTAAAGAGAAATATGAGAGAGGGGGGTGTAAGGGCAGCCAAATGGCAGAGGAATGGGCCACGTGGAGGCGATTTATATGTGGCCACTCCTTATGGGATTAAGGCGTCCGGAAACAGATATATAAACAATATGGAAACTTAATTTTTTGAATTCAGTCACTCACTCAGCAATCACAGTACAACATGAGACTCTCTTCATTCATGAATTTTTAAAACTTACTGTAGTAAACAAATGCCTGGGAAGCTAAGTGTCTCTAAATGTGTTTCAAAAAGAGTTCAGGGAATCGTAAAATCAACTGTGTGTGTGTGTGTGTGTGTGTGTGTGTGTGTGTGTGTGCGCGTCTTTGGTAAATTCATGTAAGATGTGGGCTAAGGAAGTCTGGACATCAGCAACGAAAAGAGTGTGCTTTGATTATATGGGAATGTAGAGAGGATGAGAGTGAACTGAGTGATACTGAAGGTGAAAAGGGGCAAGACAAGCGATATGGTAAATGAGAATATGAAATTGATCAAGCTACTGAACAGGCAGAGCTGAAAAACTTTTTTACGGTGAAGCAAATGACTTATGGTTTGACACCCCTGCTTTCCCCGGCGATGTGAGGGTCGTCAGACTGACCCTGGCTGATAGGTAATATGAGGCGTGTAAGTGTGGGTATTTATGCCACGGAGATTGGCTCGAGATTCCTAGGGTTTGAATGGTGAATGAATGAGAGTATGACCCACTGTTTGTTTCACATATCAGAGTGTTTTTTGTGTGTGTGTGTGTGCTCTCTAAATCCCACCTAATTCTATCGCTAGATGAAAAAAGAATATGGACGATGTTGATTATGATGACAAATCGTAAAAATACAGCCGCGTAAATACAAGACTATGGGTCCTGAACCCCAGACGCCATAACAACCCTAAGAGTAATAGCACATGTTTTGTTCCGCTTCTAGAGCGCTTGGGTACATGGCAAGATCTATTTCAACTTGCCCTGTATCCTGTGTTCATTTCTAAAATTAAGTTACAAACAAGTTCATGCATTGTACATCAGTACAAAATGCAAACGTCAAGAACTGTCACGTACATGCTTGGAAATGTTACATTTCCGGTTAATGGTTGTGTTCTGCCCGTGAATTCTATTTATCACAGGATAAGAGCAACACTCACCTAACGTTCACCTTGCAGAGAGCAAATCTGAAGGCTAATTGGTAGTTAGGAGGGAAAGAGGGGAGACAGCAGGCCCGGCATGAAGAGAGGATAGTTTGTGCTAATAAAGAGGGGCGGAGAGCAGGACCAGGGTAAAGTAACTGTTAAAGTTAAGGGGAATGTGTATGAGGGGAGAGCTGGTGCAAAGGGAGTGCAGAAAGCACAAGTTATAATATCCTATCGGCAACACAAATCATCAATTCTTTCATGCATTTCTCTCCAAAGACATTGTAATTTTGTCTCCTGAAACTGAATCAGACGAACTGATGACAGTCATGTGGGCCAAATAAAACCATCATTGTTAGCTGCAGCAGATGAACCAAGCAGTTTTTCAAAGTCCGGTTCTCAAACGTTTTGCCGACGGGTGTTTGGGCCTCCAGGGAACAGACTACTAAGTCTATTTCCAAAGTCGTCCACACACACACACACACACACAGACTCACACAGACACACACACAAAGATATATATATATATATATATATATATATATATATATATATATATATATATATATATATATATATATATATATATATATAAAACATTATAATTAGATGAAATATATTAGTATGCAGATGACTGTAATCCAAGTCAGAGTCAGAGATATCACTATGATTAAGTAAAACGTTACAGTTCTGTAAACATTATCTATATTGCCAATACAAGCACGAGTTATCAAAGACATATTTAATCTTCAAGGAAAATCAGTAGGCTGCATAAAAGTCTGTTGGTATATCAGTCAGACCTTTACTCGACTGTGTCAGTTTCGCTTCGGAAGCTTCGGTGTCATGACCTCCATCTTTGATATTCTTGCTAACAGTATTGCCCTCAGTTAGGTCAATCCTATGAGTACAGATCCAGCTCTTGAAGTCTTTCCTATAAAGTTATAACCGCTAAACTTTACTCAGCACTCAGCAACAAACACTCCCCAAACCGCTCTATTTTGCTCGTACTGAAGACACTTTCCTCATTCACGTTCCATAACGTTCTGATTCCAACTCTAACCAAATGAACCAAAATTGTAAATGTAACACATGTGTTCAGTTCTTAATGTTATTTTGTGAATCATTCTACTCATAAAAATTTAGTTTGCATTAGTAATTCTTTTATCGTATCAATGATATCAACCACATCTAAATAACCTGAGCCCTTGTTGCCACACAATCAAAACGCCTCTTACATTCATATCCTGCCAACACTATGGGTACGCTGGGATGATAATGCAAATATATCATTGGTTATTGGATGTTGCCACAAGTCTCAAGGAACTTTGTCAGCAATTGTACATCGAGAGAAATTGATATACATACATACATATATATATATATATATATATATATATATATATATATATATATATATATATATATATATATATATATATATATATATATATATATATATATATATATGGTGGAGTGTGTGTTTTCGCACATTCGCACATGGGAGAACGAGGGTTCGTGCCCCACCAGGGTAATAAACTTTGGGAGCATTCTTCCTGGTATGTGCCGCTTTGGAGGACATAAGGGGTGTTGTGGTTGAGCACGTGTAGCATACCATAAAGTATGCTTACACCCAGTTGGCTTGCGTGGTCCACTTACACTTGGTTCCCTAACTACACACACATCAAAACCACTCCAGCACCACAGTCACACAAGCACTTCTCACCCTACATACAATCTCCTCCAGACAGCCTAAGCCACTTGGTAGAGATACATAGGTTGTATCGTCCCCACTTCGGTCGGGATAGGCCGGTCCTGCAGTGAACACCCAAAAGGTTGATATATATATATATATATATATATATATATATATATATATATATATATATATATATATCATCTCATCAGCCGTTTCAGTGGCCACTGCAATACTAGCCTATCCCGACCGAAGTGGGGATGCTACAGCCTATGTATCTCTACCAAAGTGGCTTAGGCTGTCTGGTAGAGATTGTATGTAATGCGAGAAGGTGCTTGTAAGTGTAACCGTAGTCTTGGAGTGGCTTTGGATGTCTGTGTAGTCCGTGAATCAAGTGTAATCGACCCACGCAAGCCGACTGGGTGCAAGCATACTTTATAGTATGCGACACTGGTTCAACCACAACACCCCCTTATGTCCACCAATGCAGTACGTGGCCAGAAGGACGCTCCCAAAGTTTATTACCCTGGCTCAAGCGCAGAACCCTTAACAGAGCCATGTATAATCAATTCGCTAAACATGTGTGTCTTCCAGGGCCAGGGTGGCTAATGTGGTAGTGAAATTTCAAATATCGTGATGGACAGTGGTGACAAACCCACTGTGTTGCCTCAGTGTAGGAGGCAATGATATTAACAGGCGTAAGAGTGAGGTACTGTGGCAATATTACAAGTTGATGTTAGAGAAGGTTAGGATGAGGGGAGGAACCCCTGTAGTGCTCGGTGTTTTGCAAAGGAGGCAGGTTGGAAGGGAGTGGTTGAACAGGGCAATAGGTTTTAATTGCCGCCTTGAAAGGTATTGCAAAGATAATGCAATACCTTTCATTGACAGCTGGGACCGGTTTTATGGAAGGATTGCCTTGTATAGTTGGGATGGGACTCATCTTAGCAGGCAGGGAGTTACTGTTTTAGATGGAATGATAAATAGGGAGTTAGAGTATTTTTTTCGAGGTTGAGAAGTAGACGTACAGGAAGTTACAGCAACTGCACTCAGAAATCATTATTACCATGTTTGGTAAAGTAAGAATAAAAGTATAACTTTGTAAGTGCTTGTAGGTAAGTTTTGTAGATCAGTTATACATATATTAGACTCATGGACGAGCGATTGTTATATGTGAGTAGCTTTGTATGTAGATAATCTTGGTTCCCTTTTGTCATGCAGTGACAGGAGAGGTAAAGAATAGCATGAGACTATTTTTATTTGTCTTGGAAATATTAACAAAGTCTCTCACACACGAGTGAAGTATAAGTAAAGTCCCGCGGGCTAACCTCCCTGTCTCGCTCTCTCTCTCTCTCTTGCACCCTCTCGCCCATGTTGCTAGGCTCCTTCTCCTTACTACCTGTTTGTTCTATAGCTAACCTCCTTCTGAGCTCTGCTTCCTAAATTCTGGTGTAGCAGGGGTCGAGTCACGTGTGTTACACTGTTGTTGTAATGTTCTAGAAGCCTGTGTGTGAGTATGTGTGTATGTGTGTGTATGGTCACTAGGCACTGTTCGTATGCTTATCTCGCTGACACACTACCTATCTCATCCCCTGACTTGCTGCTTCCAGTGTATTGTCAACATTTCTCACTTACACTTGCAAGCTCATCTCCCGTTCCCAGGCTTGCCTGGTGCTCTGTCTATCTATCTATCTATCTATCTATCATGTTTTCTATAATTAATTGTATTTATAATATGGAGTCCTGACACTGCTCAGTCACACGCTGGAGGTCCTCCGACAGTAATTATTACTGACATATGCTAATCTATTAGTACACAATATTGATTATAATATTGTATACATATAATATTCATAATAAATTGCAATGATCTAGTAATATTACATTTTAAACAAGTTGTATACATATTTGAATAAATGGCAATGGTTCTTGTATGACATTTTGTAAGATGTGTATGTATAACAGACATATGCATATAATTGTGCAATGGTAATACTGCTAGGCCATTACATTACATATTGAGTTATCCCTTTAGTAATGTCTAATATTTCACCTAACTTGTGTGATGATTCTGGTAATACAGAATTGAGGTAACATTGTATGAATTTACATAATATTGTAGTAATATTGTGGTAATACATAACTGTAACATTGTATGAATTGTTACATAATTGTATTGTAATTGTTACATTGTAGCAACATTGCAGTAATACATAATTGTAACATTGTATGAATTGTTACATAATGTTGTGGTAATGCATAATTGTGTTGGCCTTATATTTGTAGTTACATTTTGTTACTGCAACTGTTACATGTTTGTGTTGGCCTTATAATTGTAGTTAAAGTTACATAAAAGTTACATCTTGTTAATGCAACTGTTACATAATTGTTACATACTGTTTGTAGTTATATATCGTTTGTAGTTACATAATTGTAATAATTGCAGTCCTGACACTGAATCCGGTCATGCTGCGGTCGATGATGTGCCATGCCACTAGCTTGTGGAGACAATAATTTGCTTTTGTTTCACTTATAGTAGGAGTTTATGTGATGATGTGTCATGCCACTTGCTTGTGGAGAACACTAATTATCTTTTTGTTTCACTTATAGGAGTTTATGTGGTATTTTGGCATTTGTAGTAACATTTACGCTTATTTTCAATTGTTTGTTATGTGATCGTACTGTATTTCTTTTTTTTTTTTTTTTTTTTTTTTTGTATGTATTGATTTTCTGTAGTTTGTTTTTCTTCGTTTGTCTATGCTTTTTCGGTGTTGCTTGAGGTTGCATAATTGCTGGCTAATTTCCTTAGGACCCTTTTTTAAGGTTTAGTTTATATTGCACAGATATTACTGAAAATTATATTATATAGCCCCATATTTTGTTATTTTATATAAAAAATATATATATATACACTATATACAGTATTAACTATATACACTGACTTGTTGTTCACTTGTACCTATCGTGGGCAATATGTGTGTCAGCACTGTGTGAAAATCTTTGTCTTCACGACTGTGTGGAAGATGTTCATTCTTGCTAACGTCATTTGTGTTGGCTATTTTTTTTTCTGGTTTTCCTTGTAACTTAATTTATCTGTTTCCACTAGGTAGCTTTAATTAATGTTTAATATAGTTCTTTTAATCGCTCACTGAGTAACTGTGATGGTATATATTCTTTACTAATTTGTAGATGTAATAATGTATAGCTGTATGCATGAAACACGTATTTTATGTAGGTATAAATGGTAACACTCGTTGGTAGTAAGTAACTGCTATAGTAAATGAATGAATATATACAGTGTAGAATATTTATTGTTGATGCAAGTATTTAATGATTGAATTATGAAGATAATTGAAGTAGATATATGTATTTAAGTTGTAATTATGTAGCACGTTTTATATGTTTGTGCAGTAGTTTTTGTCTATCACGGTGTGGTGCGGTGAGGATCTGTCCGTTCTCCCCTTGGGGCTAAGATGCGAATGAATGTGTTTGAATGGATGAGTAAATGGGGAGTGTGTCGTCCTGTCTCGGCTACCTCCCTTTCCTTGGGAAGCAGCCTAGGTATATAGATAGATAGATAGATCACTGTGCTTTGCATAACTGAAGTAACTATGTAAGTCACTAATTTTTTTACCGTGGTGGGAATGGTGTTAGTGATGGTGCAGGTGGTGAATTGGTTGACGTGGCGTCGTTTCAGCAAGCACGCATGATGATGTCAATTTCCCACACTGGTAGCTGTGGTGAGTAAATGAGTAGCGATGAGTAACTTAAGTGAAGATGAGTAAGATGAGTTGTGAATATGGGCTTGGTATTTGCATCGTCGTCTTGACCTTCTCGCACTCCTGCGTCAGCAGTGGAGGTTGGGTGGAGGTAGGAGAGAAAGGAGGGTGAGGTCAGATGGTTGTGAGTTGTGAGTCGTGTCTCACTCTTCGTTTGTTTGTTTTGTTTTTCTTTCTCGATGTATTCTCCGTCCTTTTCTCTTGTGATTTACTCGTTGTGGGATGAAGACTGCCGCTACTTGTAGGTGCGTGTAGAAGATTATACAGACGACTCGTAGAGTTGTTACTTGATGTTGACTGTAGATGGTTGTAGTTCGTTGGTTCGTCGTAGAAATTGCAAGATTGTATCAGTACTTTGTTAAACTACTGGCAAGGCGTCCTGTGACCTCTTCACCTCTAAATCAGCGTGATGATCGGGGAGACGGAGGGGGGGTTAGAGAGAATACTGTCAGGAGCTGGTTGTGAGTTGTTGGTTGTAAGAGGTATTTTTTGTTTTCAATCTTGATAATGCAGAATCAGCTGTACACTCGTAGACTCGTAGGCTTGTAGACTCATAGGCTTGTAGGCTTGTAGACTCATAGGCTTGTAGGCTTGTAGACTTGTAGACTCGTAGGCTTGTAGCTTGTATTTTGTAGGAATTCACTGTAGATTCGTAGACGAGGTTCGTATGTTCGCTGCCACCATATCTTACAATAACTTTGCAAGTGCTTGTAGATACGTTTTGTAGATCAGTTATACATATATTAGACTCGTGGACGAGCGGTTGTTATACGTGAGTAGCTTTGTATGTAGATAATCTTGGTTCCCTTTTGTCATGCAATGACAGGAGAGGTAAAGAATAGCATGAGACTATTTTTATTTGTCTTGGAAATATTAACAAAGTCTCTTACACACGAGTGAAGTATAAGTAGAGTCCCGCGAGCTAACCTCCCTGTCTCGCTCTCTCTCTCTTCCACCCTCTCGCCCATGTTGCTAGGCTCCTTCTCCCTACTACCCATCGGTTCTATAGCTAACCTCCTTCTGAGTTCTGCTTCCTAAATTCTGGTGTAGCAGGGGTCGTGTCACGTGTGTTACACTGTTGTTGTAATGTTCTAGAAGCCTGTGTGTGAGTATGTGTGTATGTGTGTATATGGTCACTAGGCACTGTTCGTATGCTTATCTCAGTGACACACTACCTATCTCATCCCCTGACTTGCTGCTTCCAGTGTATTGTCAACATTTCCTCACTTACACTTGCAAGCTCATCTCCCGTTCCCAGGCTTGTCTGGTGCTCTGTCTGTCTATCTATCTATCTATCTATCATGTTTTCTATAATTAATTGTATTTATAATATGGAGTCCTGACACATCCACTCAGGCACCTGAAATTGAGCAGGCGATGATAGAGGACAGAACATGCGATGATAGAAGGGCGATAAGTGATACTACAAAAAATGTTATATTAGTAAAGAGTTTCCCAGTTAGTAATAAAATAAAAAAACAGTAAATCCCAAGGTAGAGACATAACTACTCGTAATAATCTGAAAGGGTACTACACAAACACCTGGAGTTTACATAATAAAATGGATGAATTGAGGGCTTTAATTTGTACAGAGAAAATAGACATTGCCGTTATTAGTGAAACTTGGATGAATACAGACACTCGAAAATTTTTAGCAGAATATCAGATAAAGTGCTATAATATTTTTGTATCAAACCGTCCGGAAAGAAAGGGGGGTGGGGTAGCTATTTATGTAAAGGATTCATTAAACTGTTACGATAAAGCAGACATTAAAGTAAACAGGGACACAGAAAGTGTCTGGGTTGAAATTAGTAACAATAGGGAGAAATTAGCCTTAGGAGCAATTTACAGATGTCCAAAATTAAGTAGAGCAGATAGTAAATACCTTTGGGAGGAAATTAGGAAAGCATCACAATCCAGCTGAGTAATAATTGTTGGGGACCTTAATTTGCCAAGAATAGATTGGAGAAATCAGACAGGGGATGCAGAGTCAGAGGAAGTTCTAGAGGTAGTATAGGATAATTTCCTTTATTAGTATATCAGAAAGCATATCAGAGGTAATAATATACTAGATTTGGTTTTAGCTAAAAAAGAAAATATCATTAGTGATGTAGTGATAGTTGGACGACTTGGTAATAGCGATCATGAAGAAATTAAGTTCAAAATATTTGGGACGTCTGTTCCACTGAAAATACCTCCACCGTTCCTAATTTCCATCTAGGAGATTTCGATGGATTAAGAACTTATTTTAGAACGGTATTCCACTGGGAGAATAGCTATTCTGGGGAGTGCCAGGTTAGCGGAGAACCCCAGGTCATAGGTGAGGGGCAGGAAACAGGTGGGAATGTGCACCAGGTGTCTGTGGAGGGTGAGGTCATAGATGGGAGTGTAGTCCAGGTGACGAGGATTAACTCAGGTCCAGTACCACGCAGACATTCGACCAGTCAGAAATATAACGAGTTAGTAAATATAATACATGAAGGTCAAGATAGATATATCCCTTCAAAACCGTTTAGAGCGAATAATTCAGAATCAAGATGGTTAAACAACAGATTAAAATCTCTCACAGGCCAAAGGAAAGGAATATATAGAAAATAAAACGTGGAGAGGAACACTTACGTAACCGGTACGCGATTTTAAATAGAGAAGTAAAGAGGGAGATAGGAAAAGCAAAGAGAAGTTATGAAATTAAGGTTGCTAGTGAATCGAAAGAAAACCCCAAGGGTTTTTATCAAATGTACAGTACCGTACGAAAAATAAAGATAGAATAGGACCACTCAGAACAGAATCAGGTGACATTATCAGTGAATATAAAGAAAATGTGCTCCATCCTAAATAATTATTTCATATCAGTATTCACCAAGGAAAATCTAGACCTGGTCCCTCAAGCAGCAAATATTTACGATGATAATACGGAAAACATTCTCAGTAAAATAACCATTAGCAAGGAGGACATATTGAAAGAAATTAATAAAACCTCAAAAATCGTCAGGTCCGGACGATATATATGCAAAAATTATAAAAGAAACCAAAGAAGAATTATGTCAGCCACTTTTAACATTATAAAATGACTCTTTAATTTCAGGAGACGTTCCAGAGGCGTGGAAGACCGCAAATGTAGTGCCCATCTTTAAAAAGAGTGATAAATCAGCTGCGTTGAATTATCGTCCAATAAGTCTAACGTCAATAGTAGGAAAAATGTTAGTCAATTTTGGCAAATAAGATTAGAGAACACTTAGAAAGAATCAATCTTATAAACGAAAGTCAGCACGGATTCAGGCAAGGACGATCCTGCCTCACAAACTTGTTGTCATTCTACTCGGAGGTCTATGAGGCAGTAGATAGCGATAAAGCTTACGATGTTATTTATCTGGACTTAGTAAAGCCTTTGATAGGGTCCCACACGAAAGGTTAGTTAGAAAAGTTCGAGCACACGGTATAGACGGCGATATCTTAAAATGGATAGAATCCTGGCTGAAAGGACGAAAGCAATGAGTATTAATAAATGGAAGTCAGTCGGACTGGGGATTAGTAACTAGCGGTGTACCTCAGGGTTCAGTATCTGGTCCCTTAGTATTTATTATATATATAAATGATTTAGAGTTAGAAGTCACTAGCAGCATCAGCAAATTTGCTGACGATACGAAAACAGGGCGTATCGTTAACTCGACTGACGATTGCCATAACTTACAAAAGGACCTCGATATATTGTTCAAATGGTCTAAAACTTGGCAAATGGAATTTAACATTGAAAAATGTAAAGTACTTAACGTAGGGAAGACCATTGGAGATACTAAATACAACTTGGATAACAAAGAAATTAGCAAATCGGAATGCGAGAGAGATCTAAGAGTTATGGTTAGCAATGACCTGAAACCAAGGCAACAGTGAATTAAAGCGAGAAATTAAGCAAACAGGGTCCTAGGGTTTATTTCGAGAAGCGTGAGCAACAGGTCATCAGAAGTAATACTGCAACTTTATCTAGTATTAGTAAGGCCACATTTAGACTACGCAGTACAATTTTGGTGTCCTTACTATAGAATGGATATTAACTCGTTAGAAAATGTACAGAGAAGAATGACAAAAATGATACATGATGTTCGGAACCTGTCATATGAAGACAGACTGAAAAGACTAAGTCTGCACTCACTAGAGAGGCGTAGAGTAAGAGGAGACTTAATTGAGGTGTTTAAGTGGATGAAGGGTATAACTAGGGGAGATATTAGCAAGGTACTTACAGTCAGCATACAAGATAGAACTAGAAGTAATGTTTTCAGACTAGAAAAATTCCGTTTCAATAAGGAAATAGTTTGGGAATAGAGTAGTAGACGAATGAAATAAGCTGCCTATGGTCGTACCATTCTAAAGTGGCGGTTTGGGTGGGGCACGAACCTCTGTACAGTGTTGCCACGTTTTCCATACTCGCGATGCCTCTCTCTCTCTCTCTCTCTCTCTCTCTCTCTCTCTCTCTCCTGGGGGGATGTGCATCACCCTAGGGAATTTTGTTTCTTTTATGTCTTAAAAACTTGTGCTTTCATTTCTTTATTTTGTTTTTTATTATATTATTGTTTTACATATGACGCCAGATGACCTCGGTGTTACGGCGCCTTTTCATTCATTCTCGCCCTCCTTCCTTCCCTCCCTTCATCTTTCCCTCAGCTTGAC
>NC_137048.1:4275452-4335452 GCF_032717465.1 Coenobita brevimanus | reverse complement strand
ATGGACGATTATGCATATGGTTATTTCAACAGGCTATTTTTACATGCTTCCTGAAATTTAAGCCGATTAGGATGATGGATGGTGACCTTGTTGAACGAAAGGCAATGATAGACTACGTGTGTGTGGATGAGCGAATGAGAAGACAACTGTTGGATGCAAGAGTGTGGGAGAGGATGGGGGAATGGAGTCTCAGACCATCACTTAGTGATGGCCAAAGTAAAGCTGCAAAGAAATTGGTTGAAGAGACGAAGGGGAAGACAGGAGGAAACAGCTCCTCTGAGAAGAGTGGAGAAGTTAAAAGATAGTGAGAAAATGGCAGAGTATAAGAGCATACTGGAAGAAAGATTGGGAAGGTATGAGTTAGATGAGCATGGAAGGGGTGGAAGACATATGCAAGATATTCATGGAAGAGATAGACGCAGCGTGTGAGGTGGTTTGTGGAGTAAGGAGATGCAGGGCTGTGCAAGGGACAGCATGGTGGAATGATGAGGTGGAAACGGAGCTTGGGGAACAAAAGAAAAAGGCATATAGTGAATGGCTGAAGTGAGTGGTAGGGGAGAATATGAGAGAGAGAAGAGAGAGGTATATGTGTGCAGGAGTAGGGAGGTGAAGAGACTGGTGAAGGAGAGTAAGAAGATAGTGGATGAAGAATTTGGGAGGAATCTTGAGAGTGAAATGGGGGAGAGTGGGCAATTGTGAAGGAAGGAGGTGGAAGGAAAGTGTAGGGCAGTGTGAAAGGGAACAGAGGTAGGGGAGTGAAAGATAGGAGTAATAGATTGTTATGGAGAAGAGAGAGAAATTGAGGAGATGGAAGGAGCATTATGAGGATTTATTGAATGTAGGGAGTGAAAGCAGAGCAAGTATGAAGTGGGTCGGGGAATGGCTGGGAGAAGAAGAGATGAGAGGAGGGAGGAAGAGATCAGTAGGGCGGAAGTAGTGGAAGCATTGAAGAAGATCAAGTTTTTTTTTTTTTTAATAAAGGAACGGAGTGAAGGAAAACAAATGAATAAAAATAATCCATACACCAGATTAATGGTGTCCCTCCTGTTCATAAAATATCTATAACATTTAGACTTGAACAGCTGTGGGTTGAATTTTGGACAGAAACAACAATGGGGAAGTTAGTTCCAGAGAGATGCAGTTCGGGGAATGAAAGAAATTCTGACAGGCAGAAGTTCTGCAATATGGCTAAGTGACATTCCAGTCATGAGTGCTACGGATGCCCGTAAAGTAGCACGAGTAGGGGAAGGTGCATGGAGAGGTGGCACCAAGGGACGCAACTTCTGTCTGAGCATTTGCCAAAAATATCTGTAAAACAATGCAAGGGAGGCAACATTCCTTCTTACTTGCAGAGGAGGTAGTTTATTTGTAATGGCAGGGTTGTTAACAATTCTAAACAGCCTTGTTCTGAATTTTGTCTAGTTGTTTTTAAAACTGGAGGCGTCCTGTTGACGTAGATAAGTTGGCAACATTTTTGCATTTGCCAGTCCCGTCTGACGTACTGAGTACGTTAATGACAAGCAATTGCAAAGGTTCATAATTTGCACAATTTTCAATTTTCGCCCAAGATTTTTCGTATGTATACACGGGACACCTTCCTCTGTTCCTCTACAAGATGCCAAGCTGGGACAATGCCTTACACCGCATAACCTCCCCCTTCCCCCCTGCACGCCATTGTCTCAGGAATTCACCTGTTACAAGTGTCCTGGCCAATAAAGACATTCAGGGCCAGAGTGATTCCCCAATCAATGACAATGTGGAGGACGAAGTTTACATAGCATTAGAGGAAGAAATGTCAGAAATGATGATCAGGTAATGTGGCAAAAAAAGGTCAGGTATGGTGATGAGTTAGTGAGTGAAACAATGCTTATATTGCCAATATTACTGTTTGAAAACCAATATACTCTTGTACTACATATAAATTTGTACCAAGGAAATAAATAAATACCGTTTATGAGTGGTGTGAAATAGTTACCCTCCCATAGAACTCGGTTTCTTTGGTGCTAGCCTGTTAGAAAACCTGTTAAGGTAAGGAGGTGCTGCTACCTGGATCGAGTATTTTAAACCTCAGGTGAGCGATTCCTCTATGAATTTTCGATGTTTCTCACCAAAAGCGGAGGTTTTAGCCAACAAATTTTTTTTTTCGAAAATACCTCGGGATTGGGGGGTGTTGGAGGTGTGAAATAGCTCGGGACATGACTGGTTAAGTCGCAAATATGGGACTTGGTAGAATTGGGATCACTAGAGAAGAAAGACTGCCATGGAATGTCAGCAAGATAATTTCTAAATCCATCCCAGTTTGCCCTGTCAAAGAGCCATCAGGTCACCCTGACAGGTTCAGAACGGGGAGGTGTGGGGGGGTTAACTAATGAGGCTTTGATGAGATTGTGGTCAGATGATCCAGGTGGTGACAGTACCTCTATCCTGTATTGATCTGGATTATTTGTCATGAATAAATCCGAGAGATGGGCATTATGGTCAGGATTATCAGGTGTTCTGGTTGGTTGCTTTACCAGCTTGGTGAGATTAAACAATTCTGCAAACAGCTCGCACTCTAGACTAGCGTCGTCAGTCCTAGGAGAATGCAATAACATTGCATTATGTATGTTAATACCACCCAAAATTGTAATTTCGGTGCTAAGGGCAAGGTTAAGGTTACTCAACTGTGTGGATATGGAATCAAATACGCTGGGTTCCGAAGAAGCATTGGGGGAGTGATAAACTAGACAAATATATTTGGTAATATTTTGACAATTTAGTTTATATAATGAGTAATTAAAACTGGATGAATTGAAGTTTAAAATAGTGTCAACAGCATATTGGGATTTGATATAACAACAGGTGCCACCCTTGTTATGGAAGTTTGTAAGGAGATGGTAACCGGGAAAACAAAATGGGGATATATCAGTAAAGGGTGAGATTTGTGGTTCTGTGAGGAAAAGGGCCAAAGGGGATATGGACTGAAGGAAAGAAATGAACTGAGTATAAATCTGTGGTAAGGCTGCAGATGTTGGTGAAGAAAAACGCCGCACTTTCACTTCTTCGCTGACGAGCATTACCGGAAAAAGCAACAGTCGCTGCCGGCACAGTCGCTTGATGGCGACCGGGAGCACCCTGTGCCGCCAGCCCTACCCTGCTGGTGATGGCAAACCGTGGTACCACCTCATTTGATAGTAATACTTGCAGCAGCCATTACTAAAGAGAGTGAATAGAAGGTGTGATATGTTATGCGAATGTAGTGTGGTGTAGACAGTTGAAGGTAGAGGTGTTATGAGAGCATGCTAGCCTACTCTCTGTGTAAATGAATGCACCGAAAATGTTCAGCAAAGGGAGATGGTCAGGATCAAGTCCTGAGGGCTGGTGAAACGGGAGCTCCAGCTCTCCCTATCACCAGCTTGCCATCCACCCCGGGAGTACTGCCTTATTCAACTGGTGCTATAGTCTGCCCATGAATGGGAAAGGCCCCAGGAATTAATGAAGTGTGTGGTGAAATGCTGAGATATGGGGGTAAGATTGTTGTGGAGTGGATATGGAAGTTGTGTAAATTGGCTTGGCAAGAGGGAAGGGTTCCAGAGGACTGGAAATCAGGTATAATTGTTCCTTTAGACAAAGGAAAAGGGAGAGAGAGAGGTATGTGGTAACCATTGGGGTATTTGCCTTCTTAGTGTGACTGGAAAAATATATGGTAGAATACTCATTGATAGGGTTAGGCATATGCATATGACAGAGGAGCTAGTTGGAGAAGAACAATAGGGATTTAGGAAGGGAAAGGGGTGTGTAGATCAGATATCTGTTTTAAGATGTTTAGTGGAGAAGGGAAAGAAAGTGTATAAGCCTTCATGGATTTGGAGAATGCTTATGACAGAATAGATAGGCGAGGTATGTGGAAGGTATTAAGAATATATGGAATGGAGCGGAAATTGTTGAGTGCTGTGAAGAGCACGTATGAAGGAGCTAGGGCTACGGTGTGAGTGGATGGTGAGCTGAGTGAGTTCTTTGATCTCAATGTGGGACTGAAACAGGGCTGTGTGATGTCTCCATGGCTGTTTAACATATACATGGATGGGGTTGTACTCGTAAAGGAGGTGCAAGGTATGGCAGTGGATGAATGAGGGTGAGATTTGGAGCAATAGATCATCTAAAGTAATACTGAAACTTTATCTAGCATTGGTGAGGCCACATTTAGACTACGCAGTACAATTTTGGTGTCCTTACTATAGAATGGATATTAATTCGTTAGAAAATGTACAGAGAAGAATGACTAAAATGATACATGACGTCCGGAACCTGTCATATGAAGACAGACTGAAAAGACTAAGTCTGCATTCGCTAGAGAGGCGTAGAGTAAGGGGAGACTTAATTGAGGTTTTTAAGTGGATGAATGGTATAAATAAGGGAGATATTAGCAAGGTACTTAAAGTGAGCATACAGGATAGAACTAGAAATAATGGTTTCAAACTAGAAAAATTCCGTTTCAGAAAGGAAATCGGTAGAAATTGGTTCGGTAATAGAGTAGTAGACGAATGGAATAAGCTTCCTAGTAAAGTAGTTGCTGCCTCTTCCATTGAGAGTTTCAAGCATAGGCTAGATAAGCATATGACAAATAAGGGGTGGATATAGAATAAAGAAAATATTATAACCAATACTAATTCAAAAATAAATTTTCTTTTCAGGTTACACTATGATAGTCTCTATTCTCCTTTCACACTTTCCTATAAATGTCCACGCCTGTTTTTCTATAATGCATGTTCTTTCTGACTTTTCCTGCCCCCTTTTCCTGGAGGGTTTGGCAGGCGGGGGAAAGCCTACACCTTTGCTACCCTTACCTCATTCTAGTAGTTCAGATACTCTTCTAGGAGCTACCTAGCATGGGCCAACCGGCCTATTGCAATTATCCTCTCTTCTTATGTTCTTATGTTGCTATTTCCTGATGATACAGTATTGTTGAGTGAAGAAGAATGGGATTTGCAAGGTTTGGTGAATGAATTTGGGATAGTGTGTAGGAAGAGAAATCTGAAAGTTAATGTAAACAAGAGCAAAGTTATGGTGTTTGAGAGGAATGAAGTTACAGAATGTACAGTGAGGTTGGTTGGTGAGGATAAGGAGAATGTGAGTGCATTCAAGTAATTGGGTAGTGTGATGAGTAAGGATGGAACTTTGGGGGATGAAGTGCGTGAAAGGGCACAGCAGGAAAGGAAGGTTGTTGGTTCACTGAAAGCAGTGATGAGAAATAGGGAGGTGAGTATGGAAGTAAATAAGTCACTGCATGATAATATTATGATCCCTACCCTGACGTATGGAAGCGAGGCGTGGACCTTGCAAGAGGGGAACAAGTCAAGAGTGAGAGCAGTGGAAATGAGTTACTTGAGAGGAGCATGTGGAGTGACATGGAGGGACAGGTTGACGAATGAAGAAGTGAAGGAACGTTGTGGGGTGGATTTGGATGTGGTTGAGAAGGTTAGGAGAAATACACTGAGGTGGTTTGGACATGTGGAGAGAATGGAGAATGAAAGACTGACTAAGAGGGCGTATGTAGGTGAGGTTGAGGGAGGAGTAGACCAAGGATGAGGTGGAGGGATGGAGTTGAGAGGTATATGAGGGAGGGGGGAGTGAGCTGGGGGGAGGGTAGTCAAATGGTGGGTGACAGAGCGACTTGGGGAAGTTTTGTCTGCGGCCACCCTTTGTGGGATTAGGGCGTCGGGCTATAGATAGATAGATAGGAAAATTAATTACTTGTTTCTACTTTGAGGAAGACTCATTGTTACGGCTTAGTTTCCCCGCACCAACCCCAAACCGTGACATACATTAATACTTCATCGTGCGCATTTTTTTTGATGTTCAGGGATTTCTTTCTGGTAAAGATAATAATCCAAATTTGTCTAATGGAAGTTTGCGAATGGTTTAAAAATGCTTCATAAGCATATCACTAAAATGTAGTTTAGTCCTACATGTGGAACACTTTTCCACCCACCAATATTACATGACACTGTTACATAATTATGATCCAGAGTTTAAATTCATAGTATTCTGGGATAGGTTACACTGACGCCCTGCTAAAATGTTACTTGTTCTCAATGTTGCCACGCTTTCCCTGGCGGGGTAATTGCTGAGCGAAACTCATTCAGGTATTCACTGTATAAAGTGATATTAATCTCAACAGTCACTTCATTCAGTTCTTAGAAAATCGACTTCTGATGGCATTTTCCCTTATATCTATTGTTACTTTCCTTATCTAATCAGCTGTACATTAGTCCATCAACCTTAGGGGATCAGTAGTATTGTCTTTAGCTAGTAAATCGACAGATCTAACCTAGGTAAGATATCACTTCAACAGAAATGTTAAGCCCACTGCCCCTGTTTTGGTAAGTCAATGCTTCAGTGAAGTTAGGAGTGAAATCAGAGATGATATTTAGGTACTAAGGAAGGTCAGGTGTTTGTTGGGAAAATTGTGTGGATGAGACCTTTTTTTGGTAAAATAGTTTCCTTTCGTTATCATCGTTTTTATTATTATTATTATTATTATTATTATTATTATTATTATTATTATTATTACTATTATTAAATGAATCCCAGTGGAACCAGTGAAGCTTAATAAACCATCAACTCATGAATACTAAATGGATGAGAAGGAAGGTCAGGTGAGTTGCAATGGAGGGAACTCCTTCGTTCGCGTACCAAACACGACGGTTCATATGAAGATTTACTCGCTACATTAAAGACTTAAAATTAATGCTGATTAAAGATAAGTATTCTACAAGAACCGTCGTAATTCCATTATGCAACTGTATGAAAAAGTAAAATACATCTCTTTCAGCAGTGGAAGATTAATATATCGTTTCCGTATCATATTTGAATCTCTAGACGTCCTCATTTGTCGTAACTAACCCTGGAATAATACCACTGGCTATATAGATCATCTTCATTACTTTTAACGTTAATATGACTATTAGATGAATGACCCTAAATCAAAAATTACTTATTCCAATATTCACACGACTTTAATAACTTACAAACATAAATCAGAGAGATGCCTAACTGTACTCAAGTAAAACTGTGGTCTTTCAATATACGCTAAAATTATAGTGTTCGATATAAATGAAGTATAACTTGTACAGTGAGGCTGGATTGTGAGGAAATGGTAAATGGGAGTGCATTCCAATATTTGGGTAGTGTGATGGGTAAGGATGCATGTTTAGATGATATAGTGTTTAAAAGGGTACAGCAGGGTAGAAAGGGTGCTGGTTCGGTGAAAATATTAAGAGTGAATAGAGACGTGGGCATGGAATTAAAAAACACTCGCTTCATATAGAAATGTGATCCGCACTTTAACAATCGGCAGATAAGCTTCGACACTGCTCGAAGGAGCCAAATTAATGGAAATGAGTTATCTGAAAGGAGCATGTGAAGTTGTATGGCGAGAGACGGAGAAATGAGAAAAGCAAAGGAGCGTAGTAGTATTGACGCAGATGAGATTGAAACTGACAAGAGAAATACTTTGAGACTGTTTGGCCATGAGGAGAAGATGGAGATTGAAAGACTGACAAGACGAGTGTATGCAACTGGGGTGGAGGAAGAGAGGAGGAACGGGAGACCAAGAAAGAGATGGAGGGATGGAGTAAAGAGAAATATGAGAGAGGGGGGTGTAAGGGCAGCCAAATGGCAGAGGAATGGGCCACGTGGAGGCGATTTATATGTGGCCACTCCTTATGGGATTAAGGCGTCCGGAAACAGATATATAAACAATATGGAAACTTAATTTTTTGAATTCAGTCACTCACTCAGCAATCACAGTACAACATGAGACTCTCTTCATTCATGAATTTTTAAAACTTACTGTAGTAAACAAATGCCTGGGAAGCTAAGTGTCTCTAAATGTGTTTCAAAAAGAGTTCAGGGAATCGTAAAATCAACTGTGTGTGTGTGTGTGTGTGTGTGTGTGTGTGTGTGTGTGTGCGCGTCTTTGGTAAATTCATGTAAGATGTGGGCTAAGGAAGTCTGGACATCAGCAACGAAAAGAGTGTGCTTTGATTATATGGGAATGTAGAGAGGATGAGAGTGAACTGAGTGATACTGAAGGTGAAAAGGGGTAAGACAAGCGATATGGTAAATGAGAATATGAAATTGATCAAGCTACTGAACAGGCAGAGCTGAAAAACTTTTTTACGGTGAAGCAAATGACTTATGGTTTGACACCCCTGCTTTCCCCGGCGATGTGAGGGTCGTCAGACTGACCCTGGCTGATAGGTAATATGAGGCGTGTAAGTGTGGGTATTTATGCCACGGAGATTGGCTCGAGATTCCTAGGGTTTGAATGGTGAATGAATGAGAGTATGACCCACTGTTTGTTTCACATATCAGAGTGTTTTTTTTGTGTGTGTGTGTGTGCTCTCTAAATCCCACCTAATTCTATCGCTAGATGAAAAAAGAATATGGACGATGTTGATTATGATGACAAATCGTAAAAATACAGCCGCGTAAATACAAGACTATGGGTCCTGAACCCCAGACGCCATAACAACCCTAAGAGTAATAGCACATGTTTTGTTCCGCTTCTAGAGCGCTTGGGTACATGGCAAGATCTATTTCAACTTGCCCTGTATCCTGTGTTCATTTCTAAAATTAAGTTACAAACAAGTTCATGCATTGTACATCAGTACAAAATGCAAACGTCAAGAACTGTCACGTACATGCTTGGAAATGTTACATTTCCGGTTAATGGTTGTGTTCTGCCCGTGAATTCTATTTATCACAGGATAAGAGCAACACTCACCTAACGTTCACCTTGCAGAGAGCAAATCTGAAGGCTAATTGGTAGTTAGGAGGGAAAGAGGGGAGACAGCAGGCCCGGCATGAAGAGAGGATAGTTTGTGCTAATAAAGAGGGGCGGAGAGCAGGACCAGGGTAAAGTAACTGTTAAAGTTAAGGGGAATGTGTATGAGGGGAGAGCTGGTGCAAAGGGAGTGCAGAAAGCACAAGTTATAATATCCTATCGGCAACACAAATCATCAATTCTTTCATGCATTTCTCTCCAAAGACATTGTAATTTTGTCTCCTGAAACTGAATCAGACGAACTGATGACAGTCATGTGGCCAAATAAAACCATCATTGTTAGCTGCAGCAGATGAACCAAGCAGTTTTTCAAAGTCCGGTTCTCAAACGTTTTGCCGACGGGTGTTTGGGCCTCAGGGAACAGACTACTAAGTCTATTTCCAAAGTCGTCCACACACACACACACACACACAGACTCACACAGACACACACACAAAGATATATATATATATATATATATATATATATATATATATATATATATATATATATATATATATATATATATATATATATAACATTATAATTAGATGAAATATATTAGTATGCAGATGACTGTAATCCAAGTCAGAGTCAGAGATATCACTATGATTAAGTAAAACGTTACAGTTCTGTAAACATTATCTATATTGCCAATACAAGCACGAGTTATCAAAGACATATTTAATCTTCAAGGAAAATCAGTAGGCTGCATAAAGTCTGTTGGTATATCAGTCAGACCTTTACTCGACTGTGTCAGTTTCGCTTCGGAAGCTTCGGTGTCATGACCTCCATCTTTGATATTCTTGCTAACAGTATTGCCCTCAGTTAGGTCAACCTATGAGTACAGATCCAGCTCTTGAAGTCTTTCCTATAAAGTTATAACCGCTAAACTTTACTCAGCACTCAGCAACAAACACTCCCCAAACCGCTCTATTTTGCTCGTACTGAAGACACTTTCCTCATTCACGTTCCATAACGTTCTGATTCCAACTCTAACCAAATGAACCAAAATTGTAAATGTAACACATGTGTTCAGTTCTTAATGTTATTTTGTGAATCATTCTACTCATAAAAATTTAGTTTGCATTAGTAATTCTTTTATCGTATCAATGATATCAACCACATCTAAATAACCTGAGCCCTTGTTGCCACACAATCAAAACGCCTCTTACATTCATATCCTGCCAACACTATGGGTACGCTGGGATGATAATGCAAATATATCATTGGTTATTGGATGTTGCCACAAGTCTCAAGGAACTTTTGTCAGCAATTGTACATCGAGAGAAATTGATATACATACATACATACATATATATATATATATATATATATATATATATATATATATATATATATATATATATATATATATATATATATATATATATATATATATATAGTGGTGGAGTGTGTGTTTTCGCACATTCGCACATCGAAGAACGAGGGTTCGTGCCCCACCAGGGTAATAAACTTTGGGAGCACTCTTCCTGGTATGTGCCGCTTTGGAGGACATAAGGGGTGTTGTGGTTGAGCACGTGTAGCATACCATCAAGTATGCTTACACCCAGTTGGCTTGCGTGGTCCACTTACACTTGGTTCCCTAACTACACACATCAAAACCACTCCAGCACCACAGTCACACAAGCACTTCTCACCCTACATACAATCTCCTCCAGACAGCCTAAGCCACTTGGTAGAGATACATAGGTTGTATCGTCCCCACTTCGGTCGGGATAGGCCGGTCCTGCAGTGAACACCCAAAAGGTTGATATATATATATATATATATATATATATATATATATATATATATATATATATATATATCATCTCATCAGCCGTTTCAGTGGCCACTGCAATACTAGCCTATCCCGACCGAAGTGGGGATGCTACAGCCTATGTATCTCTACCAAGTGGCTTAGGCTGTCTGGTAGAGATTGTATGTAATGCGAGAAGTGCTTGTAAGTGTAACCGTAGTCTTGGAGTGGCTTTGGATGTCTGTGTAGTCCGTGAATCAAGTGTAATCGACCCACGCAAGCCGACTGGGTGCAAGCATACTTTATAGTATGCGACACTGGTTCAACCACAACACCCCTTATGTCCACCAATGCAGTACGTGGCCAGAAGGACGCTCCCAAAGTTTATTACCCTGGCTCGGCGCGAACCCTTAACAGAGCCATGTATAATCAATTCGCTAAACATGTGTGTCTTCCAGGGGCCAGGGTGGCTAATGTGGTAGTGAAATTTCAAATATCGTGATGGACAGTGGTGACAAACCCACTGTGTGCCTCAGTGTAGGAGGCAATGATATTAACAGGCGTAAGAGTGAGGTACTGTGGCAATATTACAAGTTGATGTTAGAGAAGGTTAGGATGAGGGGAGGAACCCCTGTAGTGCTCGGTGTTTTGCAAAGGAGGCAGGTTGGAAGGGAGTGGTTGAACAGGGCAATAGGTTTTAATTGCCGCCTTGAAAGGTATTGCAAAGATAATGCAATACCTTTCATTGACAGCTGGGACCGGTTTTATGGAAGGATTGCCTTGTATAGTTGGGATGGGACTCATCTTAGCAGGCAGGGAGTTACTGTTTTAGATGGAATGATAAATAGGGAGTTAGAGTATTTTTTTCGAGGTTGAGAAGTAGACGTACAGGAAGTTACAGCAACTGCACTCAGAAATCATTATTACCATGTTTGGTAAAGTAAGAATAAAAGTATAACTTTGTAAGTGCTTGTAGGTAAGTTTTGTAGATCAGTTATACATATATTAGACTCATGGACGAGCGATTGTTATATGTGAGTAGCTTTGTATGTAGATAATCTTGGTTCCCTTTTGTCATGCAGTGACAGGAGAGGTAAAGAATAGCATGAGACTATTTTTATTTGTCTTGGAAATATTAACAAAGTCTCTCACACACGAGTGAAGTATAAGTAAAGTCCCGCGGGCTAACCTCCCTGTCTCGCTCTCTCTCTCTCTCTCTTGCACCCTCTCGCCCATGTTGCTAGGCTCCTTCTCCTTACTACCTGTTTGTTCTATAGCTAACCTCCTTCTGAGCTCTGCTTCCTAAATTCTGGTGTAGCAGGGGTCGAGTCACGTGTGTTACACTGTTGTTGTAATGTTCTAGAAGCCTGTGTGTGAGTATGTGTGTATGTGTGTGTATGGTCACTAGGCACTGTTCGTATGCTTATCTCGCTGACACACTACCTATCTCATCCCCTGACTTGCTGCTTCCAGTGTATTGTCAACATTTCCTCACTTACACTTGCAAGCTCATCTCCCGTTCCCAGGCTTGCCTGGTGCTCTGTCTATCTATCTATCTATCTATCTATCATGTTTTCTATAATTAATTGTATTTATAATATGGAGTCCTGACACTGCTCAGTCACACGCTGGAGGTCCTCCGACAGTAATTATTACTGACATATGCTAATCTATTAGTACACAATATTGATTATAATATTGTATACATATAATATTCATAATAAATTGCAATGATCTAGTAATATTACATTTTAAACAAGTTGTATACATATTTGAATAAATGGCAATGGTTCTTGTATGACATTTTGTAAGATGTGTATGTATAACAGACATATGCATATAATTGTGCAATGGTAATACTGCTAGGCCATTACATTACATATTGAGTTATCCCTTTAGTAATGTCTAATATTTCACCTAACTTGTGTGATGATTCTGGTAATACAGAATTGAGGTAACATTGTATGAATTTACATAATATTGTAGTAATATTGTGGTAATACATAACTGTAACATTGTATGAATTGTTACATAATTGTATTGTAATTGTTACATTGTAGCAACATTGCAGTAATACATAATTGTAACATTGTATGAATTGTTACATAATGTTGTGGTAATGCATAATTGTGTTGGCCTTATATTTGTAGTTACATTTTGTTACTGCAACTGTTACATGTTTGTGTTGGCCTTATAATTGTAGTTAAAGTTACATAAAAGTTACATCTTGTTAATGCAACTGTTACATAATTGTTACATATACTGTTTGTAGTTATATATCGTTTGTAGTTACATAATTGTAATAATTGCAGTCCTGACACTGAATCCGGTCATGCTGCGGTCGATGATGTGCCATGCCACTAGCTTGTGGAGACAATAATTTGCTTTTGTTTCACTTATAGTAGGAGTTTATGTGATGATGTGTCATGCCACTTGCTTGTGGAGAACACTAATTATCTTTTGTTTCACTTATAGGAGTTTATGTGGTATTTTGGCATTTGTAGTAACACTTACGCTTATTTTCATTTGTTTGTTATGTGATCGTACTGTATTTCTTTTTTCTTTTTTCTTTTTTGTATGTATTGATTTTCTATAGTTTGTTTTTCTTCGTTTGTCTATGCTTTTTCGGTGTTGCTTGAGGTTGCATAATTGCTGGCTAATTTCCTTAGGACCCTTTTTTAAGGTTTAGTTTATATTGCACAGATATTACTGAAAATTATATTATATAGCCCCATATTTTGTTATTTTATATAAAAAATATATATATATACACTATATACAGTATTAACTATATACACTGACTTGTTGTTCACTTGTACCTATCGTGGGCAATATGTGTGTCAGCACTGTGTGAAAATCTTTGTCTTCACGACTGTGTGGAAGATGTTCATTCTTGCTAACGTCATTTGTGTTGGCTATTTTTTTTTCTGGTTTTCCTTGTAACTTAATTTATCTGTTTCCACTAGGTAGCTTTAATTAATGTTTAATATAGTTCTTTTAATCGCTCACTGAGTAACTGTGATGGTATATATTCTTTACTAATTTGTAGATGTAATAATGTATAGCTGTATGCATGAAACACGTATTTTATGTAGGTATAAATGGTAACACTCGTTGGTAGTAAGTAACTGCTATAGTAAATGAATGAATATATACAGTGTAGAATATTTATTGTTGATGCAAGTATTTAATGATTGAATTATGAAGATAATTGAAGTAGATATATGTATTTAAGTTGTAATTATGTAGCACGTTTTATATGTTTGTGCAGTAGTTTTTTTGTCTATCACGGTGTGGTGCGGTGAGGATCTGTCCGTTCTCCCCTTGGGGCTAAGATGCGAATGAATGTGTTTGAATGGATGAGTAAATGGGGAGTGTGTCGTCCTGTCTCGGCTACCTCCCTTTCCTTGGGGGAAGCAGCCTAGGTATATAGATAGATAGATAGATCACTGTGCTTTGCATAACTGAAGTAACTATGTAAGTCACTAATTTTTACCGTGGTGGGAATGGTGTTAGTGATGGTGCAGGTGGTGAATTGGTTGACGTGGCGTCGTTTCAGCAAGCACGCATGATGATGTCAATTTCCCACACTGGTAGCTGTGGTGAGTAAATGAGTAGTGATGAGTAACTTGAGTGAAGAAGAGTAAGATGAGTTGTGAATATGGGCTTGGTATTCGCTTCGTTGTCTTGACCTCGCACTCCTGCGTCAGCGGTGGAGGTTGGGTGGAGGTAGGAGAGAAAGGAGGGTGAGGTCAGATGGTTGTGAGTTGTGAGTCGTGTCTCACTCTTCGTTTGTTTGTTTTGTTTTTCTTTCTCGATGTATTCTCCGTCCTTTTCTCTTGTGATTTACTCGTTGTGGGATGAAGACTGCCGCTACTTGTAGGTGCGTGTAGAAGATTATACAGACGACTCGTAGAGTTGTTACTTGATGTTGACTGTAGATGGTTGTAGTTCGTTGGTTCGTCGTAGAAATTGCAAGATTGTATCAGTACTTTGTTAAACTACTGGCAAGGCGTCCTGTGACCTCTTCACCTCTAAATCAGCGTGATGATCGGGGAGACGGAGGGGGTTAGAGAGAATACTGTCAGGAGCTGGTTGTGAGTTGTTGGTTGTAAGAGGTATTTTTTGTTTTCAATCTTGATAATGCAGAATCAGCTGTACACTCGTAGACTCGTAGGCTTGTAGACTCATAGGCTTGTAGGCTTGTAGACTCATAGGCTTGTAGGCTTGTAGACTTGTAGACTCGTAGGCTTGTAGCTTGTATTTTGTAGGAATTCACTGTAGATTCGTAGACGAGGTTCGTATGTTCGCTGCCACCATATCTTACAATAACTTTGCAAGTGCTTGTAGATACGTTTTGTAGATCAGTTATACATATATTAGACTCGTGGACGAGCGGTTGTTATACGTGAGTAGCTTTGTATGTAGATAATCTTGGTTCCCTTTTGTCATGCAATGACAGGAGAGGTAAAGAATAGCATGAGACTATTTTTATTTGTCTTGGAAATATTAACAAAGTCTCTTACACACGAGTGAAGTATAAGTAGAGTCCCGCGAGCTAACCTCCCTGTCTCGCTCTCTCTCTCTCTTCCACCCTCTCGCCTGCCTATGTTGCTAGGCTCCTTCTCCCTACTACCCATCGGTTCTATAGCTAACCTCCTTCTGAGTTCTGCTTCCTAAATTCTGGTGTAGCAGGGGTCGTGTCACGTGTGTTACACTGTTGTTGTAATGTTCTAGAAGCCTGTGTGTGAGTATGTGTGTATGTGTGTATATGGTCACTAGGCACTGTTCGTATGCTTATCTCAGTGACACACTACCTATCTCATCCCCTGACTTGCTGCTTCCAGTGTATTGTCAACATTTCCTCACTTACACTTGCAAGCTCATCTCCCGTTCCCAGGCTTGTCTGGTGCTCTGTCTGTCTATCTATCTATCTATCTATCATGTTTTCTATAATTAATTGTATTTATAATATGGAGTCCTGACACATCCACTCAGGCACCTGAAATTGAGCAGGCGATGATAGAGGACAGAACATGCGATGATAGAAGGGCGATAAGTGATACTACAAAAAATTTTATATTAGTAAAGAGTTTCCCAGTTAGTAATAAAATAAAAAAACAGTAAATCCCAAGGTAGAGACATAACTACTCGTAATAATCTGAAAGGGTACTACACAAACACCTGGAGTTTACATAATAAAATGGATGAATTGAGGGCTTTAATTTGTACAGAGAAAATAGACATTGCCGTTATTAGTGAAACTTGGATGAATACAGACACTCGAAAATTTTTAGCAGAATATCAGATAAAGTGCTATAATATTTTTGTATCAAACCGTCCGGAAATAAAGGGGGGTGGGGTAGCTATTTATGTAAAGGATTCATTAAACTGTTACAATAAAGCAGACATTAAAGTAAACAGGGACACAGAAAGTGTCTGGGTTGAAATTAGTAACAATAGGGAGAAATTAGCCTTAGGAGCAATTTACAGATGTCCAAAATTAAGTAGAGCAGATAGTAAATACCTTTGGGAGGAAATTAGGAAAGCATCACAATCCAGCTGAGTAATAATTGTTGGGGACCTTAATTTGCCAAGAATAGATTGGAGAAATCAGACAGGGGATGCAGAGTCAGAGGAAGTTCTAGAGGTAGTATAGGATAATTTCCTTTATTAGTATATCAGAAAGCATATCAGAGGTAATAATATACTAGATTTGGTTTTAGCTAAAAAAGAAAATATCATTAGTGATGTAGTGATAGTTGGACGACTTGGTAATAGCGATCATGAAGAAATTAAGTTCAAAATATTTGGGACGTCTGTTCCACTGAAAATACCTCCACCGTTCCTAATTTCCATCTAGGAGATTTCGATGGATTAAGAACTTATTTTAGAACGGTATTCCACTGGGAGAATAGCTATTCTGGGGAGTGCCAGGTTAGCGGAGAACCCCAGGTCATAGGTGAGGGGCAGGAAACAGGTGGGAATGTGCACCAGGTGTCTGTGGAGGGTGAGGTCATAGATGGGAGTGTAGTCCAGGTGACGAGGATTAACTCAGGTCCAGTACCACGCAGACATTCGACCAGTCAGAAATATAACGAGTTAGTAAATATAATACATGAAGGTCAAGATAGATATATCCCTTCAAAACCGTTTAGAACGAATAATTCAGAATCAAGATGGTTAAACAACAGATTAAAATCTCTCACAGGCCAAAGGAAAGGAATATATAGAAAATAAAACGTGGAGAGGAACACTTACGTAACCGGTACGCGATTTTAAATAGAGAAGTAAAGAGGGAGATAGGAAAAGCAAAGAGAAGTTATGAAATTAAGGTTGCTAGTGAATCGAAAGAAACCCCCAAAGGTTTTTATCAAATGTACCGTACGAAAAATAAAGATAGAATAGGACCACTCAGTACAGAATCAGGTGACATTATCAGTGAATATAAAGAAAATGTGCTCCATCCTAAATAATTATTTCATATCAGTATTCACCAAGGAAAATCTAGACCTGGTCCCTCAAGCAGCAAATATTTACGATGATAATACGGAAAACATTCTTAGTAAAATAACCATTAGCAAGGAGGACATATTGAAAGAAATTAATAAAACCTCAAAAATCGTCAGGTCCGGACGATATATATGCAAAAATTATAAAAGAAACCAAAGAAGAATTATGTCAGCCACTTTTAACGTTGTATAATGACTCTTTAATTTCAGGAGACGTTCCATAGGCGTGGAAGACCGCAAATGTAGTGCCCATCTTTAAAAAGAGTGATAAATCAGCTGCGTTGAATTATCGTCCAATAAGTCTAACGTCAATAGTAGGAAAAATGTTAGTCAATTTTGGCAAATAAGATTAGAGAACACTTAGAAAGAATCAATCTTATAAACGAAAGTCAGCACGGATTCAGGCAAGGACGATCCTGCCTCACAAACTTGTTGTCATTCTACTCGGAGGTCTATGAGGCAGTAGATAGCGATAAAGCTTACGATGTTATTTATCTGGACTTAGTAAAGCTTTTGATAGGGTCCCACACGAAAGGTTAGTTAGAAAAGTTCGAGCACACGGTATAGACGGCGATATCTTAAAATGGATAGAATCCTGGCTGAAAGGACGAAAGCAATGAGTATTAATAAATGGAAGTCAGTCGGACTGGGGATTAGTAACTAGCGGTGTACCTCAGGGTTCAGTATCTGGTCCCTTAGTATTTATTATATATATAAATGATTTAGAGTTAGAAGTCACTAGCAGCATCAGCAAATTTGCTGACGATACGAAAACAGGGCGTATCATTAACTCGACTGACGATTGCCATAACTTACAAAAGGACCTCGATATATTGTTCAAATGGTCTAAGACTTGGCAAATGGAATTTAACATTGAAAAATGTAAAGTACTTAACGTAGGGAAGACCATTGGAGATACTAAATACAACTTAGATAACAAAGAAATTAGCAAATCGGAATGCGAGAGAGATCTAAGAGTTATGGTTAGCAATGACCTAAAACCAAGGCAACAGTGAATTAAAGCGAGAAATTAAGCAAATAGAGGCCTAGGGTTTATTTCGAGAAGCGTGAGCAACAGGTCATCAGAAGTAATACTGAAACTTTACCTAGCATTAGTAAGGCCACATTTAGACTACGCAGTACAGTTTTGGTGTCCTTACTATAGAATGGATATTAACTTGTTAGAAAATGTACAGAGAAGAATGACAAAAATGATACATGATGTTCGGAACCTGTCATATGAAGACAGACTGAAAAGACTAAGTCTGCACTCACTAGAGAGGCGTAGAGTAAGAGGAGACTTAATTGAGGTGTTTAAGTGGATGAAGGGGTATAACTAGGGAGATATCAGAGCCGTTCACATAGCGGGTATGGAACACGTGGCAATAGAACTAGAAGTAATGGTTTCAGACTAGAAAATTCCGTTTCAATAAGGAAATAGGTAGCAAATAGTTTGGTAATAGAGTAGTAGACGAATAAAATAAGCTACCAAGTAGAGTAGTTGCTGCCTTTTCCACTGAGAGTTTCAATCATAGGCTAGATAAGCATATGACAAATAAGGGGTGGGTATAGAAAAAAAAAAAAAAATCTTATAATCAATATTATTTCATACTTTTTCCTTTTCAGGTTACACTACGATAGTCTCTATTCTCCTTTCACACTTTCCTGTAAAATGTCCATGCCAGTTTTTCTATACTGCGTAGTGTTCTTTCTTACTTTTTCCTGCCGGCTTCGGCTGGAGGGTTTGGAGGGCGAGGGAGAGCCTTCATCTTTGCTGTCCTTATCTCATTCTAGTAGTTCAGTTACTCTTCTAGGAGCTGCCTAGCACGGGCCAACCGACCTACTGCAGTTATCCTCTCTTCTTATGTTCTTATGTTCAGTGTATGAAAATACACACTTTACCAATGTATCTCTACAAAGTGGCTTAGGCTGTCTGGTAGAGATTGTATGTAGGGTGAGAAGTGCTTGTAAGTGGAATTGTAGTGATGGAGTGGTTTTGGATGTGTGTGTAGTCTGTGAACCAAGTGTAATCGGCCCGCGCAAGCCGATTGGGTACAAGCATACTTTATAGTAAGGGAAACTGATTCAACCACAGCACTCCTTGTGTCCGCCAATCCAGCACGTGGCCGGGTGAACACTCCCAAAGTTTATTACCCTGGCGGGACGCGAACCCTGGTTCACCCGTGTATGAAACGCACACTCTACCACTGTACCACAGAGGCTCATATATAGATAGATAGATAGATAGATAGATACAGTAGATAGATATAGATATAGATAGATAGATAGATAGATATAGATAGATATATAGTTATATAGATAGATAGATATAGATAGATAGATAGGTAGGTAGATAGATAGGTAGGTAGATAGATAGGTGGACAGGTATAGATATGTTGGTTGGTAGGTAATTAGATAGTTATTAGGCAGTAGATAGATGGATATTTAAGACAAGGAGGTAGATAAACAGACTTATAAACAGACAAATATCTATTTGACTACGATTCCTTAAATAAATAGCCAATACCCAACCTAATCCACTATCTTTCCATATAAATACACTGTTGTAATGTATTTTGCATTTGACCATAATCTGTATCAAATCTCACATACACCTGAAGTTCGATATCTCAACTTACCAGAAGGCGAGGCTATAGAGTTCTAAACTTCAGGACAATTGCAATTAGAAGTAGATTAATAAGCTGGCATCACATGTCGGCAGGCGTGCCTTGAATTACTTAGAGGTCATGAGTCATTAATCATCGAACAACTTCAGATGGACCAGGCCTACACCTGAAGGCACTATTAGCCTTCTTCATACCATGTTTTGGGTAGGGTGGCAACCTCTGCGTTTCAGAAGCGGAGTGAAGCAAATACGAGCAATCTGTAAATGTACTGAAGTGGATAAATGAGGTTTGGACGTAGATGCACGTCATGGCACATGGATCCCCTTTTTCACCTGCGTTGTAAGATGCTAGATATATGGGGGAAAAGCGACCTTATCATGTTCTTGTTGGAGAAAACATTGAAAGAAGTCCTAACTACATTCGAATCACGATTCATGCGGCACCACAGTCATGACGCATTCTCATCCCCACCACGGTTCCATCCCATCATATCCATTTCTTTTTCACACAAGCCCTTTTAATATATTCGTTCTCCCTGATAGTTACATTTTGGAGAATATTGTGAAACAATCTTCATAAATGCAGCCAAACCACTTTTTCTACGCACCCATTTTCACAGGGTATACTTTCCTGCCACAGCATCGATTCCCACCAGATTTGCAGCCCCGTCACACCAGTTCCTTTGCCCACCACGCCCATTTCTTTACCATACGCATTTTAGGGCTTCATGGCTCTTCGTAACCAATCAGTGTACTCCGTTATTTAACTTGACAGTCAATGTAATAATCCTATCCAATAGATGTATGTGAATGCAACTAAAAATGTATGCATATAGTTGTTCAAGTGATGTGGAGCCAAGATTGTGAAAGCTTGGATGATGTATGAACAACTGGGTGGTATGTTTTACTTACCATTGTGTGATAGTTATCTTATTTACGCAATTTCTCTTACCTATTCTCTAAATGCTACCTTACCCCTTATTTTATATTGAAGTGGTAATTAGGGTAGGGATGTTGATTAGAATATAATACAGGGATGGTGATCTGATACATGTATTGTTTGTGATGCGAAGCTGAGAATGACATTAGGTGAGAGTAAATAGAATGTACTGGATGTGGCTTGAGCGTGCGTTCATCTGTATTGCTCAGAATGCTTAGTACATAAACCAAATAATGTCACAAAGATTAATATTTATTCAACTGTGTCGGCAATCTGCTTTGGTGGAATCAGTCGAGTATTTCTGTGTCGCATTTCTTTCAGCAAAGACAGATCATTCACTGTTCAACAACATCTCATTCTTTAATGTTACTCCATCCTCTCTCTTTGAACAGTCCATTTCATCTTGCTACCCTGTTGCCGCCTCTCAGATCCACCCAGTCCTTTTCTTCAATTTTCTTCCGTAATCTGAAAACACAAACTGAATACTGTGTATCTCTAACTACACCCAGAAACACACACCTGCCTCTCGCTCACATCCACCTTTCTTACACTCTCGTTTAGTTAACGTTTTCGTCACGTGCCCTGGTGTTTTCTCACACACTTACCACTCTGCCGTGACAAAGCAACAATTCAACGACACACGAGGGAAAAAAAGAAAAAGAAAGAAAGAAAGGAAAGAAAAAGTGTGCCAATCAAGCAGTATTTTACGGCGGGCACTACACAGACAGTGACCCAGACCTCACAAGCCAGATTTCTCTCTGTCTGTCTGTCTGTCTCTGTCTCTCTCTGTCTCTGTCTCTCTCTCTCTCTCTCTCTCTCTCTCTCTCTCTCTCTCTCTCTCTCACACACACACACACACACACACACACACACACACACACACATACCTAACTTCTGGGTAGCTGTACCAGAATGATTGACAATTTACCTGGACAGTAAACAAACGGGACTGTGGGATGAAGGGCGACTGTGTTGTATCTTTTGGTTAAAAAAAAAAAAAAAAAAAAAAGTGAGAGAAGTTGAAATTTAGATTTTGTTGGGTCATAAGAGAAAAAAAGGCAGAGGAGAATGTTTAAAGAAGGCGGTGAAGAAATGGATAACGGAATGGATGGGGTTCGAGAAAGATACGAACTGGAGCACCATCTCCTGCAGAGAAGAGCTGAGGATAGGACATTAAGTAAAAATATTTGTATTGATGCTTCTTAATATTTATTCACACGTCACAGAAAAATGTGCTAATAACTTTCAAGGTCCATATATATATATATATATATATATATATATATATATATAGATATATATATATATATATATATATATATATATATATATATTTTTTATGCGAGGAAGAAGGAACCAAAGGCCATGAGCCCGCAGTAACAGTTCCCTCCTAGAGAAAAACAAAATACAATATAGAGCCAAATTCAAGATCCGATCATTTTGAGATGCCTGGACACACTGCGTTTGAAAGACTGGAGATCATAGGCAGCAGGAAATACAGACAGAGGGAGACAGTTCCAGAGTTGACCTGTTGCATAAATGAAAGACTGGGAGTAACGGTTAATTCTTGCATTAGAGAGTTGGACAGAAAAAGGATGAGAGTCTGCTGCCAGACGGGTGCTACGCACCCGTCGTACAGGTGGAGGAATGCAAGCAGACAGTTCAGAGGAGCAGTGACCATTAAAGTAGCGATAGAAAAGAGATAAAGATGCAACAGTGCGGCGAAGAGACAGAGGTTGAAGGGAGTCAGTAAGAGGAGGAGAGTTAATGAGACGAAAAGCCTTTGACTCCACCCTATTGAGAAGAGCTGTATGAGGGGAGCCTCCCCACACATGAGAGTTGTACTCCACACAGGGGCGGATAAAACCCCTGTATAGAGTCAACAATTGCGCAGGGGCAAAGAAAGAGCGGAGTCGGCTTAGCACACCCAATCTCTTGGAAGCAGATTTTACAAGAGATGTAATATGATCTTTCCAAGATAAGTCCCGAGTAAATGAAACCCCAAGCATGTTCAAGGATGATGTAGGATTAAGCTGAATATTATTAAACATTAGTGGGTATACCTGTGGAAGATTTTGTCGGGTTGAAAGGTGTAAGAACTGAGTCTTAGATGCATTAAAGACAACCATATTATTTTTACCCCAGTCAGAGATACGAGCCAAGTCAGACATTAGGTGTGCCATAGCCTCATCCCTTGTTTGTTGAAGTAACTGTTGAGATGGGCGTTGCGGGAACCGAATGGAAAGGTGAAGGGTGGAGTCATCAGCGTATGAGTGGATAGGGTTAGATGTACAGCTTAGAAGATCATTGATGAATAAAAGGAAGAGAGTTGGTGATAGGACAGAGCCCTGAGGAACACCACTGTTGATAGATCTAGGAGAAGAACGATGGCCGTCTATAACAGCGGCTATAGAACGACCAGAAAGGAAGCTAGCGATGAAGGCACAGATAGAAGGATAGAAACCGTAGGAGGGCAGTTTGGAAATTAAAGATTTATGCCAGACTCGATCGAAAGCCTTTGAGATGTCAAGTGCAATGGCAAAGCTTTCGCCAAAGTCCCGAAAGGAGGATGACCAGGAGTCTGAAAGGTAGGTGAGAAGATCGCCAGTGGAGCGTCCCTGACGGAACCCATACTGACGATCGGAAAGAAGGTTGTGATAGGAAAGATGCCTTAAAATTTTTCTATTAAGAATTGACTCAAAAACTTTTGAAATACAGGACGTTAAAGCAATTGGACGATAGTTGGAGGGTTGGGAATGGTCACCCTTCTTTGGGACTGGCTGAATGAGAGCAAACTTCCAGCAAGAAGGAAAGGTACAAGTTGACAGACAAAGACGAAAGAGTTTGCCTAGGCAGGGTGTAAGCACAGAAGCACAGTTCTTGAGAACAACAGGAGGGACCCCATCAGGCCCATATGCCTTGTTAGTACTGAGGCCAGTGATGGCAGAAAATACATCAACTGAAGAAATTTTAATGTCAGCCATGAGGAAGTCAGAGGAGGGAAGTGATGGAGGAACAGCACCGGAATCGTCTAAGGTAGAATTGGAGGAGAAAGTCTGTGTGAAGAGATCTGCTTTATCAGTAGAAGAAATAGCTACAGAACTATCAGAGTAGAAAACAGGAGGGAAGGATGATGAGGTAAAGTTGTTAGAAAGATTTTTGGCAAGATGCCAAAAGGAGCGGGAAGAATTCGAGTTGGAGAGTTGAGAGTATTTAGTATGGATGAAATTATTTTTAGTAGAGCGAAGAACAGACTTAGCACGATTCCGGGCAGAAACGTAAAGATGATGTGATTCAGGGGTGGGTTGGCTCCGGTACCTTTTGTAGGCCCTCTCCTTGTTGCGGACAGCATTAGAACAAGCGTGATTAAACCAAGGCTTTCTTGCGTTAGTCAAAGGATATGAGAAAGGAATGTATGCTTCCATGCCCGAGAGAATAACCTCCGTAATGCGCAAGGCACACTCAGATGGCTCACGGCCATGGAAGCAATAATCATTCCAGGGAAAATCAAAGAAGTACTGCCTGAGGGCCTCCCGGTCTGCGGCTCCAAAATGCCACGGACGACGTTTCCCTGGAGGGTCCACAGGCCGTACCGGAGTGATAGGACAGGTTAAGGTAATAAGGTTGTGATCGGAGGAGCCCAACGGAGAGAAAAGATTAACAGAGTAAGCAGAAGGATTAGTTGTGAGGAAGAGGTCAAGTATGTTGGAGCTCTCTCCAAGGCGGTCAGGGATACGGGTAGGGTGCTGTACAAGCTGCTCTAGGTCATTAAGGATAGAAAAGATGTAGGCTTGTTCACCAGGTGGATCCGTGAAAGGAGAGGAGAGCCAAAGGTGGTGGTGAACATTGAAATCTCCAAGAATGGAGATTTCAGAGAAAGGAGAAATGGATAGAATGTGTTCCATCGTAGAAGTAAGATAGTCGAAGAATTTTTGATAGTCAGTAGAATTAGGGGATAAGTAAACAGCACAGATATATTTAGTCAGAGAATGACAGGAAAGCCAAAGCCAGAGTGTAGAGAATTCAGAAGAATCGAGTTCAGGAACACGAGAGCAAGATAAGTCGTTGCGTATATATACACAACAGCCACCTTTGGCTTTGAAATGAGTATAGAGAAAGTAGGAGGATACAGAAAAGGGTTTGCTGTCAGTTGCCTCAGACAGCTGAGTCTCCGTTAGAAAAAGAAGGTGAGGTTTAGAGGATGAGAGGTGGTGCTCAACAGAGCGAAAGTTAGAGGAAAGGCCGCGAATGTTGCAGAAATGAAGAAGAAGAGAGTCAGACAGTGGTTCCAGGCATCTTGAGTCGTCACCGGGAGAGGGGCAGATGGTGGGGGCATTTATGGTCCCCCCCCCTGGGGACTCCGAGGCTTGGTAAAACGACGCCATTTTGGGTAAATTTTGAATAGGAAGTGTAGTGTGTACTGTCCATGTAGTTTGGTGAAGATAGTTAGAGAAATTTGTACTGGAGAGCATGCTGGCCTACTCTCTGTGTAACTGAGACACTGAAAAAGTTCAGCAAAGGTGGATGGTCAGGAACTAGTCCTGAGGGCTGATGAAACGGGAGCTCCAGCACTCCCTGTCATCAGCTTTCCATCCACCTCGGGAGTACTGCCCTGCTCGACTGGTGCTACAGTCTACTCCTCTGATATATATATATATATATATATATATTCTTTTACAGATGAGCCAAGGAAAGAAAAAACAAATTGATTACAAAAATAATCCATACAGCAGCTTACAGGTGTCCTCCATTCATAAAAAAAAAAAAAAAAAGTAACAAATGTACACCCACGCACCAAAGTTTCTGCACCCCCCTCAGTGGAAGTCAGGGTTAGAGAGAGGGCAGGCGAACGGACAACAGTGAGTGGCAGTTTGGTACTGACCTATGAGGCGAATGATGAGAAACCTAATGACGCTGGATTCGAAACATTTCCATGCTATTCACCTGCAAAACATTATGCGTTCGTAACATACACAGCATATAATATAACACAGACTATTATGTTATCATGCAGTCCTGTGAAACTGGTTCAGACACGACCCATCTGTTTCGGTTCCTCATCATACAAATAAAGCACTTAGCCAGTTGTATCTAAGCTGCGACTGGTCATTATCACTGCACTGATAATTTCTGGAAATATTATTCTTAGATTATCTATAGCTATAATATAGAATGGTTATGGAATTAATACTGATTCCCTCAGTAGCTGTGAGGATGGTTATGTTAAAATTATTTTATGTGGACGAATAAACCACATTGTGATGAGCAGCGGAGAGCACTCGCCAACAATTAACTATAACCAGATGAAATTAGAAGCAAACAACAAAAATATTATGAGACAACGAAGATGCAGCCATGGTATCCTGCTCCGCCTCGTTATCCAGGCCTTAACTGTTGCTTCACCTAATACGTGCATTCTTTTCCTTCAGTCTCTGCCTCATCTATTACTCTTACTTCCCGGTATCCTCTTACTGTGACCCGTCATATTCCTTAGGGGGTTTCTAGTCTTCCGGTCCTATAACCACTACTGTATAACATTATTCATTACGTCATCACTCCCACATAAACAACCTTAACACAAGATTGCTGAATCTGTTACTACCATTATTGGCACTGCCACTACTAACCCTTCTTTTCTCCTTGACTGTGTCTAATTTCCCTCACAATACTATTACTGCTATTCCTACTCCTAATCCTCTATAAATCTGTTTAGTAATACATATGATTGTCCTTATGTGTGTGTATCTGCTGACCACATTATCCCTCCCCTCCCCACTGCTGCCTCTATTTCTCAGCCACCATCGACCCTGTTCCTCCCCCACTCCGACACCACACTACCCCTCACCTCACCCCCGGGCCACCAAGCCTGTTGTCCACCCTTTTACCGGTGAATATACGTGGTATATATGCATTAATAATACTTATAATTATAATAACAAGAACTTAGATGTGTACTGTTCCTAACATTACATATAAAAACTGCAGACCCAAAACGTGCCTATATTTCGAAGCACTGATATATTAACCCGTCACGTCCCGAGGTTTTCCGCACCTCCGACATCCCCCAATCCCAAGCTATTTTGGAAAAAAAAAATTTTGGCTAAAACTTTCGCTTTGGTTGAGAAACAAAGGAAAATCACCAAGAAGGGCTTACCGTGGTCCATAAGTGGTCGGAACAGGTGAGGTCCCCCGCGCCAGGTATCGTATTCTATCATTAACGTGTGGCGCTCACGTTTTCTATGGTAGGAAATATTAGAAGAAACAACAAACAACACTTCTACATTTATTGAATTTTAACTAATAAACAATAAGAGTGGCAATATAATGGATTTCAAACACATTTATATGAAAAATGAGCATTGTACCTTCGCGCAAGCATAGCAAGTTTCGTCCGAGTGGTAACATGCTATGTTCTAAGTTTCTTGTATCAGTCAACATATCATTTTTTCTACTTGTATACTTCTGTTTCATTGACATTTTACCTATTTTTACTGTTTGTAAATGTTTTCAGATGTTTTCATTCATTATGATGACATGCAGCATAAGTATAGCGCACATCGGCTTACTAAGCGCACTCGCTATGACTCGTATTTCAACATACCCAATTGTTTTATCATTTTCCTATTATTTTTTCCTTTACATAGAACCTTTCCTCCACCACCGTAAATGTTTTCAATTATTTACATTCATTATGAGGGCATTTAGCGAAAAGCTAACACATATTCACGTAACAAGCACAATCTCAAACACTCGTGTTTCATCTTCTACTTTATTTTTTCACTCCAATTATACTTTCCCACTTACATTACACACGTTTACACCCCTATACTGCACTATACATAGTTACTGACATTATTTATTCAAGTGAGCGTCAGAATATCGCATGAAAATACCCTCGCAATGAATATTTCGACCAACATAATACTCAAACACTTACATACAAATTCTTCACATATACTACACACTTTCCCACTTGTTGACTTCTATTTTCATAATTACGGGCCTTATTCATTCCACTGAGCGTCAGGATATCGCATCTCTATACACACGCTAGGAATATTTTGACTTAGAATATATTTCAGCACATACAATAATTTGAACTTATATTATACCCGTTTGCATTTCCAATAGAAATATTTACATATTTACGGGCCTTATTTATTGCACTGAGCGACAGAATATCGCATCAAAAAACCCTCGCTAGGTATGTTTCCACTTACAGCATATTTATACACTTACATACAATTTTTGCACTTGTTATACCCGTATGCACTTTATACTAATATTTTCAGATCAACATGACTGATAATTTCACTGAGCGTCTGTTTGTCGCATTTACTTCATAGTTTCAGCGTCCTATCGCATTCACACCATATTAGAATTGCATCAAGGTGTGATATTCGCTGAAACATGGGTGAATACAGAGACTCACGTCACACTCGACGCACTCATAGCGGGCGTCCTTCCTCTGTGTGGTGAGTCTCACCAGGGAATTGCTACACACGTGACACCTGCGTTGGGGCCTAGGTCTGTTTGGCTGGGGAGGGAGAGGAGTGGGGAAATGACGGTCGGATATTCTCAGGGGAGTTTGGGCAATAGGGGCAGTGCGGGTGCGATGTTGGGGCCTTTCAACAGCATACCGAGCAAACATCTCTCTTGTGAGCTCCCTCACAAACCCTTCAAAGGTTTCCTGAACTCCTGTTGTCATGGCGTGAAGGTGGTGGCAATTCAGAGCAGTGATGTCTAGCAAGTGAAAGAACAGTTTCTTATACCACTTCATCGTGGTCCTGGCACAGTCTACCGTCGATATCATGGAGTCTGACTGGTCCACCAGACGCATGTTTATGTTATAGTCCATGACACACTCAGGTTTCCAAATGTGACGCCTGTTCTCGCTCCGGTAATCAATGGAATCAGTATGGTGCATCAAGGGGCGGTGAACCGTTGACAAGAGGCTTACTTCTCTATTATGGTTCCACAGAGTTGCAAGGATGTTGTTGGCTTTGAAGAAGACAACCTCATTCCTGTCAAGTATCCACCCTGCCTTGACCATGTGATGCCGGTTCACCTTCACGGTTCCACAGATTCCCGTTTCATGCATGTGTAAATAACGAGGGAGAAGAGGGCTAGTGTACCAGTTGTCCAGGTAGAGGACGTGACCACGATGAAGGTAGTCTTCTATCATTGTCTTTACCACTGCTCCCGACAGTCCAATACTTCGATCTTCTATTATGTCTGTCTGTGCACCGGTGTACAAGACTATGTCTTGCACGTATCCAGTCCTACAGTCGCACATAACAAAGATCTTGAACCCAAAACGGTGCCTTTTGCTGGGTATATACTGCCTAAATGAAATATTACCTCTCCACAACACGAGACTCTCGTCTATGACGAGGTCTCTATAGGGATAAAGTGACGAACGAAAGGTTTGCTGCAGGTGATCAAAGACCAACCTAATTCGCCTCATCTTATCTGTGTTGTTCGCATTTGCAGGATCATGAGCATCATAGAAATGGAGGTGACTTAGAATTTGTTGAAAGCAATTACGGCTCATGACTTGCCCAAATATTGGTGTAAACATAACAGGGTCCCTTGTCCAGTAAGCTGGAATTCTGTTCTTTCGTACAATACCCATCAAAGGACCAGGGCAAAAAATAGGAACATTTCTGAAAGGGAGACAGGGTAATCATGTATGATAGAATGCCTGCTCCTTGTTCCCAATCTTTCACTCTCACGGTGCTGGGTGCTTGCAAAAAGGTTGGTTTGGTAAACAATCTGCTCCACGAATGCCTCACTAAAAAACAGGTGGAAAAAATCCATCCTGGTGGAATTACGGTGAATTCCGGGAGCAATGCAGCCAGCGTGCTCATGCTCAGTGAAGGGGTGAATGAGGGGAGAAAAATCATTCCCATCCTCCCAATTCCATCCCACAAATCCCTCGTCCCCATCATCCCTATCACCGCCTTTGTCTGGGTGGGGAGGAGATGCTGGTGGGGGAGGTTGGGGAGAAGGAGTGAGGATGGCTTCCCCACTCTCACTCCTCTTCCCTCTGCCTTTACTCTTTCCCTTTCCCTTACTCTTACGGCCTTGAGGAACATTAGGGGGCTGTGGGGATGAAGTTTGGAATATTGGGAAGCATAAGACGAGCTGGGGAGTGGTTCCTCCCCACCTTCCCCCTCCATCATAACACCACGTAATTTTTCACGCACCCTAACTCGCCCACGTGTTTGGGGATATTGGGGAGCATAAGACGTGCTTGGGAGTGGTTCTTCCCTGCCTTCCCCCTCCATCACAACCCCACGTGATACAGAACGCACCCACACTCGCCCACATGATACACCCCGCCGCCTCACACTACCTAGGGAGAGCAATGACTCACTCACGCCACTCTCACTTTCCATACTCCTTCCTGCACTTTCTCTTTCACTCCCCACTCCCTCCACGGCACTTCCTACCTGCCCAAACAAAATACTAGGCCCATACCTGCTCGTCCAATGTGGTGTGCACTCGGGACCATGATGAGTAATCACCTCACACCCATACCATGTGGCAGCACATCCCACGGCTCCATCCTCGCCCTCGTCATCAAATTCGGGTTCCACATCACGTTGGGGCTGGGCATAGGATGTTTTACGTGGTTTTTTGGCCGGCTGCCCCTCTCTAGCAGCATGATAAGTCACGTACTGCCGCTTCCTGGGGGACGGGACTTCTTAATCACTGCTGGTGGTTTCCTCCTCCTCTGGCTGCACATAATCTTTGTCAACAACCTTATTGTCCAGTGGAGAATCACTGTCGCCTGTAAAGGTGTCCAGGGAGGCTTGAATTTCGACCTCTGAGAGACCTCACGTCGCCATGTCTGAGCAGGACCGTTGCTAACAGGTGAATGAACAAGCCGCAGGTTAGCATGGGTCGCGCGGGGTCACCGAGTGTCCCCACCTGATGGCAGGTAGGGGAAGGTCAAGCGGCGATATGTACCGAAAATCAAGCGTGAAATTTGAAAATTGTGAAAATTATGCACTTTGCAATTGCACGACGTACTGGTACGTCACCGGGACTGGCAAATGCAAAACGTTGCAACGTACCCATACATTGACGAGACGGGGCAGGTTAACCAAAGAACCAGCAACAGACTCTTCTTATCATTACCACTGGACCTTCCTTATAGCACTACACCATGGTAATATAACCCCTTGCAGTTCTTTTTGGGGTTACTACAGCTGTTTGGTAATAATAACATACTGCACGACATGCCTACAACTCACTAAATTACGCATGTGATGTTTCCCCAACATCCATCAAATAGCCTAAGAGAAGTTAGCGGACAAAAAAACTACTGGATATAGACGGAGGCCGAATGTCTCGTGTCGGTATATGACGACCTGACAAAACTTTTAGCATCCTGCTTTGCAGGTGTGATCATAGTTATAGCAATAATAATAATAAAAAAAATAATAATAACAGAAGTAGTAGTAGTTGTAGTAGTAGTAGTAATTACATGTCATCAGGCACGATACAGAGGATAGACACTATACTCTCCCTGATAAAAACACGTGAACACTGCTTCGACATAATGTCGTATTATGAAACGAAACAGTGCCATAATAAGCTGTAATGGTATGGTTATAGTAATGGATGGGTTATTTTTTTTTTTTTTTTTTTTTTTTTTATGCGAGGAAGAAGGAACCAAAGGCCATGAGCCCGCAGTAACAGTTCCCTCCAAGAGAAAAACAAAATACAATAGAGAGCCAAATTCAAGATCCGATCATTTTGAGATGCCTGGACACATTGCGTTTGAAAGACTGGAGATCATAGGCAGGAGGAAATACAGACAGAGGGAGACAGTTCCAGAGCTGACCTGTTGCATGAATGAAAGACTGGGAGTAACGGTTAACTCTTGCATTAGAGAGTTGGACAGAAAAGGGATGAGAGTTTGCTGCCAGACGGGTGCTACGCGCCCGTCGTAGAGGTGGAGGAATGCAAGCAGACAGTTCAGAGGAGCAGTGACCATTAAAGTAGCGATAGAAAAGAGATAAAGATGCAACAGTGCGGCGAAGAGACAGAGGTTGAAGGGAGTCAGTAAGAGGAGGAGAGTTAATGAGACGAAAAGCCTTTGACTCCACCCTATTGAGAAGAGCTGTATGTGGGGAGCCTCCCCACTCATGAGAGTTGTACTCCACACAGGGGCGGATAAAACCCCTGTATAGAGTCAACAATTGTGCAGGGGTAAAGAAAGAGCGGAGTCGGCTTAGCACACCCAATCTCTTGGAAGCAGATTTTACAAGAGATGCAATATGATCTTTCCAAGATAAGTCCCGAGTAAATGAAACCCCAAGCATGTTCAAGGATGATGCAGGATTAATCTGAATATTATTAAACATTAGTGGGTATACCTGTGGAAGATTTTGTCGGGTTGATAGGTGTAAGAACTGAGTCTTAGAAGCATTAAAGACAACCATATTATTTTTACCCCAGTCAGAGATATGAGCCAAGTCAGACATTGGGTGTGCCATAGCCTCATCCCTTGTTTCTTGAAGTAACTGTTGAGATGGGCGTTGCGGGAACCGAATGGAAAGGTGAAGGGTGGAGTCATCAGCGTTATGAGTGGATAGAGTTAGATGTACAGCTTAGAAGATCATTGATGAATAAAAGGAAGAGAGTTGGTGATAGGACAGAGCCCTGAGGAACACCACTGTTGATAGATCTAGGAGAAGAACGATGGCGCCCGCTACGACAGCAGCTATAGAACGACCAGAAAGGAAGCTAGCGATGAAGGTACAGATAGAAGGATAGAAACCGTAGGAGGGCAGTTTGGAAATTAAAGATTTATGCCAGACTCGATCGAAAGCCTTTGAGATGTCAAGTGCAATGGCAAAGCTTTCGCCAAAGTCCCGAAAGGAGGATGACCAGGAGTCTGAAAGGTAGGTGAGAAGATCGCCAGTGGAGCGTCCCTGACGGAACCCATACTGATGATCGAAAGAAGGTTGTGATAGGAAAGATGCCTTAAAATTTTTTTTTATTAAGAATTGACTCGAAAACTTTTGAAATACAGGACGTTAAAGCAATTGGACGATAGTTGGAGGGTTGGGAGTGGTCACCCTTCTTTGGGACTGGCTGAATGAGAGCAAACTTCCAGCAAGAAGGAAAGGTACAAGTTGACAGACAAAGGCGAAATAGTTTGCCTAGGCAGGGTGTAAGCACAGAAGCACAGTTTTTGAGAACAACAGGAGGGACCCCATCAGGCCCATATGCCTTGTTAGTACTGAGGCCAGTAATGGCAGAAAATACATCAACTGAAGAAATTTTAATGTCAGCCATGAGGAAGTCAGAGGGGGAAGTGATGGAGGAACAGCACCGGAATCGTCTAAGGTGGAATTGGAGGAGAAAGTCTGTGCAAAGAGATCTGCTTTATCAGTAGAAGAAATAGCTACAGAACCATCAGAGTAGAAAAGAGGAGGGAAGGATGATGAGGTAAAGTTGTTAGAAAGATTTTTGGCAAGGTGCCAGAAGGAGCGGGAAGAATTGAGTTGGAGAGTTGAGAGCATTTAGTATGGATGAAATTATTTTTAGTAGAGCGAAGAACAGACTTAGCACGATTCCGGGCAGAAACGTAAAGATTATGTGATTCAGGGGTGGGTTGGCTCCGGTACCTTTTGTAGGCCTTCTCCTTGTTGCGGACAGCATTAGAACAAGCGTGATTAAACCAAGGCTTTCTTGCGTTAGTCAAAGGATATGAGAAAGGAATGTATGCTTCCATGCCCGAGAGAATAACCTCCGTAATGCGCAAGGCACACTCAGATGGCTCACGGCCATGGAAGCAATAATCATTCCAGGGAAAATCAAAGAAGTACTGCCTGAGGGCCTCCCAGTCCGCAGCTCCAAAATGCCAGAGACAACGTTTCCCTGGAGGGTCCGCAGGCCGTACTGGAGCGATAGGACAGGTTAAGGCGTAATAAGGTTGTGATCGGAGGAGCCCAACGGAGAGAAAAGATTAACAGAGTAAGCTGAAGGATTAGTTGTGAGGAAGAGGTCAAGTATGTTGGAGCTCTCCAAGGCGGTCTGGGATACGGGTAGGGTGCTGTACAAGCTGCTCTAGGTCATTAAGGATAGAAAAGATGTAGGCTTGTTCACCAGGTGGATCCGTGAAAGGAGAGGAGAGCCAAAGGTGGTGGTGAACATTGAAATCTCCAAGAATGGAGATTTCAGAGAAAGGAGAAATGGACAGAATGTGTTCCATCGTAGAAGTAAGATAGTCGAAGAATTTTTGATAGTCAGTAGAATTAGGGGATAAGTAAACAGCACAGATATATTTAGTCAGAGAATGACAGGAAAGCCGAAGCCAGAGAGTGGAGAATTCAGAAGAATCAAGTTCAGGAACACGAGAGCAAGATAAGTCGTTGCGTATGTATACACAACAGCCACCTTTGGCTTTGAAATGAGTATAGAGAAAGTAGGAGGATACAGAAAAGGGTTTGCTGTCAGTTGCCTCAGACAGCTGAGTCTCCGTTAGAAAAAGAAGGTGAGGTTTAGAGGAGGAGAGGTGGTGCTCAACAGAGCGAAAGTTAGATGAAAGGCCGCGAATGTTGCAGAAATGAAGAAGAAGAGAGTCAGACAGTGGTTCCAGGCACCTCGAGTCGTCACCGGGAGAGGGGCAGATGGCGGGGGCATTTATGGTCCCCCCCCCTGGGGACTCCGAGGCTAGGTGAATTGACGCCATTTTGGTAAATTTTGAATAGGAAGTGTAGTGTGTACTGTGCATGTAGTTTGGTGAAGATAGATAGAGAAATTTGTACTGGAGAGCATGCTGGCCTACTCTCTGTGTAACTGAGACACTGAAAAAGTTCAGCAAAGGGGGATGGTCAGGAACTAGTCCTGAGGGCTGATGAAACGGGAGCTCCAGCACTCCCTGTCATCAGCTTTCCATCCACCTCGGGAGTACTGTCCTGCTCGACTGGTGTTTGACAGCAACCCTTCTGTCATGGCAAACAGATACTGCATTGCGTCAACACATGCTGTTTCAGTGTTTGTCCTTCTCTTTCATATTATTGTTGTTGTTGTTGTTGTTGTTGTTGTTGTTATTATTACTATTATTATTATTTGGGTTACAATAATTACAATGGGTTGTATTACCATGGTGAAGTGCTATAGGGAAGGTCCAGTGGTAATGATAAGAATAGTCTGTTGTTGGTTCTTTGGTTAATATATCAGTGCTTCGAAATATAGGTACGTTTTGGGTCTGCAGTTTTTATATGTAATGTTAGGAACAGTACACATCTAAGTTCTTGTTGTTATTATTAATATAAGTATTATTAATGCATATATACCACGTATATTCACCGGTAAAAGGGTGGACAACAGGCTTGGTGGCCCGGGGGTGAGGTCCGGGGTAGTGTGGTGTCGGAGTGGGGGAGGAACAGGGTCGATGGTGGCTGAGAAATAGAGGCAGCAGTGGGGAGGGGAGGGATAATGTGGTCAGCAGATACACACACATAAGGACAATCATATGTATTACTAAACAGATTTATAGAGGATTAGGAGTAGGAATAGCAGTAACAGTATTGTGAGGGAAATTAGACACAGTCAAGGAGAAAAGGAGGGTTAGTAGTGGCAGTGCCAATAATGGTAGTAACAGATTCAGCAATCTTGTGTTAAGGTTGTTTATGTGGGAGTGATGATGTAATGAATAATGTTATACAGTAGTGGTTATAGGACTGGACGACTAGAAACCCTCTAAGGAATATGACGGGTCACAGTAAGAGGATACCGGGAATTAAGAGTAATAGATGAGGCAGAAACTGAAGGAAAAGAATGGACGTATTAAGTGAAGCAACAGTTAAGGCCTGGATAACGAGGCGGAGCAGGATACCATGGCTGCATCTTCGTTGCCTCATAATATTTTTGTTGTTTGCTTCTAATTTCATCTGGTTATAGTTAATTGTTGGTGAATGCTCTCTGCTTCCCATCACAATGTGGCTTATTCGTCCACATATAATAGTTTTAACATTTATAACCATTAGCACAGCACTGCGGAAATCAGCATTCAATCCAGAATCATTTTACATTGTAGCTATAGACAGTCCGAGAATAACATATTCACAAAAATTATCAGTGCAGTGGTAATGACCAGTTGCAGCTTATTTACAACTGGCAAGGCGCTTTATTTGTATGATGAGGATCCGAAACAGATGGGTCGTGTCTGAACCAGTTTCACAGGACTGCATGATAACATAATAGTCTGTGTTATAATATATGCTGTGTATGTTATGAACGCATAATGTTTTGCAGGTGAATAGCATGGAAATGTTTCGAATCCAGTGTCATTAGGTTTCCCACCATTCGCCTCGTAGCTCAGTACCAAACTACCACTCACTGTTGTCCATTCGCTTGCCTTCTCTCTAACCCTGACTTCCACTTCCTTCCGCCGAGGGGGGTACAGAAACTTTGGTGCGTGGGTGTAATTGAACTGCTGTAGGTTGAAGTTTGGGGGGGAACTATTCGGGGGAAGTTCTGCAATATGGCAATGTGACAATCCACTCATCAGCGCTACCAGAAGACGTGGAAAGGTGACACAGTGGATGCAGCTTCGTCTGAGAATTTGCCATAGAAGTATCTGTAAAATAATGCAAAGGAGGTAACATTACTTCTTACTTGTAAGGGAGGCAGTTCATTTGTAATAGCAGGGTTATTAATAAATCTTACAACTTTGTTATGAATTTTATCCATTTAGTTTAGTGCAACCTCTCTACATCCACTCCACAAAAGAGAACAAAATTCCAGCTGCGAGTGCACTTGCCTCTTGTAAATTATAGCCAGTTGCTCGTCAGTGAAGTAGTTGCGGATTCTGTACAATAATCCAAGTTTTTTGAAGTGGTTTTACCAAGTGATGTAACATGAGAGTCCAGCTGAGAGTATTGTTAAATGAAACACAGCGATTTTCAATGCTTTTAGAGGTAAGAATATTAGTAGCACTGAAGGGAATACTTGAGACAGACAGTATCTGTCTAACAGTCAATTGTATATATCTGGTTTTCCTTGCATTAAATGAGACAATGTTACTTTGTCCCCATTCCATGATTTTACATGAGTCTTGATTTATGGAGATTACTGTACTGAGTTGTGTGTTTTAGATATTAAACTTTATGAATCAGTGTTTAAGTGTGAATGAACTATGAAGTGTTGAGTCATCTGTACATGTGTTATGGGTGGTGGGTAAGAAATCATTAATATGAACTAGGAATAGGGTTGGAGCCAGGACTGACCCTTATGGCACGCCGCCATTAATTGAGTGGAAATGGGAATGTAAATCATCTCATGTTTCTGTCACTGAGATATGAGGCAATCAGCGGAACAAAAGATGAAAGCCCATAGCATGGGAATATGGACTGCAGGGAATGGTGCCACAGTGTGACAAAAGTTTTGGAAATATCAAGGTCTGCTGCATGGGTTTCTCCTGGTCAATCGACTGATGGATGGTATGAGACAAAAGAGTGAGTATATCAACAGTGTATCTTTCGTGGCAAAAACCATGCAGTTTGTCACTAATTAAGTTGTTGGATTTAAGTTGTATAGCAAAATGATTATTAATTCCAATGTCAAATACTTTACCAAGAGAAGATAATAATAGCTATTGGCCTGTAATTAGAAGGGTCAGAGGAACTTCCTTTCTTCGGGACTGGGTGAATATTGGCATCTTTTGAAGAATTAGTAAATCACAAAAAACACGGACACAATGTCTGAATAATATAACTAGAGCAGGAGCATGTTCTGGGGAACACTTTTTTCAAAACAAATGGAGGAATTCTATCTGAAACTGGAGCTTTGTTGGTTGGTATATTGTGTAGGATGGATTTTACGTATCTAGTTTGTATATTTAATGGAACAATTTCGGGAGAGTCGAGTTCTATTACAGGGACGTTCTGACTAACTTCCCCTAAGGTAGAATTTCTGGCAAACGTACTAGCAATGATGTTTTTTCCACGTGAGTCATTGATAATGTTACCATCCGAAGCTTTTAGTGGGGGGATAGGTGATTACTTGTTAAAGTTGTTATTGAAACAATTGAGAGTTAACCTGAATATTCTATTGTTTTAGTGGTGGGTGGGGGCGCTCACCATCCACTCATTTGATGCAGTGCTGCTCTTGGCTTGCTGCCCTTTCCTCCCTTTCTTCCTTCTTCCCTTCCTTGCTCTAAGGTCCCTCTTTCCATTTCTTTCCTCTTCCTTCCGTCTACGGGTGACTCTACACTGAGTGACAAGCCAAAAGGTTTCCTGTACACCAAGAAACCATTTATTACGCTGGTTGGTAACCATATAACCAAACTATGACGCCTAATGGTTTAATGGATAATTAAGGCGCTCCAGCTGGACTGAGCCTGTGTCGGTTTGTATCCAAGGGATGGTTGGGGTTTATTGGCCACGTAATGCCACTCAGGGATGAGTGAGGCTGGTCACTCACATCTTAAATGTCAGAACCATCTTGCCTAGCCCGGGGCTTCTACGTTTCTCCTGGGGCAACACAGGTTTATATGCTGTATGTATGTATGTATGTTGCATGCTTGATTGTGTAGAAATTTTATTTAGCGAAATTTATTACTGCTTTTGCATGGTTTATCGCAATGTTAAATTGGTTGAGGGAATTAGATTTTTAAAAAGTAAAAGTTATATGACAAGGACTTTTGAGCCGTTGCTCTGGCGCAATTGCCATTAAAGGAATTTGGGGAGTCAGGTCTTTTAGTAAATCGTTGACTGGGTATGAATATTTCCATACCAGCTTGTACTGAGTCATTAAAGTGGGACTGGGTAGAACTGATTTCATTGGAGAAGAAAGACTGCCATGTAATATCAGCAAGATTATTTCTAAGTCCATCCCAGTCTGCCCTATCAAAGTGCCATCTGGTCACCCTAACTGGTACAGAACGGGGAGGTTTGGGAAATCTGACTAGCGAGGCGTTGACGAGATTGTGGTAGGAGGATCCAAGTGGCGGCAGTACATCTACATTGTACTGACTCGGGTTATTAGATCCAAGAGATAAGCACCATGGTCAGGATTATCTGGTATTCTGGTTGGTTGTTTTACCAACTGTGTGAGATTAAACAATTCTGAAACAACTCACATTCTAGACCAGTATCGTCAGTCCTGACTGAATGCAATAACGATTCTACATTATGGACGTTAAAATCACCCAAAATGGTAAGTTCAGTGGGAAGGGTGAAGTTAAGGTTGGTCAACTGTGTACACTCGGAAACCATAATCTCTAGCCCACCTGGGTCGGTGCCGGAGGTTAGTACAGCGCCCATTCTGGACGGTGGCCCACTCTAACTATCACGATGTAACACACGCACGAACACACAGTCCTTATGAACCACTCGAGACTTCGCTCTGAGTGTGTCGTATGTTTACTTATCCTGCTGTATTTAAAGTTAAGCAGTCATAGTATGGCTATATAGATGTCATTATGTATAAGAACTGTATGTGGCATTGTATATTCATTACATAGGGACACAAAGAAAAAATAAAGTAGATTGTATTTACGAAAGTAAGAATGGAAAATATAGATTCGAAACCACCCAGTGATTCGACATATGTTTTCAACGTTTGTGTGTGTGTGTGTGTGTGTGTGTGTGTGTGTGTGTGTGTGTGTGTGTGTGTGTGTGTGTGTGTGTGTGTGTGTGTGTTTTCTGTAACACCAAGCTTCATCCGTAGAAGGAATGATGTTTCATAAACGCGTGTCTCCATTTAACGTCAGTGATAGCTCGCCCATTCGTCATTGTGCTCATCGTCCCATAGCACATTGTTTCCATCAAAACTATGGCTCATCCATATTTCCCTTCTTCCGTGTAACTGTATCCATATGGCTGTATGCATGATTTTCACTTCTTTATTTACCAAACTAATGTGGATCAGTTACTAGTTATTTCACACACACACATGCACATAGTGCAACAAGACTGTTTTGTTGGTATGACTATTGGTTACATGAAACACCAAAAATATTTTTCACATGTATTATGCATAAACATTGTAAACATATGTGATTACTATAGTAACATATATTTTGTCTGGCTAAGCATATTTTTGCCTCGACATTATAAGCATTATTATGTGAAGTGACATAAAACCACAAAGTAAAATACCTTGACAAATTCCCGAGAGTTAAGAAAGAATGTGTAATATGTATGTTGCCCGAACGAGCTTACAGGACGTGTTATCTCCCCCGCCACCCCCCACAAGGCACCGTCGTAGGCGAAGACTTAATTCCTGACCACAGGATCCCGTGGCAAGGCTGCTGCCACTGAGACACCTCGTGCCCAAAGGTTAATACCCTGTCCAACCTCCATCTGCTGTTATAATTTCATGCAATCTGGCAGGCATGAAATCTACCAGATTTGTGCAGATGTTTGGCCTCCTTCTTATTCCCTCCCACACATTATGTACATGTCTCCTCACTGTCTCCCTCGCTTTCTCCTCAACACCACATTCAGCAACTATATGCGTCCGAAGATTTTCTATTGGATTACAATTGGCCCCTTTAGGGTGACAAATCCAACAAAATAGTCTGTGAGTGCAGCTCAAACCAACGCTTGACTGCCCGACTTGTGGGTATTGGACTGTGGTCTTGCACCATGCAAGTAGACTGTGGGTCTGGGATGGGATTATGCTTGCACCAATGGTAGAAAAGTTATCTCTAGAATTTTTATATACTCCTCTGCAGTATGTTCAGCAGCACCTCCCCACCACATCCATCCATGCATGGAGGTTGTTGCACGACAGCTTCTCGTTGTCTCATGGATGTGTCTTCAGTCATATCTTGTATTACGTAATTGCCGCCACTGGCGCCCAACTACTCCGACAGATGTGAAACATTTCTCATCGGTGAAAATGATGGACCTCCAGAAATCTAATCCCACAGCCGCATACGCCTCAGCAAACTTTTCCATGTTTCCTTATGTGCCTCTGTTAAGGTTTCCTTACGCGCTGAGATGAAACATTTTCTGCCAGTCTCCCGTATTCGTCTCCTGGTGGTTATCGGGTGACACTGAACTCCAGTTTCCTTGTGTGAGCGGCACTTGAGAGTGGTGATCGTTCTGCTGCCTTTTGTGGTCAGACTCCCCGTGGGAGTTACCGTGGGCCTCCGTGTGCCGAGGTGGGATAGTCAACGTATTACACTATAAGTGTGTCGAATGAGGAGTGATTGATCCACGTGTAAGCTAAGTTTGCTTAAATATATGGTTAATTAAATACGGTTTTTCATATACGTATTTAAACGAATGAAAAGGGAAATAAAAGATATAGATGGGGTGTGGTGGAAGTATTGTGATCTGGCACTGTGCTCAGACCAACTTACCTCTGAACTGTCGCGTATAATTATGAATCAGTTATATATTAACCTTCATTACTAGGGATGACGCACGGTGATACCAATACACACACACACACACACACACACACACACACACACACACACACACACACACACACACACACACACACACACACACATATACACACACACACACATACACACACACACACACACACACACACACACACACACACACACACACACACACACACACACATATGCACGTGTATACAAAAGTTCACTTCCTTGTCTCGTTTGCACACACACACACACACACACACACACACACACACACACACACACACACACACACACACACACACACACACACACACACACACACACACACACACACACACACACACACACACATACATACACGTGAGTAAAAAATTCACTTCCTTGTCTCGCATGCACAGACATACACACGCACGCAAGCACGCACGCACGCACGCACGCACACACACACACACACACACACACACACACACACACACACACACACACACACACACACACACACACACACACACACACACACACACACACACACACACACACACACACACACACTGAAAACATGTGTGGAATCACTGGGTGGTTTGGAATCTATATTTTCCATTCTTACTTTCGTAAATACAATCTACTTTAATTTTTCTTTGTGTCCCTATGTAATGAATATACAATGCCACATACAGTTCTTATACATAATGACATCTATATAGCCATACTATGACTGCTTAACATTAAATACGGCAGGATAATTAATATACGACACACTCAGAGCGAAGTCTCGAGTGGGTCATAAGGACTGTGTGTGTTCGTGCGTGAGTTACCTCGTGATAGTTAGAGTGGGCCGCCGTCCAGAATGGGCGCTGTACTAACCTCCGGCACCGACCCAGGGGTGGGATGTTCGAAAGCTCGAAACGGCTACTAAGATCATCGTAGCGGGTACGATAATCATAGCGCGCTCGTAAACCGCTAAGGTGTATATTCAAACAAATTTTACGATCCTTCATCCGCCATATTTGCTCTTAGCGCTACGATTTCTGACAAGCACCCTTAAGCTGATCGTAGTGTGGCATAGTGGATGTTTCTCTAATAAACAAACCGAATCATGTGATGCTAAGTTTGTTTATTCACCCTTTTCTGTGGACGAAGATGGAGTTACAAGTGGTTTTACAGGTAGAACTGGCATTACGAAGAGCGATGAGATTTGAGAGGAGCTACAGAGACATAATGGATCCATTTGCTTACAGTGGCGAACATTTGTTGACATATTATAGGTTTCCCAGACAAGAACTCCTTCACTGGTGTGCAAGAGTTGAACCACTAGTTGGACCAGCGACAAGAAGATCCCGTGCTGTGCCATGTCATTTGCAAGTGTTAATGACATTCAGATTTTATTCAAGTGGCTCATTTCAGAGCGTGTTGGCAGACACATTAGGCTTAACACAGGGACGTGTGAGCAGAATAATTAAGAGTGGCACACGTGTTGTACAGAAAATCTCTTAAGGAAGTTATGATGCCAAGAGGTAAACAAAAAGGGGGAATTTTTCGTTTCTACGGCTTACATCTGTAAATGGAGAAATGACGTTCCCCCGAGCTAGACCCTGTTTTGGATCATATAGCCCCGCTAGGTTACAGGAGCGCCCTACCACTCACGGCACGGCAGTCCCGGGCGAGGCTCGAACTCGCAATCCCCCGATTACGAGCTCGATGCTTTACCACTGAGCTATCGTGCCCCCTTACATCTGTAAAAATGCAGACCGATGCACTGTTCATTAAAACATGTTTTAAGTCTGTGGGAGTTGTAATGATACAGTCTGAAGCCAATGATATATTGTTTATTCAGGTAAAAGGGTCTCAGTTTGGATCTCGTTATTTTCAAAGTTATTATTATGTTTTGTTAATATGATGTGGATCGTTCACCCAACTATAGTTATACCCAAGGTGATGTGATTGTTCTTCAGCACTGTCTGTCTGTCGAGCCAACCCTGTATTAACGCCATCATCTCATGTGTAAAATTTACTCGACGAATTCGTTTGGTAGGGGACTCGTCACTTGTCATGTCTTGTATATATGTCTTGGGATGAATATCGTAGTTGTTTGAGTGATGTACTGGCGCGTTTGGATAAGTGTATTTAACATTTTGAAACTCCATTTTGATTGGTCCATAATCTTTCAAAGTTTATGAAATCTCTCTTCTGATTGGCTCAGCGACTATTAGCTGGGTTGCATTATGAACGTTAGGAACGGAACAGAACGGATTTAACGATCACATCATCGTGAGCTACGAGCGTTGTCGCGAGCTTTAGAAGATACACCTTAGCGGTTGTCGTAGCTCACGAGCAAAGATGGCCGCTATGAGCGAGTTACGATGATCATAGCGGCATCTCGCAACGATGTTTTGAACATCCCAGCCCAGGTGGGCTAGAGATTATGGTTTCCGAGTTTACTGTACATATGGAGTTAAATATTCTGCGTTCTGAAGATGCACTGGGGGAGCGACAAACAATGCAGATACTGTTAATAAAAATATAAATATAAACAAAATATATATATATATATATATATAGATATATAGATCTATATATCTATATATATATATATATATATTTATATCTATCTATCTATATGTATCTCTCTATATCAATCTATATCTATCTATCTATCTATATATATATATATATGTTTATATTTATATATATATAGATATAGATAGATAGATAGATAGAAATATATATATATATATATATATTAGGACTCCATATTATAATTACAAATCATAATAGATAGATAGATAGAGAGACAGATAGAAGCAGGGAGTCAGATGATGAGAAGGTATTGTTTCTGCGAGAATCGAGCAATGCTAAACATGCTTACACACTCTTAACTCAAGGAATGCTTTATAGGCACACGACAGCGCCTAGTGACCATACACACACATACACACATACTCACACACAGGCTTCTAGAACTTTCCACTCACAAGGAACACACGTGATACGTCTCCTGTTTCACCAGAATTTAGGAAAGAGAGGGCAGAAGGAAGCTAGCCATAGGACAGGCAGGTCAGATGGAGAAAGGCTTAGCAACTTGAGAGAGAGACAGAGAGAGCGAGACAGAGAGATAGCTAGCGGGACTCTACTTTATACTTCGCTCTGTGTGAAAGACTTGTTAATATTTCCAAGACAAATAAAATTAGTCCCATACTATTCTTTACCTCTCCTGTCACTACATGACAAATGGGAAAGAAGATTATCTACTCACGAAGCTACTCAAGTATAACAACCGCTCGTCCACAAGTCTAATATATATATAACTCAACTACAAGTAACCACAAAGGAGTTACAAAGTCTTTATGACATTTGGTAGCAGCGAAAAGAACGAACCTCGTCTACGAATCAACAGTGAATTCCTACAAAATATCAAGATTGAAAACAAAAAAATACCTCTCACAACCAACAACTTACCACCAGCTCCTGACAGTATTCTCTCCAACCAGCCCCCTCCGTCTCCACGATCATCACGCTGATGTAGAAGTGATCACACGACGTCTTGCAAGTAGTTTAACAAAGTACTGATACAAACAATCTTGAAATTTCTACGACGAACCAACGAACTACAACCATCTACAATCAACTACAAGTAACAACTCTACGAGTCATCTGTATAATCTTCTACACGCACCTACAAGTAGCGGCAGTCGTCATCCTACAACGAGTAAATCACAAGAAAAAAGGACCACGAATACCTCGAGGAAGAAAAACGGAACAAACAAACGAAGAGTGAGACACGACTCATAACCACCAGACCTCACCCTCCTCTCTCTGCTACATCCACCCAACCCCCGACGCTGACGCAGGAGTCAAGAGGTCAAGACGACGAAGCAAACACCTAGTCCATATTCACAACTCACCTTACTCACTCGTCTTCACTCAAGTTGTTAGGACTCCATATTATAATTACAAATCATAATAGATAGATAGATAAATAGATAGATAGAGAGACAGATAGAAACAGGGAGTCAGATGATGAGAAGGTACTGTGTCTGCAAGAATCGAGCAATGCTAAACATGCTTACACACTCTTAACTCAACGAATGCTTTATAGGCACACGACAGCGCCTAGTGACCATGCACACATACTCACACACAGGCTTCTAGAACTTTCCACTCACAAGGAACACACGTGACACAACCTCTGCTACACCAGAATTTAGGAAAGAGAGCTCAGAAGGAGACAGGCCATAGAACAGGCAGGTCAGAAGGAGAAAGGTCTTAGCAACTTGAGAGAGAGACTGAGAGAGCAAGACAGGAGATAGCTAGCGGGACTCTTACTTTATACTTCGCTCTGTGTGAGAGACTTGTTAATATTTCCAAGACAAATAAAAATAGTCCCATACTATTCTTTACCTCTCCTGTCACTACATGACAAATGGGAAAGAAGATCATCTACTTACAAAGCTACTCAAATATAACAACCGCTCGCCCACAAGTCTAATATATATAAAACTCCACTACAAGTAAATACACAGTCTTTTTATGACATTTGGTAGCAGCGAACGTATACGAACCTCGTCTACGAATCAACATTGAATTCCTACAAAATATCAAGATTGAAAACAAAAAAATACCTCTCACAACCAACAACTCGACCAGCTCCTGACAATATTCTCTCCAACCAGCCCCCTCCGTCTCCCCGATCATCATGCTGATGCAAAGGTGAAGAGGTCACAGGACGCCTTGCAAGTAGTTTAACAATATATTGATACAATCTTGCAACTTCTACGACGAACCAACGAACTACAACCATCTACAATCAACTACAATTAACAACTCTACAAGTCGTCTGTATAATCTTCTACACGCACCTACAAGTAGCAGCAGTCTTCATCCTACAACGAGTAAATCACAAGAGAAAAATACCAAGTCCATATTCACAACTCATCTTACTCATCTTCACTCAAGTTACTCATCGCTACTCATTCACTCACCACAGCTACCAGTGTGGGAAGTCGACGTCATCATGCGTGCTTGCTGAAAAGACGCCACGTCAGTCAACACACCAGCTGCACCACCACTCACACCATTCCCACCACGGTAAAAATTAGTGAGTTACATAGTTACTTCATTTATACAATACACAGTGATAGACAATAAGCTTCTGCACAAACATATAAAACGTGTTGTATAGTTACAGCTTAAATACACATACTTACTTCAGTTATCTGCATAACTCAAACACTAAATAATCACCAACAATAAATATTCTACACTGTATATATTCATTCATTTATTATAACATTTATTTACTACCAACGAGTGTTACCATTTATACCTACATAAAATACGTGTTTCGTACATACAACTATACATTATTACATCTACAAAGTAATAAAGAAAATATACCATCACAGTTACTCAGTGAGCAATTAAAAGAACTGTATTTAACATTTATTAATTAAAGCTACCTAGTGGAAACAGACAAATTAAGTTACAAGGTAAACTAGAGAGAAAAAAAAAATGGCCAACACAAATGACGTTAGCAAGAGTGAACATCTTCAACACAATCGTGAAGACAATGATTTCCACACAGTGCTGACACACATAATACCCACGATAGGTACAAGTGAACAACAAGTCAGTGTATATAGTTAATACTGTATATAGTGTATATATTTTTTTTATATAAAATAACAAAATATGGGACTATATAATATTTTCAGTAATACCTGTGCAATATAAAATACACTTTTAAAAAGTATCCCAAGGAAATTAGCCAGTAATTATGCAACCATGAACAACATGGAAAAAGCGTACACAAGCGAAGAAAAACAAACTATAGAAAATCAATACATACAAAAAAAAAAAAGAAAGAAAGAAAAAGTAAGAAAGAAAAAAAGAAATAGAGTAAGATCACATAACAAACAAATGAAAATAAGTGTAAATGTTACTACATATGTCAAAATACCACATAAACTACAAACAAAAAAGCAAATTGTTGCCTCCACAAGCAAGTGGCATGACACATCATATCATCGACCGCAGCATATGTTAGGACTGCAATTATAACAATTATGTAACTCCATATTATAATTATGTAACGACAAACGATTGCATTATGTTACACTTATTACAATTATGTAACTACAAATGATATGTAACAATTATGTAACGACAAACGATTGCATAATGTTACACTTGCTACAATTATGTAACTACAAACAATATGTACCATTCATGTAACAGTTGCATTAACAAGATGTAACATTTATGTAACTTTAACTACAATTATGTACCTACAAACGATATGTAACAATTATGTAACGACAAACGATTGCATTATGTTACACTTGCTACAATTATGTAACTACAAACAATATGTACCAATTTATGTAACAGTTGCATTAACAAATGTAACTTTTATGTAACTTTAACTACAATTATGTAACTACAAACAATATGTACCATTTATGTAACAGTTGCATTAACAAGATGTAACTTTTATGTAACTTTAACTACAATTATAAGGCCAAGACACTTATGTAACAGTTGAATTAACAAGATGTAACTTTTATGTAACTTTAACTGCAATTATAAGGCCAAGACACTTATGTAACAGTTGCATTAACAAAATGTAACTACGATTATAAGGCCAACACAATTATGCATTACCACAATATTTTGTAACAATTCATAAAATGTTACAATTATGTATTACCATTGCACAATTATATGCGTATGTCTGTTATACATACACATCTCACAAAATGTATAAAACTTGTTTAAAATATAATATTACTAAATAATCACTATTTACTATAAATATTATATGTATACAATATTCATACGATTATGTTACTTTTACAATATTATGTATTTCACTTAATTAACTTATAAGTTCATTATAATGTGTATATAATATGTATTAATATGTTATAACTATTAACTGTCGATGGTACGCCATTTTCGCGTGACCGAGCAATATGTTAGGACTCCATATTATAATTACAAATCATAATAGATAGATAGATAGAGAGACAGATAGAAGCAGGGAGTCAGATGATGAGAAGGTATTGTGTCTGCGAGAATCGAGCAATGCTAAACATGCTTACACACTCTTAACTTAAGGAATGCTTTATAGGCACACGACAGCGCCTAGTGACCATACACACACATACACACATACTCACACACAGGCTTCTAGAACTTTCCACTCACAAAGAACACACGTGATACGTCTCCTGTTTCACCAGAATTTAGGAAAGAGAGGGCAGAAGGAAGCTAGCCATAGAACAGGCAGGTCAGAAGGAGAAAGGCTTAGCAACTTGAGAGAGAGACAGAGAGAGCGAGACAGAGAGATAGCTAGCGGGACTCTACTTTATACTTCGCTCTGTGTGAGAGACTTGTTAATATTTCCAAGACAAATAAAAATAGTCCCATACTATTCTTTACCTCTCCTGTCACTACATGACAAATGGGAAAGAAGATTATCTACTCATGAAGCTACTCAAGTATAACAACCGCTCGTCCACAAGTCTAATATATATATAACTCCACTACAAGTAACTACAAAGTCTTTATGACATATATATATATATATATATATATATATATATATATATCTTTCTATCTATCTATCTATATATCTATATCTATATATCTATATATTTCTATATCTATATATCTATATATATCTATATATTTATATATATCTATATATTTATATATATCTATATATCTATCTATCTATCTATATCTATCTATCTATCTATATATCTATCTATCTATATCTATCTATCTATCTATATATCTATCTATCTATATCTATCTATCTATCTATTTATCTATCTATCTATCTATATATCTATATATATATATATATATATATATATATATATATATATATATATATATATATTTATATATATATATATATTTATATATATATATATATATATATGTATAGGTATTTTAGTTTGTGTAATGAATAATCAAAGATATCTGAAGTGAAGTTCAAAGTAGCTTCAACTCCATGATGTCATTTGATTTAAAAACAGGTGCCATCCTTGTCACAGAAGTTTGTGAGCATTTGGTAACCAGAAAAACTGAATGAGAATATACAAGAAGGGGGAGAGATTTCATTTTCTGTGAGGAATAGGGCTAGAAGGGATACAAATTGGAGAAAAGTGAACAGAACTCAGACTTGTACTAAGACAACGGATATTTGTAAAATATACGGCCGAGCCAGCATCCCTAACATATATCTACGTAAACCGTAGGATACAGTGGCCAGGTGGCGTCATGTCAGTGTGTGCGCCATCTGTTCATACGTGGGTGTAGGATGTAGTCCCCAAGTGGTGCCACGTCAGTGGGTGCCATTACGTCAGTGTGTGACAGTGATGCCAGATTCCCAGAAAAGTCTGGATTTCTCAAGAATTTGTGCCTGATAAAAGATTTTCAGATTTTAAAAATATAAAGTGGGTAATCTCCAGTTTGCTAAAGTAAGAAAAAGTCTTCTGTGTTAAAATACCTTCAACCAATAAGGCAAAGGAAAATAAGATAGGCGAGTTAAAGCAAGTGAACTGCGGCTTGCTGCTTTAATATATGAACGTGATTTACTCTTAATCGTTGCTGAGCACATGCCAAAATTAATACTAGCTGTTTGTCCTGCTTTTGGATAATGAAGAACTTAGAATACGTGAAAAATGTTGCTGGCCAATAAAGTTTTGCACAGTTTATTGAAACAAGGCAGCAGAAACACAGCTTACTGAAACAAGACAACTAAACAAAATTCAGAATAAAGCTATTGGATTTATTAATAACCCTATTATTGTAAATAAACCAATTCCCCTACAAGTATGAAGGAATGTTGCCTCCCTTGCATTATTTTACAGATATTTTTATGACAAATACTCAGACGAAGTTGCGTCCACTGTGCCATCTCTCCACGCCTTCCCTCGTGCTACACGGGCATCTGGTAGTGCTCATGGCTGGAATGTCACACTGCCATATTGCAGAACTTCTGCCTATCAGAATTCTTTTATTCCCCGAACTGCATCTCTCTGGAACTCACTTTCCTGGAGTTGTTTCCCCCGAAACTTCAACGTACAGCTGTTCAAGTCCAGCTGTTATAGATTTTTTATGAATGGAGGACGCCAATAATAAGGGGTATGGATTTTTTTTTATTCATTTGTTTTTCCTTCCTCAAGTCTGTTATTTAAAAAAAAAAAAAAAAAAAAAAAGGAAATTTTTACTCATCGTGGATGAATCTACTGACAAAAGCTGCATCAAGCACTACTGTTTTCTGGCTAAGACGGTCGTGAAGAGTGATGTCAAGGGTTGTTTTTTGGGCCCCATTCTTGTTTAGGGTGGATATACTAGTACAGTGGACAGAAACACTGTAAGAATTTTTTGAAGAAAACAAAATTCGTTACATGGAAATTATGACTAGTTTGGGCATCAAAGTTACTAACAGGATGTTGGGTCCCATCGGTCGTTAGCAACCCATTTGAAAGAGGAAATTCTATTTTTATTTACAGTACAAAGAAGTGCATATTCCACCCCTAGGCATTATATGCCTCATAGTACCTCAAACTGCCAAGGGGATTGACAGCTTGTGCACGTGATGAGTATCCCCGTTTCTCTAATAGCCCAAAGGGATTAGATCTCTACAAGCATTCCAATTCTTCGTATGTGTGAAGCCTCACAAACTGCCTCACCCATGCCAAACCTACTGACTTTCCCTTCAGGTGGTTATGAGCAGACTCCTTGAGCAGTTCAGGGCATTAGGTCTCCTCTTTATTGATGCAGTGTTGAGTGAAAGACTTGTTTCGTGTGAGAATATACCGCAAAAGTTGAGTGATCCAACGACTAAACTCCATCTCCAGCTTCTTGACTTTATACTCCCTATATTTAATAGACTTAATAACCAAATGCAGTCTGAAACTTCCCAGATTCATACAGTCCGTAGATCAGTCATAAGACCTTATACCATAATTCTCAAGTGCTGTCTGAAAGAGGAATATATGCAGAAAATTCCTTTGCATGAAGAACTATCACGAACAAAAGTTCGTTCCCCCAGCAAGCTAGGGTGAATCCGAAACAAGTGAGGATCGAAAAACGAAGCATCTGAAAGAATCACCATTTTCGCCTAACAGATGGCGCACAATAATGTTTATGAGGGGAGTCAGGGAGGTTGAGAGAGGTAGGTGCGACGAAAGGAAGTTTGTATCTGCGTGAAGATTACGTATCTTAATCACCAGATGTTCATATGGTTACGATTGTGGTAGATGGATTACATTAACAATAAATAATGTTCGGTAGCAATATTTGTATGCGTGGTGGATGTTGTGGCAGCAACATTGGTCGAGTTGATATTATGAATACTTGTCATATTCAGAAATCACACGTTTTAAGTGTTGAAGCAGGGGCATATGATACATTTTACTAATATACAATATGATATTATTTTCAGTGTCGACAAACGGCCAGCAAGCAGATAACCTGTTATACCAAACAATATTGTATTTTGTACATTATGTTATATTCCACCCATTACCAACACAGTAAATATCTCGCAGATAAGCAAATACATTGCACATTGTTATGTGTATATCGTCAACAAATGTTACCTCCTCCATTAAGTATTGTATTGCTATTGCAGGAAATAGTGGCTGAAATTCACCTACAGTTCCGGACATATCAAACAGAAACACTCCGTCCACCAGCGTGGTGCTTTAATGCTCTCGGCATCTGGGAACACTGACAGATATGGAAATTCACCAGGTTTCGTTCAGTCGCCAGGACGAACCGAACGCGGTGATTGCCGCTGTCCATAGTTATCGGTGGTAATATAATACATAAGCAATATTCCGCCAGAAAACATACTGACAATACCATGTCATAATATGTTAAATTTCTTACAATTATGTCACACAATATACCTGCTACATAATAGCTGTTATTGTGAATGACACGGATTTCATGAGTGGTTTAGTTTCGAGTCATGAACCATGCAGCTGTTAACAATTCATCATATGACATAGTTATCAGCTTCCCCACAACTATCAATGAACAGAGAATTATCGTGACGCTTATTCTCCCTACCGTGAACCTGACATTGGTAGACCTCTGAACTCGAAGCAAGTTCACCACATACAGGAGGTTCCGCCACAGGAGGCGGCAGGGTGGGAGTGAGGAACCTGGGAGTCAGGGCAAGGGAGATGGGTGAGGTTGGGGGCAATAGTGGTCGAACTGGGGGCTAGAGGAGAGGGATAGTGGGGTAGGGGACGGTGGACTTTAGTAGACGACAGAAGCTACAGTGGGAGGGACTGATTTCAAGGTGATGATTGGGCCAAATCATTGTTTCATGGAGAACATGGAATATTACAGTCAGCCAGGAAACGTTACGTTGACGTTGCCACGTGTTGTAATTGACCGTCATGGTTTGTAACAATTCAAGACACACTTTCCACTGGGTGGCTCAGTATCCCTGTAATATGAGTATGGTGACTATTAATTCGCAAATAAATGATCGTCCCTACAGTTTGTAAGGTGTTACAGCTGTTGTCATAGTGATTGGGAATTACTTTTGTAGCCTATTACGTAGTATCATCATGGATGACGACTGACATCGCAAACATAGTGGGGATAGGCCTCTGTACATTTTTACTTTATCACCAATAAATATGAACAGTCTGAAAGTAATGATGGTCCCTATGGTTTTCATTAATATCTGTGTGGCACCAATGTAAAATAAAGGAGGATTTACTTAACCCTGGTTTATGTTACCGTTTTCTGTATGCCGTGTTTGACTGTTGATTTTGACATTGACAGTGGTTATTAGCAATATTTAGGTTAATACTGAGCAACTGTCGTATCCCCCAAGCATTCCTTTACAGATCCTCGGGCCAATAATGGTGAACGGTTGTAATGTCTGCAGTTACCCAGTCTGGGCACGTGCATATTACATCAAGAATGCCATTAGTTACAAATATCGCTTGTATTAAATGCAAACAGACATGTTTTCTGCAGTGTGTTTTGTTATGCTAAACAACAGAGAAGCGTTCACACACTATGAAATGATTAAATAAAGATACAGTAAATATGAGGACAAGCGTCCATTACCCTGTTCACGGAGAGCAACTACCGAGCCAGGCAGCTGAGGCCGAACATGGAGCTATTGCCCTGGCTGAGTAGCGATATGCAATCCATTAAAAAAGACAGGTGATTCACTGTCGTTGATGTATAAGCATGTGATCCGCTGTTCATTGTGTAGCAGTCATTACAGCCATCTCCCCTCCCCATCATACCCAAGTCTGAGTGCACGCAGTTGTCGGGAAGAGGGAGGGGCGGACAGTAAAGTGGATGTTGAGCTCGTGAATCAGATTGCTTATGTTACACGTCCTTCATACCGCGAATTACTTTATCAATGTAGGGTTTACAGTAGTCCAACATAAAGATCATGTGATACAACTGATACGGCAACTCTTTACCCACTTATTAGCCCACCTCAGTATCGCCACCTATGTCCTGGGACCTAGTCCATCCCCCTCTAGTAAATCACGGTTTCGTTTACATCGTTGCCATACAGATATTAACGAGAACCATAGGCACGGATCACTACAGTTAACTATTATTTATTGTGGCAAGAGAAAATTCCTCCCTCCCCCTCTTCTACTTTCGGTATCACAGTCGTCATCCATGATGTTACTACGTAAACGCAACAAGAATAGTTTCTAATTGCTATGATAACAGGTGTGACATCAGACAAACATTCAAGGGGCGTTTCATATATCACCATCTGATGACATAATCGTCACCATACAGATATAATGCAGTGTTTGTGTACTGTGCCACCCCGTGGGGAGTTGGTCATCGTATAGACGATATAACAAAACATTCTGATAGACTGGTAACGTGCCAAAGTCTGCATAACGTTTAACGACCTGACCATCAACTTCCATTATCAACGTTAAATTACAGCTGATTTGACACCATGTCACCAGCGTATCATTTATCCATCCCACCCTAGCTTCCAGCCAGAGTACACTTTCCCCTACGGGCCCACCCCATCATTCGTCTCCTGTAGAGCCTCCCTCCCACCAGCCAGACCACTGTTGTCCCCTCCTAACCCACCTCCCTCCTCCTGTCTCCCAGGCTCCCCACCCTGCCCCCTCCTGTGGTGCCACCACTTATGAAATTCATAATTTGCGTCGATTAATGAGGTCTACCAGTTTCAGGTTCACGGTGAGGTACGAAAAGGGTCGCGATAATTTTCAGATTAGTATGATTGGTGCGAGAATGCAGATAATGTCATAATGGCTTCCATGCTGGTCGTCGGTAAAAGTGATGTTTGACGAAAGTCGCACTTACGAAACCTGTGTGTTTCATGTGAACATAATACGAATATGTATGGTGCGAAATTAATTTATTACCAAATTCTAAAGACGTTATTTTCAGCATATTGTCAGGTGGGACATTGTTTATATACCACGAATAACAGCGCACAGTGGCAGTGATCACCGTGTTCGGTTCGTCCTAGCGACCGAGCGAAACCTGGTGAAGTTCCATACCTGTCAGTGTTACCAGATGCAGATAGCATAACACTACCTCGTTGGTGGACAGGGTGTTTGTTTGATATGTCTGCAACTGTACATTTACACCTGGCAGGTTTTTCTCAACCTCAAGTCAACATAACAAAAGTGGTGTTTTTTCTTTGTTTTCCACTTTACCTCACTGGCAGGCTATAATGAGCAAAAATAGCTCTGCATTTTTTTCCTCAGTAAACTAGCACTTTCAGTGAGGTGAATTGCATAAAAAAAAAAAGCATATTACATAGAATATAGTTACTGTTAACCTGTGCCTTAGTTAACCCATCACGTCCCGAGGTTTTCCACACCTCCGACATCCCCCAATCCCGAGGTATTTTCGAATTTTTTTTTTTTTTTGGCTAAAACCTCCGCTTTTGGTGAGAAACATCGAAAATTCATAGAGAAATCGCTCACCTGAGGTTTAAAATACTCGATCTAGGTAGGAGTACCTCCTTACCTGACTGGGTTTTCTAACAGGCTGGTACCAAAGAAAACGAGTTCTATAGGAGGGTGACTATTTCACACAACTCATAAATGGTATTTATTTATTTACTTGGTACGAATTTATATGTAGTATGAGAGTATATTGGTTTTCAAGCAGTAATATAGATATTATAAGCATTGTTCCACTCACTAACTAATCACCATACCTGACCTTCTTTTGCCACATTACCTGATCATTATTTCTGACTGTTTCTTCTTCTAATGCTATGTAAACTTTGTCCTCCACATTGTCATCGATTGGGGAATCACTCTGGCCCTGAATATCTTTACTGGCCTGGTCACTGGTAACAGGTGAATTGCCGAGACAATGGCGTGAGGGGGGGAGGGGGGAGGTTATGCGCTGTAAGGCATTGTCCCCGCTTGGCATCTTGTAGAGGAATAGAGGAAGGTGTCCCGTGTATACGTACGAAAAATCACGTGCGAAAATTGAAAATTGTGCAAATTAGGGACCTTGCAATTGCACAACGTACCAGTACGTCGCCGGGACTGGCAAATGCAAAATGTTGCAACGTACCCATACGTCGACGGGACGGGGTGGGTTAAGGCAAACCTGTTATCGTAACCTAACCCTTATCCTGACTCGACTGGTGCGGGTGGAAGAGACAGTCCATACCCATAGCCTTCATGGTGCAGACCATCAACTTACCTTGGTGCAGACACTATCAGCTTCCTAGACTTGTTAAATAGGTCTAGTGACCATGCAGTTACGTAAGTTGTTCACGCCGTTATAATCACTATGCAAAAATAAAAACGATGTCCACAACTTATGTAATAAAACAAATGCCTTCCTAGATATATATTGTGGGTCTTAAATTGTCTATGATACTCGTGATTGTTTTTTACATGACAGAACCACCCATAGACAGGTGGTTAACTATCTAGGGGTGATGGTCTTCACGTCTCTCATCACTCTACTTTCTCTGTCTCTTGTAGAATGTTTGCTTCTGTATTTGTTTATGATGGGGTCGAGGAGGTTGGGAGATGCCGTTGCCAGGATAGTAAGTTTAGGTGTATATGACGTGGTATTAATATATTTGTGATGTTCAAGTCCTAATAATCGACCATCCCTCTAACAACCTATTATACCAAACAATAATTTGTTTGCTCTGTTATAAACGTTTCGAGTTCATTCCACACATTACCAACCCAAGGTAAATTGGCCTATCTGTTATTGCCTGTCCCCGCCCCGAAGGGGCTCGAGGACGGGTATTGTTTTCGCTTGGTTAGCCTGTCTGTCTGTTAACAACTTTACGCGAAAACTACTGGTGCGATTTTGACTAAAATTCAACACTTAAAACGTGTGATTTCTGAATATGGCAAATAATCTTAATATTAACTCGACCACTATTGCTGCCACAACATCCACCACGCTTATAAATATTGCTACCGAACATTATTTATTGTTAATGTAATCCATCTATCACAATCTTAAACCATATGAACATCTGGTGATTAAGCTACGTAATCTTCACGCAGATACAAACTTCCTTTCGTCGCACCTACCTCTCCCAACCTCCCTGCCCCCCCTCATAAACATTATTCATTACTGTGCACCATCTGTTAGGCGAAAATGGCGCTTCTTTCAGATGCTTCGTTTTTCGATCCTCACGTGTTCTGGATTCACACAGTAGCTGGCTGGGGGAACGAACTTTTGTTCATGATAGTACATCCTCGCAGTTCAAACTGCTTTAACAACGAACACAATGTCTTTGATGCAGCAGTTGAAATTCGTCAATCTCAACCCCACTGAGTCTCACCATGAGTGCACTGAATAGTTCAATTTTTTGTGCCTTGACTTTTATATTGAAGGTGTACTTCAAATTCCAAAGATATTTCCCTCTGATAAAATTTTCCAACACTTGGAAGCTCAAGAACCGTCAGTCGTGAAGGCAAAGAGTGTAGTTTCATTAGGAACCCTTATGACTGACTTTCCTAGTTTTGTGAATAATGACAACCACAAAATAGAGTGAGCGGCGAATGCTTAGAAATGCTCTGAGCACTTTCTTAGCAGACTACCTAGACATAACGCCAGTCAGGTTTTGGGTAAATGTGACATGAATGACTTCAGGGGATGGAACGCCCTCTTTCCTTTACCCAGCCTAGTTCACAATGTCACTGTTCAATCTTACCCATTCGACCGCTGCGACAGGGAGGGTGTTCTCTGCTATCAATCAAATGAAGACGAAAACAAGAAAGCCCATCTCAACTTATAATAGTGCTGCAATATTCCACAGTAGACCTCTGATGACTGACAGCAAGTGCTATTGTAATGATAGATAATATTAGTCACCAGTGTAACGCAAGAAATTTTAGTCATCAATAAATGACACCAGTGTGTTGCTGGGAATTTTAGACATTATGGAAAATGGGGTAGCGTGATCTTATCAGAGAATTTTGGAGATTAAGAGAAATAGGGTAGCGTGATCTTATTTAAGAATTTATGGGAAATGTCATAGCATGATCTCATTAGAGAATTTTAGAGATTAAGAGAAATAGGGTAGCGTGATCTTATTTGAGAATTTATGGGAAATGAGGTAATGTGGTCTTATTAGAGGGTTTATGGGAAATGTGTTTGCGTGATCTTATTTGAGAGGGCATGAGTAGTTAGATATTAGCACAGCTTGCCGGCCACGCAATCTCTCCTGTACCACTCCTTAACCCGCTGCATGCCGGCTATTTTTAGCCCTATGGGTCACCCCACTGCTGGCCATTTTTCAACCTTTTTTTTTTTTTTTTGGCTAAACTGATAGATTTTGATGTGGAAACAATGAATTTCACCATTAAAATGCTCACCGAGGCTCAGAAATGAGTTTTATTGAGTCCTGCATACTCGTGTTCAGTGTAGCCGCTCTCTCACGCTCACCACGTATGTGAGAGAAAGCCGTTTTCCATGTAAGGTATACTCAGATATTTATGCTGGGAAGGTATAGCAATGTTCAGTACACTTTTCTGATCACTTATTACTTCAGCATCTATCACAATTTGCGTGTCTTTCTCACTGTGAATGCATTGTCTTACACTTGAAGATAGGTACAACCTGACTTCATTTTATACAGTCCTGGCGCTTACAAGAAGGTACTTACAACTTGACTTCACTATATAGTCCTTACACTTACAAGAAAATATTTACAACTTACACTTACATGAAAATATTTACAAAATGCCTTCATAATGTACAGTACTAGGTGAGGCACACAAACAGAGTGAGGCAGAGAAAGCATGAGGGGGAGAGTGAGTGAGTGTATGGCTTTGACAGCCTGGGGGATGGTAGAGGAACAGATACCAAAAAAAATTCATGCCTGCCAATTTTTACCCATAAATCTTGAATAATGTGGTCACAGTGAAGTTTTTTATATTACACCATTTTAAAACGGCACTGGCACTGGACGCGGCTTTATGTCAGACCGTTTTAAAAACGGCACTGGCACGTGGCAGGTTAAAGGATAACAAAACTTGCACTCAAAATAACATAACCTAAGATTAACTAAGCATTAAGGACTGAGACAGATTGCTCTTCAAACTGTGAATGAACCCAAATGAAATATAAGGAGGATCTACATCACTAGAAATATGAAACTTTACAAGCTAAATTAATATTGAAAGAATACTGAAACACATAGATATATTAATCTCGTGGTCACAGTTGAACTCTCGGGAAGATTCAAAGAATACTAATACACATGAATATATTAATCCCGTGGTCCCAGTTGGACTCTCGGGAAGATTCAAAGAATACTGATACACATGGATGTATTAATCCCTCACGTCCCAACCGATTTTCCACCAATGACTCCCCCCAGTCCCGACTAATTTTGGGAAAAAAAAATTTGGGCTCAAACCTCCGCTTTTGTTGAGAAACATCGAAAATTCATAGAGAAATCGCTCACCTGAGGTTTAAAATACTCGATACAGGTAGCAGTACCTCCTTACCTTACTGTCTTTTCTATCAGGCTGGCTCCAAAGAAAACGAGTTCTATGGGAGGGTAACTATTCCACACTACTCATAAACGGTATTTATTTATTTATTTGGTAAGAGTTTATATGTAGTACGAGAGTATTTTGGTTTTCAAACAGTAATATAGGCAATATAAGCATTGTTTACACTCACTAACACAACATACCTGACCTTTTTTGATGACATTACCTGATCATCATTTCTGACTGTTTTTTCCTCTAATGCTATGTAAACTTTGTCCTCCACATTGTCATCGATTGAGGAATCACTCTGGCCCTGAATGTCTTTATTGGCCAGGTCACTGGTAACAGGTGAATTGCCGAGACAATGGTGTGTGGGGGGGGGAGGTCATGCAGGAAAAGGCATTGTCTCTGCCTGGCATCTTGTAGAGGAATAGAGGAAGGTGTCCCATGTATACATACCAAAAATCACGCTCAAAAATTGAAAATTTTGCAAATTATGAACTTTGCAATTGCACAACGTACCAGTATGTCGATGAGTCTAGCTGTGACAAAATGTTGCGACGTACCGATACGTCGATGGGATGCCTCGGGTTAATCCCGTGGTCACAGTTGGACTCTCGGGAAGATTTAAAGAATACTGCCAAGATATTCTCTTAAGATTAAACTCGTATTACTCAAGAATCATATGCGGTAAAGTTATAGTAATTATATGAACAGTGATCAAATGGACTGTAATCAAAATGGACTAGCCGATATATTTGTTACTTAGGCTACATGAACTAAGAGGGCGAGGGTGATTTAGTGTGATGCGTTTCACAGTGACTTGAATGGACGATCTGTAATGATGGAGAGAGAAGTGGCATCTCATTCTTCAGTACAAGAGGGATCAGGGGAAAAATCACTAATTTAACTCACGTATATGAGGACTTATTACACGAGGGAGGTGGGGGGGTGAGAGTTTGGACACTA